>NC_084633.1:26425152-26662652 GCF_033978795.1 Nerophis ophidion | reverse complement strand
TCTTTTAGTAGTAAGTAAACAAACAAAGGCTCTGACATACGCAGTAACATATTGTGTCATTTATCATTCTGTTATTTTGTCAACATTATCAAGGACAAGTGGTAGAAAATGGATTAATAATCTACTTGTTCATTTACTGTTAATATCTGCTTACTTTCTCTTTTAACGTGTTCTATCTACACTTCGGTTAAAATGTAATAATCACTTATTCTTCTGTTGTTTGATACTTTACATTAGTTTTGGATGATATCACACATTTGGTTATCAATCCGATACCAAGCAGTTACAGGATCATACATTGGTCATACTCAAAGTCCTCATGTGTCCAGGGACATATTTCCTGAGTTTATAAACATGATATGAATTTGAAAAACACTAAAAAAGATTTTGTGATGCTAAAAAATATGTCTGTAATCATAGTAGTATCGACTAGATACGCTCCTGTACTTGGTATCATTACAGTGGATGTTTGGTGTACATCCACCAATGAGTTTGTTTACATTTTGACGCCGGTTAGCTACGGAGTGTAGTGAAGCATGTTTAGCTATTACTCGTCCTAAAGGGATGATACTTGTAAGAAACTTACTTTGTCGCCATGGAGGTGAGGATTAGTGATTTGGAAGTAGCTAAAACACTGCCAACTGCGGATGGACGTTAGCCGCTAACTAGCTAGCCATGTCTTAAAGCACCTCTTCCTGAGGGCGTTTCAGTGTTATAACTTCACCTTTATCTTGCGTCCATTCTCCCTTTTCTGTCCACACACTGTGTCTGCTTGTAAGTACTCTGTGTGTGTGCGCTGCCGAACATGCTCCTCTGCAATGTCTTGACGTGATGACGACACGTTGTCATGCCCGTGAAAAAAAAGGTGGGGGGGAAACCGGTACTTTTTAGAGGCGGTATAGTATCGAATATGATTCATTAGTATAGCGGTACTATTCCAGTACCGCTATACGGTACAACCCTAATCTCTACTATGAATTTACATTGGAGTGAGGAGATGATGACCCATTGACTTCCTTACAATGTGATAAAATACCGAAGCATAAATACAACTGGAGCGTGTAACTGGTGAGTCTATAAAGTGTCTCCAAATCGCTGATAAAATACTGGATAGGACCAAAATAGCTTAACAGGAAGGTTGAGGAGGAGGACACACGACTGAATAAATAATCTAAACCAGATCTTATAAGCGAAACGGTATGTGTGTGTGTGTGTGTGTGTGTGGTCAAAGTACACACTCCAGTCTCTTCTTCTACTTGTGGAGTTGATGAATCCAAAAATGCACTAAATACAAATGTCGGGCGATTTGCCTCATGAAACTCACGCAGTCATTGATAAGTAGAACATGTTAGCAAATACTTTTTTAATTGTCTACAGTTGATCCCTGTGGATTCTTTTAAAAGCAAGTTGCAAAGAAAACGGTTTAATGACATTAAAGACCACCGTGCTGTTTTCGATTTATAGAGTTAAAAAGTTAAAGTACCAAAGATTATCACACACACACTAGGTGTGGTTAAATTATTCTCTGCATTTGACCCATCACCCTCGATCACCCCCTGGGAGGTGAGGGTGAGCAGTGAGCAGCAGCGGTGGCCAGGCCCGGGAATCAATTTGGTGATTTAAAGTTAAGTACCAGTGATTATCACACACACATTAGGTGTGGCGAAATTATTCTCTGCATTTGACCCATCACCCTTGATCACCCCCTGGGAGGTGAGGGTGAGCAGTGAGCAGCAGCGGTGGCCACGCCCGGGAATCAATTTGGTGATTTAAAGTTAAGTACCAGTGATTATCACACACAGATTAGGTGTGGCGAAATTATTCTCTGCATTTGACCCATCACCCTCGATCACCCCCTGGGAGGTAAGGGGAGCAGTGATCAGCAGCGGTGGCCACGCCCGGGAATCAATTTGGTGATTTAAAGTTAAGTACCAGTGATTATCACACACAGATTAGGTGTGGTGAAATTATTCCCTGCATTTGACCCATCACCCTCGATCCCCCCCTGGGAGTTGAGGGGAGCAGTGAGCAGCAGTGGTGGCCGTGCTCGGGAATCATTTTGGGGATTTAACCCCCAATTCCATCCCTGAATGCTGAGTGCCAAGCAGGGAGGTAATGGCTCCCATTTTTATAGTCTTTGGTATGACTCGGCCGTGGTTTGAACTCACAACCCACTGATCTCAGGCCGGACACTCTAACCACAAGGCCACTGAGTAGGTTATATAACTTTGTTCGATATGATTGAAGTTGTCGTTTTGACGTCAGTACATTGTTTGGTGTTACACTGAAATGTTTTCACTCAGAAACAGTGACAAGTTCCCCAGGAAGAGAGAAGTCGTGGGTGACTTTACTGTAAGAGCCTGTGGTGATGGACGACCTCTTGGAAGCTTCCAGGCAGATTCTTTCTGCTCAGTGTCTCAGTCTCAGTCTGACTCAGAATAAAAGCTGGATGGAAACTGAGATTGCCGTGTGGGAGAGCGTCCAAAGTAGTTTTTAATACATCTTATCAATTCAACGAGGGCTCCCAGCGAAAATAGCAGGTTAGAGTGCTACCTCCATGCTCATTTCTAAAAGCTGCACGGACTGTGGCTGAGCAGCATTCTCCCGTTCCACTGAAGTTTGGCGTTGAGCGTCTTGTGTCATGACCTGTGTCATGGTTTTTATTTTTGTTTGCCTAGGTTTATTTCTGTTCCCAGCGCTTTTAGCCTCCCTTCTTTACTTTCAATCAATCAATCAATGTTTATTTATATAGCCCTAAATCACAAGTGTCTCAAAGGGCTGCACAAGCCACAACGACATTCTCGGTTCAGAGCCCACAAAAAGGCAAGGAAAAACTCACAACCCGGTGGGACATCAATGTGAATGACTATGAGAAACCTTGGAGAGGACCGCAGATGTGGGTGACCCCCCCTCTGGGGGAGACCGGATGCAATGGACCCCGAGTGGGTATAACATAATATTATGAAAGTCCAGTCCATAGTGGATCTAACATAATAGCAAGAGTGGGCCAGCAGGAGACCATCCCGAGCGGAGACGGGTCAGCAGCGTAGAGATGTCCGCAAACGATGCACAAGCGAGCGGTCCACCCCCGGGTCCCGACTCTGGACAGCCAGCACTTTATCCATGGCCATCGGATTTGTGCACCCCCTCCTCTTTTCCAAATGCTAGGAGCACTGAGTCTACACACCGGAATCTGTTGGTTTTATTAGTGTCCCTACCTGCTGCCTACACTAATCATCCCCCGTTATATACCCGTCTCGCCGTCCACTTGGCGCGGGTTCGTTGTTTGCCATTGGCGACTGTTTGTGATGAGTCCTTATGCTACGACCTAGTTGATGCTACACTAAGTGTGCCTTCACGACTCCTACTTTGTTGGCCTTGTGATTAGAGTGTCAGCCCTGATATCGGTAGGTTGTGAGTTCAAACGCCGGCCGAGTCATATCAAAGACTACAAAAATGGGACCCATTCCCTCCCTGCTTGGAACTCTACATCAAGGGTTGGAAATGGGTGTTAAATCATCAAAAATGATTCCCGGGCGCGGCCACTGCTGCTGCCGATTGCTGGTGCCCACTGCTCCCCTCACCTCCCAAGGGTGATCAACGGTAATGGGTCAAATGCAGAGAATGATTTTGCCATACCTAGTGTGTGTGTGTGCGTGTGACAATCATTGGTACTTTAACTTTAACTTAACAGAAGGAACCCGCCAGCCAGAGATTCCACAAACGGTGGAGGAATTGGTACAATGGAATCGCCGATTGTTAAACGCTATTTGCCAGAGGACGACAAGACATAGTCCCGGTCCCGATTTACTATGTTTGGTGTTACGTCGTGGTCGCATTTTATAGCGTGGATCCTTCTCCCAAGACGCAGACGGAAACTCCGGAGGCAAAGTGCAAGTAACACAGTGATTTATTCTCATAAATCAGGCAGGAAATGCAGATAAACAAAACAAGCGTGCCTATAGCACGGTAAGCAAAGCTAAGAAAATGGGTAGCACGAAAACTTGGCATATAAACAAGCATAGGAATCAAAAAGGTAGACATCCTAACTGTTGCGTAGTGCAATCTAGACAGCCAGACTGACTGTGGCGAAAAACAGGAATAAGTAGCTCTCTGATTAGTGCCTGGAAGCAGGTGAGTGTCCCGAACACTAATCAGAGGCAGGTGAATGGTAATTAAAACCATACAAACCAAAGAGCGCTAAAAAAAAAGAACTGAAGGAGTCAAAAACTAAACAAAACTTGATCCGGGCAACGGCTCATGTCAGTACCCCCCCTTGAGGACAGATTCCAGATGTCCCCTGAAAACACAAAGAACAAGTTCAAGAGTCACAGGAGGGCAGGGCAAGCGACCAGCCTGGTGGCGGCTTGTGCAACAGACCAGCTGGACGTTGCGGTAGCGGCGATGCTGTAGACGAGGGCGGAGCTGTGGGACAGCTCGTCGGAGACGAGGATGATGACGGCACCAGGGGACAGCCCACCGGAAATGAAGAAGATGGTGGCGCCGTGGGACGGCCCGCCGAAGATAATAATATCATTGTGAGAGATACAGGCGGCTGGGCTGGAAGCGTGTCCGTATCTTGAACCGCAGGCACCAGGAAGGAGGTCGACGTGGAGCAAGCACTGGAGGTCGCCGTATAGCTGGCATAGGAGGAGAGGATGGCATTCGCAGGCCCACCACTGAGCGGGATTGTTCTTTTAGATCAAGCTCCCTCAGCACCCTATGGTACCAGCCATCCGTCCACGCTGGGCTGTACTTCTCCAGCGGGTCCCCTGTGCGTATAGCCACTGGGGCAGGAAGTGGAGCCGAAGCCAAGAGCGCCCCCATTGGTGGAGAGACAGGCAGAGGAGGCCGAGCAGGAAGTGGCCGCTTCGCTGGCTGCAGCTGTGCCACCCGACTAGCACATCTCCCAGCACTAGCCTACCCCACATGAAGCGGACACCAGACGCTTCTTGTAATATCAGGAACAGTTGCGAATGGTGGGAGGGGGGAGGTTAGGAGGTGGGTAGACTCTTCCTCCCTTATGTCCCTGTCCATGAAGTCTGTTAAAACTGTCGATGAGACAAGGAAGATAAATCCTGTGAAGTGGGCAGAGCCAGAGTCATTGGGGGCGTAACTTGAGTCCTGGACGGCAGGGACTGAACCGGTGATCTTGTCTGTAAAAAAAAATAAAAATCTGGGGATTCCGCTATCGTTAACTGAATGTCTTGAGCAGGAGGCTGACAGAATGGTTGTGAAAAAAAGTCTTGCAGCCCAACATAATTACACTGCGTAGGGAGAGTGACGACATCGGAAGGCGCCGGAGGAGTGACCTCATCGGCACGGGTATCCTATTGGCTAACAGCCCAGTCAGTAAAATGTTTGGCAAAGTGTTGCATAGAATTACCACACATCTGCGGCAAGGAAGACTGAGCTGTTTGCGGGTTGCTTTGGTCCGGAGGAGGAGCTGGAGGGGTCGGCGCGTCTTGGCAGCTAGTCAAAGCCTCCAAGGTGGCTTCCGTGTTCGCTGAAACGTCTGGTAGGGGGGGTGCGGCAATGTCCCCGGGCCAGACGGAATCGATGGGGACCAGCAAACCTTTGGGGCCCCACAACATGTTGTTGTTCTCATCTGGAGAACAGCGGAGCGTCTCCACTTAAATCGCCTTTAGCACCATCCACGTACCTTGGTCAAACTCGTCGAAGTCCGTTGCGGGAGAACTATATGCTGCTGGCTGTCTACTGTTAAAGCGTGGTCACATTTTACTGCGTGGATCGTTCTCCCAAGATGCCGACGGAAACTCCGGGAAGCAAAGCTAAGGAAATGTTTAACGCGAAAGCTCAGTATGTAAACAGACATAGGAATCAAAAAGGTAGACGTCGTAACTTTTGCATAGCACAAACAAGACAGCCAGACTGAGTGTGCCGAAAAACAGGAATAAATGGCTCTCTGATTAGTGCCAGGTGAGCGTCCAGAACACTAATCAGAGGCAAGTGAAACTAATCAGCACCCATGGCAGTCAAAACCACACAAACCCCAAAGTGCTGAATACAGAACTGTGGGACCTTTAAAAAAACAATAACAGTTTCACAAAGTGCTGCACAGAAGTTGAGTCATACATACGAGGAGCATCAATAATATAACTTTAAAAAGATAAATACATAACATACATCAAAGAAAATAAAATATACTGAAATCACACAACTCTCATGCTGGTTTAAAAGACAAAATATAAAAATATATTTTAAATGTAATTTAAAATTCAATAAAGAGTGAGCCGTCCGAATAGCAAGAAGGCTATTGTCCCAAAGTTTTGGAGCCGCAGCAGAAAATGCACGATCACCTCTGGATCTTAAACAGGTTTTTGAGACGACAAAAAGAAACTGATCAGCTGACCTCAGAGACCTTGTGGGGGTGTGCATTGGTAAAAGGTTGCTGACTATAAGGTTATTTTTTCAAAGGCTAAAGCAGTCACCTTCGACTAAATAACCATCCCTTATCTCAAGCTCCGCCTACCTGGGCATCCAAGTTTTCCAGGGCTCCGGGGTCTGTCCCTGCAAATTAAGGCTCTGCTGCCACCTGTTTCTGGACCCCGCCAAATTAACATGTGGTGGCACACTGCATAGACCCACGTTTTGGAGCCATCTGTTCCTCCTCCAAGTTTACCCAAGTCTCCTAGTGGGGGCGGGTATGGTAGGACTGGCAGCTGGGTAACTGGAGAGGCCGCCCGCCTCTTCACCCGGGGGGGAACCTTCAGCGCCACGTCCAGACTCCCGTTCAGTGAGTCCGCTGCCAATGCCATGTCCAGTCTTGCTTCCAGTGGGTCCGCCACCGACGCCACGTTCAGCCTCGTTTTCAGTTTGCACGTGTTTTAATACAAAACCCAAAACCAGTGAAGTTGGCACGTTGTGTGAGTCTGTAAATAAAAACAGAATACATTACAAATCCTATATTTAAAGTTTGAACTGAGAAACTTAGTTTTTTAGAATTTAATGGCAGCAACACATTGCAAAAAAGTTGTCACGGGGGCATTTTTACCACTGTGTTACATGGCCTTTCCTTTTAACAACACTCCGTAAACTTTTGGGAACTGAGGAGATCAATTTTTTAAGCTTTTCAGGTGGAATTATTTCCCATTTTTGCTTGATGTAAAGTTTAAGTTGTTCAAAACTCCGGGGTCTCCGTTGTGGTATTTTAGGCTTCGTAATGCACCACACATTTTCAATTAGGGACAGGTCTGGACTACAGGCAGGCCAGTCTAGTACCCGCACTCTTTTACTATAAAGCCACGCTGCTGTAACACGTGGCTTGGCATTGTCTTGCTGAAATAAGCAGGGGCTTCCATGATAACGTTGCTTGGATGGCAACATATGTTGCTCCATAACCTGTATGTACCTTTCAGCATTAACGGTGCCTTCACAGATGTGTAAGTTACAGATGCCTTGGACCCTAATACACCCCCATACCATCACAGAGGCTGGCTTTTCAAGTTTGCTCCTATAACTATCCAGATGTCTCTTTCCCTCTTTGTTCCAGAGGACACAACGTCCACACTTTCCAAAATCAATTTGAAATGTGGACTCGTCAGACCACAAAACACTTTTCCACTTTGCATCAGTGCATCTTAGATGAGCTCGGGCCCAGCGTTTCTGGGTGTTGTTGATAAATGGCTTTGGCTTTGCATAGCAGAGTTTTAACTTGCACTTACAGATGTAGCGACCAACTGTAGTTACTGACAGTGGTTTTCTGAGGTGTTCCTGAGACCATGTGGCGATATCCTTTACACACTGATCTTGCTTTTTGATGCAGTACCGCCTGAGGAATCGAAGGTCCGTAATATCATAACTAACGTGCAGTGTTTTTCCAGATTCTCTGAACCTTTTGATGATATTACAGACCGTAGATGGTGAAATCCCTAAATTCCTTGCAATAACTGGTTGAGAAATGTTGTTCTTAAACTGTTGGACAATTTGCTGACGCTTTTGTTGACAATGTGGTGAACCTCGCCCCATCCTTGTTTGTGAATTACTTAGCATTTCATGGAAACTGCTTTTATACCCAATCATGGCACCCACCTGTTCACAATTAGCCTGTTCACATTTGGCATGATTCAAATAAGTGTTGGATGAGCATTCCTCAACTTTCTCAGTCTTTTTTGCCACTTGTGCCAGCTTTTTTGCAACATGTTGCAGGCGTTATATTTCAAATGAGGTAATATTTGCAAAAAATAAAGTTGACCAGTTAGAACATTAAGTATCTTGTCTTTGCAGTCTATTCAATTGAATATAAGTTGAAAAGGATTTGCGAATCATTGTATTCTGTTTTTATTTACCATTTACACAACGTGCCAACTTCACTGGTTTTGGGGGTTTTGTACATGCCAACCTTCAGCAGATCAGGCCCATAATCCAATACTTGTTTATTTTCACTAATACCAGACCAATATGGAGTATGGTAGAAAATGTCTGTATATCGTCCTTTAGCTGTTGAGACTCAGAGTATTTTCAACGAGTGCACTTACTTGGGATGCTCATGTGGTACCGCAGGGGTCTTTTGATTTAATCTTCAAGGGTAGACCTCTTCCTGCCCAAAAGAGCTTCATTGAAGACGAGTTACTTACTAACCTAATATACAGAAAGTTTACATACACTTGTAAAGAACATAATGTCATGGCTGTCTTGAGTTTCCAATCCTTTCTACAAGCCTTGTTTTTTTTTGATAGAGTGATTGGAGCACATACTTGTGGGTCACAGAAAACATTCATGAAGTTTGCTTCTTTTATGAATTTATTATGGGTCAAAAGTATACATACAGCAATGTTAATATTTGCTTACATGTCCCTTGGCAAGTTTCACTGCAATAAGGCACTTTTGGTAGCCATCTACAAGCTTCTGCTTGAATTTTTGCCCACTCCTCTTGAAAAAATGGGTGCAGTTCAGTTAAATGTGTTGGTTTTGACATGGACTTGTTTCTTCAGCATTGTCCACACGTTTAAGTCAGGACTTTGGGAAGGCCATTCTAAAACCTTCATTCTAGCCTGATTTAGCCATTACTTTAGCACTTTTGATGTGTGTTTGGGGTCATTGTCCTGTTGGAACACCCAACTGCGCCCAAGACCCAACCTCCGGGCTGATGATTTTAGGTTGTGCTGAAGAATTTGGAGGTTATCCTCCTTTTTCATTGTCCCATTTACTGTCTGTAAAGCACCAGTTCCATTGGCAGCAAAACAGTGCCAGAGCATAATACCACCGCCATGCTTGACGGTAGGAATTATGTTCCTGGGATTAAAGGCCTCACCTTTTCTCCTCCAAACATATTGCTGGGTATTGCGGCCAAACAGCTCCATTTTTTTCCATCTGACATCACATGGACAAAGATAAGACCTTCAAATGTAACAAAAATGGAGCTGTTTGGCCACAATACCCAGCAATATGTTTGGAGGAGAAAAGGTGAGGCCTTTATCCCAGGAACATAATTCCTACCGTCAAGCATGGCGGTGGTAGTATTATGCTGTTGGCTTGTTTTGCTGTCTGGTGCTTTAAATGGGACAATGAAAAAGGAGGATTACCTCCAAATTAGTCAGAACAACCTAGAATATTCAGGCTGGAGTTTGGGTCTTGGGCGCAGTTGGGTGTTCCAACAAGACAGTGACCCCAAACAGACCAAACAGTGGCCTAATGGTTAGAGTGTCCGCCCTGAGATCGGTAGGTCGTGAGTCCAAATCCCGGCCGAGTCATACCAAAGACTATAAAAACGGGACCCATTACCTCCCTGCTTGGCACTCAGCATCAAGAGTTGGAATTGGGGCTTAAATCACCATAAATGATTCCCGGGCGCGGCACCGCTACTGCTCACTGCTCCCCTCACCTCCCAGGGTGTGATCAAGGGTGATGGGTCAAATGCAGAGAATAATTTCGCCACATCTAGTATGTGTGTGACAATCATTGGTACGTTGTACTTTAACCAAACACATGTCAAAAGTGGTAAAGGAATGGCTTAATCAGACTTGAATGAAGGTTTTAGAATGGCTTTCCCAAAGTCCTGACTTAAACATGTGGACAATGCTGAAGAAACAAGTCCATGTCAAAAATCCAACAAATTCAGCTGAACTGCACCAATTTTGTCAAGAGGAGTGGCCAAAAATTCAACCAGAAGCTTGTGGATGACTACCAAAAGCGCCTTATTGCAGTGAAACTTGCCAAGGGACATGTAAGCAAATATTAACATTGCTGTATGTATACTTTTGACCCAGCACATTTGCTCACATTTTCTGTCGACCCATAATAAATTCATAAAGGAACCAAACTTCATGATTGTTTTTTGTGACCAACAAGTATGTGCTCCAATCACTCTATCACAAAAAAATACAAGTTGTAGAATTTATCGGAAGCTCAAGACAACCATGACATTATGCCGCGATATGGTTCTGAACCACATTTTAGTTCGCCACAACAATTTTCCGGACTATCTGGCTTTTAACACCATTAGGCACGAGTAATTTAAAGACAACGGTTTATCTCAATTTCTTCCACCTGCCAAATGGGCATTATCATAATGTTCTGGTTCGGGGAGCGAAAAGCTTCGGACGTGCGGCTTGTTTTGCTGGCTGGACACTCCCCGATAAAAGCAGGGGGAGCAGCAAAAGGGAGAGATCAATATAAATGTTCTGTGTGGACGGTCAGGAGCTGAGAGTAAACAATGAGGCTCGAAAGCAAACATATGGAAGCAGACAGGAAATGAGATTCGTCAAGACAGATTATTATCCTTCCTTGCACGTGAATAAATAAAGAAGTCGACTGCTCGCGGGTTATGTAATGAGGGACTTGGAGGAACCAGCTGGTTTGGAACAATCTCAATCAGGTCGTTGAAGAGCGACCCCGAGCATTTTGGGTTTACTTTCATCTAGTGTTGTCCCCCTGCGATGAGGTGGCAGCTTGTCCAGGGTGGAAACCACCTTCCGCCTGAATGCAGCTGAGATAGGCTCCAGAACAGCCTGGTCCTGATTCCACAGCGTCAAGGCCATTCGAGGGAGTCAAATCGGAGATTAGGATGTGTATTTTCCGTAAGCAGACAAAACAATGACTTGTCTGATCTATTCGTCCATGCTGGGTGCTCGCAAATTCAATTAAATTTTCTTTTTCAGCAAGCTTCTCCATGATGGATAGTGTTGTCCCCATACCAATATTTTAGTATCGGTACTGGTACCAAAATGTATTTAGATTATTTTCTGAATAAGGGGGACCACAAAAAATGGCCTTATTGGCTTTATTGGAATAAAAAATCTTAGGGTACATTAATAAAATAGTGAACATATTGGACAACTTGTCTTTTAGTAGTAAGTAAACAAACAAAGGCTGCCAATTAGTCTGCTGACATATGCAGTAACATATTTTGTCATTTATCTACCTATTTTTTTGTCAACATTATGAGGGACAAACTGTAAAAATGTATTATTAATTGTTCTGCCCTCACTATACGTGTTGAGGTTATACAGCTTGGCAGACAGCTAACAAACAATCCAAGACGTAGGGCTGGGAGATATGGCCTTTTTTTTACAAACCCTGTTTCCATATGAGTTGGGAAATTGTGTTAGATGTAAATATAAACAGAATACAATAAATTGCAAATCATGTTCAACCCATATTCAGTTGAAAATGCTACAAAGACAACATATTTGATGTTCAAACTGATAAACATTTTTTTTTGTGTGCAAAATAATCATTAACTTTAGAATTTGATGCCAGCAACGCGTGACAAAGAAGTTGGGAAAGGTGGCAATAAATACTGATAAACTTGATTAATGCTCATCAAACACTTATTTGGAACATCCTACAGGTGTGCAGGCTAATTGGGAACCGTTGGGTGCCAGGATTGGGTATAAAAGCAGCTTCCATGAAATGCTAAGTAATTTACAAACAAGGACGGTGCGAGGGTCACCACTTTGTAAGCAAATTGTCGAACAGTTTTAGAACAACATTTATCAACGAGCTATTGCAAGGAATTTAGGGATTTCACCATCTACGGTCTGTAAAATCATCAAAAAGTTCAGAGAATCTGGAGAAATCACTGCACGTAAGCGATGATATTACGGACCTTTGAGCCCTCAGGCGGCATTGCATCAAAAACCGACATCAGTGTGTAAAGGATATCACCACATGGGCTCAGGGACACTTCATAAAACCACTGTCAGTAACTACAGTTGGTTGCTACATCTGTAAAACTCTGCTATGCAAAGCAAAACCTATTTATCAACAACACCAAGGAACGCCGCTGGCTTCGCTGGGCCCGAGCTCATCTAAGATGGACTGATGCAAAATGGAAAAGTGTGGCCTGACGAGTCCACATTTCAAATTATATTTGAAAATTGTGGACGCAAAATTCAAAAGCCAGCATCTGTGATGGTTTGGGGGTGCATTAGTGCCCAAGGCATGGGTAACTTACACATCTGTGAAGGCACCGCTAATGCTGAAAGGTCCATACAGGTTTTGGAACAACATATGTTGTCATCCAAGCAATGTTATCATGGACGCCCCTGCTTATTTCAGCAAGACAATGCCAAGCCACGTGTTACAACAGCGTGGTTTTGTAGTAAAAGAGTGAGGGTACTTTCCTGCAGTCCAGACCTGTCTCCCATCGAAAATGTGTGGCGCATTATGAAGCGTAAAATACGACAGCAGAGACCCCAGACTGTTGAACGACTGAAGCTCTACATAAAACAAGAATCAGAAAGAATTCCACTTTCAAAGCTTCAACAATTAGTTTCCTCAGTTCCCATACGTTTATTGGGTGTTGTTAAAAGAAAAGGTGATGTAACACAGTGGTGAACATGTCCTTTCCCAACTACTTTGGCACATGTTGCAGCCATGAAATTCTAAGTTAATTATTTGCAAAAAAAAAATAAAGTTTATGAGTTTGAACATCATATATGTTGTCTTTGTAGTGCATTCAACTGAATATGGGTTGAAAAGGATTTGCAAATCATTGTATTCTGTTTATATTTACATCTAACACAATTTCCCAACTCATATGGAAACGAGGTTTGTAATATCGCAATATTTTTTAGGCCATATCGCGATACACGATTTATATCTCGATATTTTGCATTAACCTTGAATGAACACTTGTTGCATATACTCACAGCAGTATGATGATTCTATGTGTCTACATTAAAACATTATTCTTTATACTGCATTGATTTATGCTCTTTTTAAACTTCCATGCAGAGAGGGAAATCACAACTAAAAAAAAAAAAAAAATGTTCATACGGTGTTGATCTGGAAATGTTTGCCTCAACATTTTGATGGTATGGCATCGAATTGAGATGTTGACATGCGGAGTGTCAGGCTCGGACAAAGGAATGAACTCAGATGCAGAGTATGGATACTTAGTAGCGCTTTTATTTTGACGGCTCTTTCACCTCCAGAGTCAGAGTAATACAATATCTACAAATAACAAAAACGGTCGGCGAAAAAGGTTCCCAAAAAGGGAATAACCGAGAATCACTCCTAAAAAGGAAGAAAATGCAAAAACAAAGATGAACTATAATTTGCGCCGTAGCTGCTATGAAACCTATTAAAATAAAACGCTCCAACAGGATGAATATAACAATGACTATGAACCTTTCTACACTTAATCTTGATTTAATATTGGTAAACAAAAAAATCACTCAAAAAAATTTGAGGAAAGAAAGATTGGTAGGAAAAAAATAATAACCCACCACTTCCGTTGAAAAAAAACTAAATAACAAAATTCACTCTACTGAGGAGGAGAAAAAGTCAAACTCAAAATAGCAGCGTGGGAAATCAGGATCCAGGAAAATAAGCGTGGAACGAGGCAAGGCATGGACTTAGACATGGAAGCGAGACAGGCACGAAAACTCGAGACAATCTGGCACAGACAAAACACTTGACAAATTACGATTGTCTGTTCGACATATATTTCCACTTGAAGCCAAACAATGGAACCCCTGCTGTTTTCCTTGGGAATTAATTATTTTTTCATTTGTTACCAGATTCTCACCTTCTCTCTCTAGTATTACCACTCTGCTAGCATCACAGCTAACGTTACCCATGCTGCTGCCGTTTTAAGTCCTCAAGACATTCATTAAAACTAGACTGACCATACGTCCTGTCCTCTTTTCCCCGGACATGTCCTCTTTTGCGGGACTGTCCGGGGTGTCCGGGCGGGGTTTCTTAAATGCCTCAAATGTCCGGCGTTTTGTTTCAAGGTTGCGTGTATTTTCAAAGCACGTACAGGATTAAGAAGGGGTTGAAAACAAAACAAATTGTGAAGGTGTGCACACGATTACAGGCAGGAAATTATTGTATTTTTATTTTTTTTCAATTTTTTTTTGTCCTTTCCATCAACTTGGGCAAATCCTAGTGTTGATGTAGATCAGGGGTCGGCAACCTTTACCACTCAAAGAGCCATTTTGACCCGTTTCACAAAGTAAAAAAAACAATGGGAGCCACTAAACTCTTTTGAAATTTATAATGAAACAACACTGCATACAGAGTTTTTTTTTTTTTTTGCTTTGTGTTATGTATAAACCAGAGGTCTCAGACACGCGGTCCGCAAATGATCCCCCGGGAAGAGCTAGACGAAGTGGCTGGAGATAGGGAAGTCTGGGCTTCCCTGCTTAGGCTGCTGCCCCCGCGACCCGACCTCGGATAAGCGGAAGATGATGGATGGATGGATGGATGAATTTAATGTTAGCGCGGCCCGCGAGTTTTGTATGAATGCATCTTGACAGCATCACACTTGACAACCCTCCCAATCCTTCCGGGAGACTACCGAATTTCAGAGTGACTATTCTCTTGAATATCAGCTTATTCTCTCCCAGACAATAATAATAAAAGCGTGCTATCGTGGCACTACTAATAGCGCCCTCTATAACCTGTGCAATCAGCTTGCCAGCCCAGTCAGGGAAAGGGTTCTGGGTATTTGTTCTGTTGTGTTTATGTTGTGTTACGGTTGGGATGTTCTCCCGAAATGTGTTTGTCATTCTTGTTTGGTGTGGGTTCACAGTGTGACGCATTTTAGTAAGAGTGTTAAAGTAGTTTATATCACAACATTCAGTGTGACCTGTATGGGTGTTGAACAATTATGCCTTGCAGTCACTGACGTGTATTAACAAAGACCACATCACATACTACATGTGACCAGCTGGCACGCAGGTAGCACTGGGTAAAAGCGGGCGCGACGACAAGTTTAAGAGGACGTTAAAGGCAGGCGTTGCTATCACAGCACGTCGTCTATATTGTTGTCAGGGTGAAAATCGGAGAAAGCTTATCCTGGGAGAGGCACTGAAATCTGGAGGCCTCCTGGAATAATCGGGGGTGTCGGCAAGTATGCAGCTGAGCCACATCAGAGTGATCAAAGAGCCGCATGCGGCTCCGGAGCCGCGGGTTGCCGACCCCAGATGTAGATGAACATATCTGGGGAACACATACTCTTGTTGCCTTTTATGTATTTGACTTTATTGAATAGACTTATATTAATGTTTGGCGCAGGTGGACCGGAGTAAGAGGGGAGAGAAAAAATAAGAAAAAGGAAGATAGAGGGGGAAATTATGGGGAAAAAAGGGGGATAAGACAAAGTGGATTGTAAACACAACTGGATAGAGTTTATTATCGATGAAAAATCTTTGGATTTTTCTTCACCAACAGCTAAATAATGGAACGGATTTTATGCATTCAAAATCATAAATAATCAGCTAAGAATATGTCTTCTTGTCTTACTTAAGGATTGTGAATGATAAACAACACATTTATTTTAAATTTTCCAGTACGACTGATCCAATAATATGGTAAAAGCGACGTAGAATCTATGGAAATTACCAAAGGTGTTTGGAGCGGAATATTCAAAATGGCCTAAATTTGTGACATTTTGCGATGTTTAGACGGTATTTTCACATACTTTGCGGCTTGTAAACACAATTGGATATAGTTTATTATCGATGGAAAATCTGTGGATTTTTCTTGACTGACGGCTAAATAATGGAATGGATTTTATGCATTCAAAATCGTAAATAAGTAGCTAAGAATATGTGTTATTTTCTTACTTAAGGATTGTGAATGATAAACAAAACATTTATTTCCAATTTTCCAGTACGACTGATCTAAAAATATGGTAAAAGTGACGTAAAATCTATGGAAATTACCGAAGGTGTTTGGAGCAGAATATTGAAAATGGGCTGAATATGTGACATTTTGTGATGTTCAAACGGTATTTTCACATACTTTGCGGATTGTAAACACAATTGGATAAAGTTTATTATCGATGGAAAATCCGTGGATTTTTCTTGACTGACGGCTAAATAATGGAATGGATTTTATGCATTCAAAATCGTAAAAAGGTAGCTAAGAATATGTGTTATTTTCTTACTTAAGGATTATAATTGATAAACAACACATTTATTTCCAATTTTCCAGTACAACTGATCTAATAATATGGTAAAAGTGACGTAGAATCTATGGAAATTACCGAAGGTGTTTGGGGCAGAATTTTGAAAATGGGCTGAATTTGTGACATTTTGTGATGTTTACACGGTATTTTTTTTTTACATACTTTGCGGATTGTAAACACAATTGGATATAGTTTATTATCGATGGACAACCTTTGGATTTTTCGTCAGCGACGGCTAAATAATGGATTGGATTTTATGCATACAAAATCGTAATCAATTAGCTAAGAATATGTATTCTTGTCTTACTTAAGGATTGTAAAAGATAAACAACACATTTATTTTCAATTTTCCAGTACGACTGATCTAATAATACGGTAAAAGTGACATAGAATCAATGGAAATTACCGAAGGTGTTTGGAGCGGAATATTCCAAATGGCCTAAATTCGTGACATTTTGTGAAAATACTATTTGTATTTTCACATACTTTGCGGATTGTAAACACTATTGGATATAGTTTATTATCCATGGAAAACCGATGGATTTTTCTTCAGAGACGGCTAAATAATGGATTGGATTTTATGCATACAAAATGGTAAATATTTAGCTAAGAATATGTAATCTTGTCTTACTTAAGGATTGTAAAAGATAAACAGCACATTTATTTCCAATTTTCCAGTATGACTGATCTAATAATATGGCAAAAGTGACATAGAATCAATGGAAATTACCGAAGGTGTTTGGAGCGGAATATTCCAAATGGGCTGAATTTGTGACATTTTGTGATGTTTAAATGGTATTTTCACACACTTTGTGGATTGTAAACATAGCTAGATATGTTTTTAATGGATACAACAAAACACAATTCAGCATATCAATACAACGTGTTTGTCCACTCTCCTGCTACTTTAAGACATAATGTTCGTACTTTTAGATGTTTCAGCGCGTCACATCCCCGAGAAAGTCAACAAGTTCCATTATTGATGAGAATCTAATTGCCTTCGTGAAAGCCAAACGATCAATAGGAATTGATCAGCGGGAGCTTTTGCATAAAGGCAGCAGAAGCATGAGCTCATTTTGGGCCTTAAAGTAAAGAAGAGGCAGGGATACGTCACATCTAATATTGTTTTCTTTTCTCCCCGGTCTTGCCACTAATTAAATCAACCATTGTCGCACAACAACAGACTTTCCAGCCGGGAAACGAAGGTCATCTCATCCAACCCAGAAGCAGGTGGAGGAACGTATTGTTTACCTCCTAGAACATGGTCAGGAGTTGCACGAACTAGGACTCTTCCAGTCCTTTCAGACAAACAAAGTGGAGACACAATGTGCTCCGACTGCACCCGGGGACGTTTACGATCTGAGGACACTTCAATTGCTACAAAAACGTTTTATTAACGATAAATGTAAACAAAGAGTGACAAGGTTTTTTAATAGCGTTCACAAGTTGATTGTTCGGGAAACTGCACCTTTTTTTTTGGAATGTTGCCTATCGTTCACAAGCATTATGAGACCCTTGACCAGGCCTGGGCAATTATTTTGACTCGGGGGCCACATTTATAGAAAAAAATGTGTCTGGGGGCTGGTATTTCTATTTTTAGTAACACTAATACAAAACCTCACAATAATGTCTGATTGAATGCTAAAAACGTTATGACAGACCGCCTTGAAAACCGTAATGGAATTTTAAATTTTTCTATAAAGGATACAACACTGAATATTAACAAAATATGAACGTCACACGCCCTTTAGATCGACATATTTTGCAATCAAGTGAAACGCAACAAAAATGCAACAGTGAAATATGAACGCGAAGGGTACAAAAACCCCCCACCTACAATCTGATGTATCGGATATATTACTAAGCTTTAGAACTTTGTTGTGAAAATCTCCTCTGCGTCTGTGGAAACACTTCCCGCCCACAAAACTTGGTGCCTCGTCTGACCAGCTGTGATTACTTTACCATAGTAACTGCAAACTCCGTTTCCATATGAGTTGGGAAATTGTGTTAGATGTAAATATAAACAGAATACAATGATTTGCAAATCCTTTTCAACCCATATTCAATTAAATGCACTACAAAGACAAGATACTTGATGTTCAAATTCATAAACTTTTTTATTTTTTTGCAAATAGCGATGAGGTGGCGACTTGTCCAGGGTATACCCCGCCTTCCGCCCGATTGAAGCTGAGATAGGCGCCAGCACCCCCCGCGACCCCAAAAGGGAATAAGCGGTAGGAAATGGATGGAATTAACTTAGAATTTCATGGCTGCAATCAATCAATCAATCAATGTTTATTTATATAGCCCCAAATCACAAATGTCTCAAAGGACTGCACAAATCATTACGACTACAACATCCTCGGAAGAACCCACAAAAGGGCAAGGAAAACTCACACCCAGTGGGCAGGGAGAATTCACATCCAGTGGGACGCCAGAGACAATGCTGACTATGAGAAACCTTGGAGAGGACCTCAGATGTGGGCAACCCCCCCCCCTCTAGGGGACCGAAAGCAATGGATGTCGAGCGGGTCTAACATGATACTGTGAAAGTTCAATCCATAGTGGCTCCAAGACAGCAGCGAGAGTCCCGTCCACAGGAAACCATCTCAAGCGGATCAGCAGCGTAGAGATGTCCCCAACCGATACACAGGCGAGTGGTCCATCCTGGGTCCCGACAAGCGGTCCATCCTGGGTCTCGACTCTGGACAGCCAGTACTTCATCCATGGTCATCGGACCGGACCCCCTCCACAAGGGAGGGGGGGACATAGGAGAAAGAAAAGAAGCGGCAGATCAACTGGTCTAAAAAGGAGGTCTATTTAAAGGCTAGAGTATACAGATGAGTTTTAAGGTGAGACTTAAATGCTTCTACTGAGGTAGCATCTCGAACTGTTACCGGGAGGGCATTCCAGAGTACTGGAGCCCGAACGGAAAACGCTCTATAGCCCGCAGACTTTTTTTGAGCTCTAGGAATCACTAATAAGCCGGAGTCTTTTGAACGCAGATTTCTTGCCGGGACATACGGTACAATACAATCGGCAAGATAGGCTGGAGCTAGACCGTGTAGTATTTTATACGTAAGTAGTAAAACCTTAAAGTCACATCTTAAGTGCACAGGAAGCCAGTGCAGGTGAGCCAGTACAGGCGTAATGTGATCAAACTTTCTTGTTCTTGTCAAAAGTCTAGCAGCCGCATTTTGTACCAACTGTAATCTTTTAATGCTAGACATGGGGAGACCCGAAAATAATACGTTACAGTAATCGAGACGAGACGTAACAAACACGTGCCAAAGTAGTTGGGAAAGGGCATGTTCACCACTGTGTTACATCACCTTTTCTTTTAACAACACTCAATAAACGTTTGGGAACTGAGGAAACTAATTGTTGAAGCTTTGAAAGTGGAATTCTTTCCCATTCCTAATTTATGTAGAGCTTCAACAGTCCGGGGTCTCCGCTGTTGTATTTTACGCTTCATAATGCGCCACACATTTTCGATGGGAGACAGGCCTGGACTGGAGGCGGGCCAGGAAAGTACCCGCACGCTGTTGTAACACGTGCTGAATGTGGCTCGGCATTGTCTTGCTGAAATAAGCAGGGGCGTCCATGAAAAAGATGGCAGCATATGTTGTTCCAAAACCTGTATGTACCTTTCAGCATTAATGGTGCCTTCACAGATGTGTAAGTTACCCATGCCTTGGGCACTAATGCACCCCCATACCATCACAGATGCTGGCTTTTTAACTTTGGGTCGATAACAGTCTGGATAGTTCGCTTCCCCTTTGGTCCGGATGACACGATGTCGAATATTTCCAAAAACAATTTGAAATGTGGACTCGTCAGACCACAGAACACTTTTCCACTTTGCATCAATCAATCAATGTTTATTTATATAGCCCTAAATCACTAGTGTATCGATCATCAGCATCAGTCCATCTTAGATGATCTCGGGCCCAGATAAGCCGGCGGCATTTCTGGATGTTGTTGATAAATGGCTTTTGCTTTGCATAGTAGAGCTTTAACTTGCACTTACAGATGTAGCGACCAACTGTATTTAGTGACAGTGGTTTTCTGAAGTGTTCCTGAACCCATGTGGTGATATCCTTTAGAGATTGATGTTGGTTTTTGATACAATGCCGTCCGAGCAATCGAAGGTCACGGTCATTCAATGTTGGTTTCCGGCCATGCCGCTTACATGGAGTGATTTCTCCAGACTCTCTGAACCTTTTGATGATATTATGGACCGTAGATGTTGAAATCCCTAAATTTCTTGCAATTGCACTTTGAGAAACGTTGTTCTTAAACTGTTTGACTATTTGCTCACGCAGTTGTGGACAAAGGGTTGTACCTCGCCCCATCCTTTCTTGTGAATTACTTAGCATTTCATGGAAGCTGTTTTTATACCCAATCATGGCACTCACCTGTTCCCAATTAGCCTGCATACCTGTGGGATGTTCCAAATAAGTGTTTGATGAGCATTCCTCAGCTTTATCAGTATTTATTTCCACCTTTCCCAACTTCTTTGTAACGTGTTGCTGGCATCAAATTCTAAATTTAATGATTATTCGCAAAAAACTTTTTTCCTCAGTTTGAACATCAAATATGTTGTCTTTGTAGCATATTCAACTGAATATGGGTTGAAAATGATTTGCAAATCATTGTATTCTGTTTATATTTACATCTAACACAATTTCCCAACTCATATGGAAACGGGGTTTGTAATTAGATGACCATAGTAACTAATTAGATTAGCATAGTAACGATTTAGATGACCATAGTAACTGGTATATCATGCATAAGCACAGATTCCAACCATTGAAAAACTTTGAATAGTTCAAGACTTACGGTCAGTAGAAAACATGAGTGCACATTAATGGCAGCTACACTTTAAATCTTAAAGATCTAAAAAAAATAAATATTTGGGAATGTCCGGCGGGCCAGATTGAAAAGCTCAATAGGTCGCATGTGGCCTTAATTTGCCCAGGTCTGCCCTTGACGATGGATTTTTATTTAATGCATTCTAAATATTAAATAAAAGTCAATGGGAGGTCCGCTACTACGACCATAAAACCCGATAAAAATCATCCAAAAAGCACCAACAATACTTTTTTATATTTGGCGACTTCAATATTGACAAGAAATAGTGATATTGTTATTATAAGTGCTAACGCAGACCGACTAGTTATAGAGGCGATGGATCACGAGCCAGTGTGCCCTGCTTAAGTTAAGTTAAAGTGCCAATGATTGTCACAATTTGTCCTCTGCATTTGACCCATCCCCTTGATCACCCCTGGAAAGTGAGGGGAGCAGTGAACAGCAGCGGTGCCGCGCCAAGGAATCATTTATGGTGATTAAAACCCCAATTCCAACTCTTGATGCTGAGTGCCAAGCAGGGAGGTAATGGGTCCCATTTTTTTATAGTCTTTGGTATGACTCGGCCGGGGTTTGAACTCACAATCTACCGATCTCAGGGCGGACACTCTAACCACTAGGCCTCGTGGTCCTCTCTTCCTTGCTCGTCAAACTTTATTCTGGTTCATAAATAAGTTTGCTTATCGCCCAAACCGCTTCCACAGCGGATGCCATCTCCTCTGCACTGCACCCGAGCTTAGAACATCTGGAAGGAAAGGACACACACACCTGCGAATTTGTTTCTGGACTTTGGCGCAATCATCCCGAAGCACATGGTGAGCAAACTGGGGGTACTAAATCCCCCTTGGATTCAGTACCCCCCAATGCAACTGGCTGCTAGACTTCCTCACAGACAGACCCCAGTCTGTGAGAGTGGGCGACAACCTGTCCAGTGCCATCTCCCTGAGCACCGGCTCCCCCCATTGCTGCGTCCTGAGTCCATGGTCATGTTGATGACCCATGACTGCTGCGCCAGGACCACTACGAACCACATTGTGAAGTATGCGGACGACACGACAGTAGTGGGTCTCATTCGTGACAACAACGACATGGACTACAAGGAGGAAGTGAAACATCCGGTTGACTGGTACAGAACCAACAACCTGGTCCTGAACGTCGACAAGGCAAAGGAAATCATCGTCGATTTAAGGAGGCACCAGTCCAGCCACACTCCACTCTTCATCAACGGCACAGCAGTGGAAATGGTAAGCAGCACCAAGTTCCTGACGATATGACCTGGTCCCTACACACTGGTGCTCTTGTAAAAAGAGCTCAGCAGCGCATGCACTTATTGAATCGGATGAAAAGAGCACAGCTCCCTCCCATTCTACAGAGTTTTTATTGATTGATTGGAACTTCATTGATTGATTGATTGATTGATACTTTTATTAGTAGATTGCACAGTACAGTACATATTCCGTACAATTGACCACTAAATGGTAACACCCGAATAAGTTTTTCAACTTGTTTAAGTCGGGGTCCACGTTAATCAATTCATGGTATATGGTGCTCAGAGGCACTATAGAGAGCCTACTGACCAAACGCATCCCTGTCTGGACTGGAGTCTGCATTGGCTCGGACTGGAAGTCTCTCCAGTGAGTGGTGAGGATGGGGGAAAAGATCATCAGGACTTCTCTTCGTCCTATCCGGGAAATCACAAAAAGCTGCTGCCTGACCAGAGCTCTGTCATGATCTGTGGTTTGGATCATGTTTTATGTTATTTTCTGTTTAAGACTCCATTAGTTCCTCTTTGCACTTCCTTGTTTGTTTTGTGTCCATGGTTGCTCATTGTGTTCACCCGTCTCTGATTAGTGCTCACCCGCTCACCTGCTTTCCAAGCACTAATCAGAGGCAGTATTTAAACTTGTCTTTGTTTGGGCGGCATAGCTCGGTTGGTAGAGTGGCCGTGCCAGTAACTTGAGAGTTGCAGGTTCGATTCCCGCTTCTGCCACCCTAGTCACCGCCGTTGTGTCCTTGGGCAAGACACTTTACCCACCTGCTCCCAGTGCCACCCACACTGGTTTAAAATGTAACTTAGATATTGGGTTCACTATGTAAACCGCTTTGAGTCACTAGAGAAAAGCGCTATATAAATATAATTCACTTCACTTCACTTTGTCAGTCGGTCTGGTGACATTGCGAGTTTTTTACGCCAAAGTTCATGCTGCTCTTTTCAAGCCACAGGGAGTGTTGCTTGTTTTATGTATATAGTTTACGTCAGGCGTCACCAACGCGGTACCCGCTGGCCTGTTCTAAAAATAGCTGAAATAGCAGCACTTACCAGTGAGCTGCCTCTGTTTTTTTATATTTTATTTATTTACTAGCAAGCTGGTCTCGCTTTTCTCGACATTTTTAATTCTAAGAGAGACAAAACTCAAATAGAATTTGAAAATCCAAGAAAATATTTTAAAGACTCGGTCTTCACTTGTTTAAATAAATTCATTTATTTTTTTTACTTTGATTCTTATAACTTTCAGTAAGACAATTTTAGAGAAAAAAATACAACCTTAAGAATGATTTTAGGATTTTTAAACACATATACCTTTTTACCTTTTAAATTCCTTTCTCTTCTTTCCTGACAATTTAAATCAATGTTCAAGTATTTTTATTGTAAAGAATAATAAATACATTTTAATTTAATTCTTCATTTTAGCTTCTGTTTTTTGAACGAAGAATATTTGTGAAATATTTCTTCAAACTTATAATTAAAAATCAAAACAATTATTCTGGCAAATCTACAAAATCTTTAGAATCAAATTTATATCTTATTTCAAAGTCTTTTGAATTTCTTTTAACATTTTTGTTCTAGAAAATCTAGAAGAAATAATGATTTGTCTTTGTTAGAAATATAGCTTGGCCCAATTTGTTATATATTCTAACAAAGTGCAGATTGGATTTTAACGTATTCAAAACATGTCATCAAAATTCTAAAATTAATCTTAATCAGGAAAAATGACTAATGATGTTCCATAAATTCTTTTTTTAAGTTTTTCAAAAAGAATCAAATTAGTTAGTTTTTCTCTTCATTTTTTTCGGTTGAATTTTAAATTTTAAAGAGTCGAAATTGAACATTAGCTACGTTTCAAAATTAAATTTTCATTTTTTTTTCCTGTTTTCTCTTCTTTTAAACCCTTCAATTAAGTGTTTTTTCCCCTCATTTATTCTCTACAAAAAAACTTCCGTAAAAGGAAAAAAAATGTGTACGGCGGAATGACAGACAGAAATGCACATTTATATATATATATATATATATGTATATATATATATATATATATATGTATACATATATATATATATATATATATATATATATATATATATATATATATATATATATATATATATATATATATATATATTCATTAAAGGTAAATTGAGCAAATTGGCTATTTCTGGCAATTTATTTAAGTGTGTATCAAACTGGTAGCCCTTCGCATTAATCAGTACCCAAGAAGTCGCTCTTGGTTTCAAAAAGGTTGGTGACCCCTGCTTTACGTTAAAGTGTTAGTTTTGTTTGCTGCACCAAGTTTGTGCCTTCGCCTTGTTGAGCGTCTTTTGTTTGTACCCCTTTTTTGAGTACTCAAAGATTAAATCATGTTTTTAACTTCAAGCCGGTCTAATCCATTTGCATCACGGGAGATTAAACCTCGCAGCAAACTGCGACCCCCCCGTCATGACAGGCTCAGAAAATCTGCAAAGACTCCTCCCACCCCCACCAAGGACTGTTTTCACTGCTGGACTCTAGGAAGTAACAGCTTTTTCCCTCAGGCAGTAAGGCTCTTGAACGCATCATAATAATCCTCTCAATTCCCCCCAAAATGGATTAACTGGCTGGAATACAAAGACAATATAACATACATCCATAAACGTGGATGCATATGCAAAAGTGCAATATATTTATCCGTACAGTAATCTATTTATTTATATCTGCACCTTATTGCTCTTTTATCCTGCACTACCATGACCTAATGCAACCAAATTTCATTCTTATCTGTACTGTAAAGGTGAAATTTTAATGACAATACAAAGGAAGTCTATGTCTAAATCATGCCTCTCACCTGAATAGTAGAAGGATGAGGACGTATTCCGACAAGTTGGTACACTTTGACAGGCGATTTAGACCCGGAGATGGCAAGAATGACACAAAAAGACGCTTGATTATGAGACATTCTTCATCCAAAGGGGAATATATGAACGGCATGGCAGTCGGCATCTTAATGACAGCAGACATTGTGCAGTAAGTGATGTTTTATTATGTCTGCGGGCTCTCATGAAGTCTGCAGTGAGTATTAATCAGTCATGTTGCTGGAAAAAAAAAGCTTTTGAAATGAATGTGCCGCATATGCTTAATAAGATTTAAATATTATAAATGTTACTACTTTACATATATACTTACATCATGTATATATTACATATTATTGACAGGCTGTAAGACCAAAAACAAACAAATACATAAATAAACAATCGGGGGGTAAAGTGACATATTAAAAAAAATTAAAAAATAAAAATTATAATTAAGTCAGATTTATGTACAAAAAAATGGCTAAAATATGATATTAACATACAGTATTTTCATGGATCGCTTTTACAAAAGCACATTTTTGTGCTAAATAAAGTGGTCGATACCAATAAATACGAAATAATTAATTGGAATTTCTCTGGAGTTGGTTGATACTACAGGGAAAATATTTTTATTTTAATAAAAATGTTTTGTCACAATATAAAACAAACAGGGCTTGTATTGCAATACCGATTCTTTGAATTTAAATTTCATAATTATTGAATAATAATAAAATAAATTTGCCTCCCATGTATGACATGGGGAAACAGTTTTTATTCAATTATTATTTTTTGATGACTTAATGCTACAATATAAAACAAACATGGCTCGTATCGCTGATACTGCTACCGATACTTTGACTTGAAATGTCTCATAATTACTAAATAATATTAAAAGTGAATTTGCTTCTTTTTAGTTGATTATGACTGTAATAATAAAAATGTTTTTTTTTATCCATTTATTGCAACAAAATAAAACAAACAGGGCTTGTATTGACGATACTGCTACCGATACTTTGACCTGAAATGTCTTATAATTACTGAATAATATTAAAAGTGAATTTGCTTCTTGTTAGTTGATTATGACTTTAATAATAAAAATGTTTTCTTTATTCACTTAATGCAACAAAATAAAACAAACAGGGCTTGTATTGTCGATACTGATAACGACATTTTGATTTGAAATATCCCCATTATTGAATAATATTAAAAGTTAATTAGCTTCTTGTTAGTTGATTACGACTGTAATAATACAGGGAAAATTTTATCTATAAAACAAATATTTTATGACCTAGAGAAATAAAATAAAATAACAGTATTGCCGATGCTGATACCAATATTTTAAATTGAAATGTCATAGTTATTGAATAATATTAAAAGTGAATTAGCGTCTTGTTAGTTGATTACGACTGTAATAATACAGAGAACATATTATATATAAATACAAATATTTTAGGACCTAAAGCAATTAAATAAAACAACAGTATTGCCGATATTGATTGAACTTTCACAGTATCATGTTAGACCCGCTCGACATCCATTGCTTTCCTCCTCTCCAAGGTTCTCATAGTCATCATTGTCACCGACGTCCCACTGGGTCATTATTGTCACCGATGTCCCGCTGGGTGTGAATTTTCCTTGCCCTTATGTGGACCTACCGAGGATGTCGTAGTGGTTTGTGCAGCCCTTTGAGACACTAATGATTTAGGGCTATATAAGTAAACATTGATTGATTGATTGAATACTTTGACTTGAGATATCATAATTATTGAATAATAATAAAAGTGAATTTGACTGTAGTTACTTAATTATGACTGTACTAATACAGGGACAATATTTAATTAAAAATGCAAATGCTTTTTTTAATGCAACAAAATAAAACAAGGCATGTATTGTTGATACTGATACCGATGCTTTAGCCTGAAATGTCATAATTATTGAATAATAATACAAGTGAATGAGCCTTTTGTGAGTTGATTATGACTGTAATACTACAGGGAAATATTTAGTTGAACTAAACATGTTTTATGAATGAATGCAACAAAATAAAACAAACAAGGCTTGTATTGCCGATACTGATACCAATACTTTGATTTGAAATATCATAGCTATTGAATAATAACAAAAGTGACTGAGCTTGTTGTGAGTTGATTATGACTGTAGTAAAACAGGGAATCTATTCTACTCAAATAAAACCATTTTTATGACTTAAAGCAAGTAGATAAAACAACAGTATCGCCGATATTGATACCATTATTTGATCTTGAAATGTCATCATTTTTTAAATAATAATTCAAGTTAATGTACCTGTAGTTAGTTGATTATGATTGTAATAATACAGGGCAAATTTTTAATTTGAAAGAATTTTTTTTATTTTTTATTTTATTTAATGCAACAAAATAAAATAAAAAACAGGGCTTATATTGCCAATACTGATACCGATACTTTGACTTGAAATATCATAATTATTGAATAATATTAATAGTTCATTTGTTTCTTGTTAGTTGATTATGACTGTAACGATACAGGAAAATACTTAGTTAAAATAAAATGTTTTATATATAATTTAATGCAACAAAAAACAAAAAAAAAGGGTTAATAATACCAAGACTGATACCGATGCTTTGACTTGAAATATCATAATTATTGAATAATATTAGTAGTTAATTTGTTTCTTGTTAGTTGATTATGACTGTAATGATACGGGGAAATACTTAGTTAGAATATATATTTTTAATATTTTAATGCAACAACAACAAAAAAACAAAAAAAAGGGCTTGTATTGTCAATACTGATACCGATACTTTAACTTTAAATACATTAATTATTGAATAATAAGACTGAACGAGCTTTTTGTGAGTTTTTTATGACTGAAATAATCGAGGGAAACAATTCTATTCAAATAAAAATATTTTTATGACTTAAAGCAACAAAATAAAAGAAACAGGGCTTTTATCGTCGATACTGATATCAATATTCTGACTTGAAATGTCATAATTATTGAATATTGTTATCAGTTCATTTGCCTGTAGTTAATTAATCATCACTTCAATACACAGGGAAACTATTGTCTTAAAAAAATTTTTTATTTATTAATAAATTCAAAAATAGAAAACAAACAGGGCTTGTATCGCCGATATATTGACTGAGAGATATTTAAATTATTGTATAATACTAAATGTGAGTTTACCCCGATTAAGTTAATCATGGTTATAATCACATATTTGATTCAAATACGTAACTCAATACAACAACATAAAACAAAACAAGCAGCATAAGGTGTCATTCTTGTACAATATTGGGATCTTTCCAAAGACGAAGCAATACAGCAGAGTCGCCACACACGTGACTAAACGGCGTCCTCTGCTGGACAACACGGGAATGACAGGACGTGTGTCTAAGATGCTGAAAGGAACAACACACTATCACCTAAATCGCCATCTTTGAACCCAAGATGGCGTCTTGTGGTTTTTTGACGCCTTATAAAATTAAAATGTTCATGTGGAATGATGTTTATGATTTTGAAAAAATAAACCAAAGTACGCAAGTCTGTACCCAAAGAAAACTCTACAACGCTGATTGGGATTGAGATTGGAACCCTCAACCTCCTAATAGTGAGGTCACCATGCGGCCCGATTAATATAAATAAAGAAAAACAATGTATAATGTAAGTAGATATATAACATATATGTAAATATATACAAAAAAATATATATTATATTCAATATAATGCATATTATATTGTATGTATGTATATATATATATATATATATATATATATATACACACACAATATATATGTAAATATATAAAATGTAAGTATAGAGCCCACAGACTCCATAATATATCATGTAACATAATATATATTATATATATATACTATATATATATATATAAAAAATATATTATGTACACATAATATATATATTTTACATAAATAAATATACAAAATATATATACACATATTAAATATAAAGAAAAACAAAAGAAAATCCATAACATTATTTAAATCCTCAAAGCAGTTCTAAATATATACTATATGATAATATAGTAATATTATATATATTTATATGTATACGTATACATATATATATATATATATATATATATATATATTAGTAAATGCCATGTCTGTTCATGTTTTTGTTTAGTTATGTTCTGCTTTGCTAAAGACTCCATTGTTTCTTGTTTTTCCACTTCCTTGTTTGTCTTATTACCACTCCAACCAATTAGTTTTCACCTTGTCCCCATGTCACGCACCTGTTTACACCAATCACCATAGTATTATTTAAGCCACAGTTACCAGGTAGTCAATCAATCAATCAATCAATGTTTATTTATATAGCCCCAAATCACAAATGTCTCAAAGGACTGCACAAATCATTACAACTACAACATCCTCGGAAGAACCCACAAAAGGGCAAGGAAAACACACCCAGTGGGCAGGGAGAATTCACATCCAGTGGGACGCCAGTGACAATGCTGACTATGAGAAACCTTGGAGAGGACCTCAGATGTGGGCAACCCCCCCCCTCTAAGGGACCGAAAGCAATGGATGTTGAGTCTGGCAACACCACCTCCTTCCCACGTCTACCACCTGTTATGCCTTCCATGCCCCTTGTCGTTTTCCAAGTAAGTTTTGTTTGTTATTCTTGCCATTGTGCAAGTGTTTTGTTTTATGTTCATGGTTTTGTTTCATAGCCAAGTTCTGTACCTTCATTGTGAGCACTTTTTGTTTGTTCCTGTTTTTAGTTAGTGTTAAAATAAAGAACAACTCTTGAAAGTAAATATATAAAATATAATATAAATTAAATGTAAGTATAAAAATATAATATATAATATATATTATAAATATACTATAAATACAAATATATAATATACACACATAATATACATATTTTATATAAATAAATATACAAAATATATACACACATATTTAATATAAAGAAAAACAAAATACAATCCATAACATGATTAAAATTCTCAACGCTGTTTTAATTAAATTAATGTGCAACAAATTTAAAAAAACTATTAAAAAACAAAATATACATAAAATATTACATAATATATAATGGTATAAAAAATATAGTATAGATATGCAATAGACAGTATATATAGATAACATATGATATATATATACATTATAAATACATATATATACATATACATACACATACATATATACATATGTAAATATATATACAGTACATATATATATATAAATACACATATATGAATACATTCTAAAAAAAATAAAGGATAATCGGCAATACTAGTTCTAAAATTACATGGTATCTGATCGAAACCAAAATCAGTAGTATCGCCCACACGTGTGTTTTGCAATAATAACGAGACAACAATTCCGCGTCTGAAACGGAAGTCACATTTATTGTTTTGTTCTGCAGTTGATTCACCTAAAACTTTGTATACAGTACTTTTTTTTTTCTCTTAGACATATCTTCTCCCATCATGACTTTTGTCTCTCTCACACACACACACACGCACGCACGCACGCACGCACCAGTCAAACTTTTTCTGCAAGTTTCTCCTTTGATCCCAGGATGCCACCTTGACAAAGTAGACCCAAGTCATGAGGGTCAGAAAAATCGTGCCAAGGCCGAATTGAGGCAACGAACTGGTGTTTGTTGAAGACCTTTCACCCAGGAGGCTTCTTTCCCTCTAAAGACCGCGTGTCACTTTAAGAAAGAAAACAAAAACGAGGCTGAAGAAAACTGTGGCATCATGTAGTCCTTCACCGCCATTATCCAACTGATATCCAAGTGTGGGGTCATTTTGGTCTTATAGCACCAAATATGGTCAACGTTCTTCCTGTGATGTTTGTATTTTTTCTTAAATGCGGTAGATGGCGGATGACCATTGTGAAACAGCAACACAGTATCAGTGCATTGTCAATACGGGTAGTGAGTGTGCCACACGCTCACTGAAGCCCCCATCACTACAATTCATATATGTCAGAATATGGTAGAAAGGTCTTCAACAAAGGTCTTCTAACCCTAACAGTCCCACATTCACACACATTTTCTTTTTGCCATGCCAGTCTGAAGACTACAATTCCCATTTTTGTCCAACTCCGACCCAATCTGCTGACCTCATGTGAACGTCGGCATGAAAAGATCGGAATTAACAACAACAAAAAAAATTAAATTGAGTCTTATGCCCTGCAATGTGAACGTGATCCGAGCAGGCTTCATCCCTTCACGCGCACACACCAGATAGGACAGCTCTGGTCTGGGAGGACGGTGTGGGACGGACAATTGGTGTGACTTTTCAGGGATGCTAATCGACAACAGATTTGTGCGACACGGGAACGTTTGGCTTTCGGGATTAACTAGGGTGATTTCATTTTCGCATCAGCCTACAACCGGCCAAGGTAATTCCAGATTCTGTACTACAGTGCGTCACTTTTGGCACATTCTGATGTGTTACTCCCCCTATTCCAAAATTGGAATAAAGTCCTTTTCATCCTCAAAATTCTACACACAATTCCCCATAATGACAACGTGAAGAGTTTATTCTTTTAAATGTTGCAAAAAAAACAAAACACAAAAAAATCACATTACTCAATTCTGAGTTGTTGCATACTTTTGTAATATTTTTTGTTTATATTTTATAAAAATAAACAACATTTATTTAGTATATTTTTATAATGCATTTTATGTTTTATATATTATATATATAGATATATATTAGTTTCTATATTTATATACAATATATATTTCATTTTATATACTTATATATTTTATTTTATATATTTACATATAATATGTATTTTATGTTATATACTTATATATTTTATTTTATATATATACATTCAATATATATTTTATTTTATATATTTACACAGGATATATAAACCCCGTTTCCATATGAGTTGGGAAATTGTGTTAGATGTAAATATAAACGGAAAACAATGATTTGCAAGTCATTTTCAACCCATATGCAGTTGAATATGCTACAAAGACAACATATTTGATGTTCAAACTCATAAACTGTATTTTTTTTGCAAATAATTATTAACTTAGAATTTCATGGCTGCAACACGTGCCAAAGTAGTTGGGAAAGGGCATGTTCACCACTGTGTTACATCACCTTTTCTTTTAACAACACTCAATAAACGTTTGGTAACAGAGGAAACTAATTGTTGAAGCTTTGAAAGTGGAAATCTTTCTCATTCTTGCATTATGTACAGCATAAGTTGTTCAACAGTATATTGTTGTCGTATTTTACGCTTCATAATGCGCCACACATTTTCGATGGGAGACATGTCTGTACTGCAGGCAAACCAGGAAAGTACCCGCACTCTTTTACTACGAAGCCACGCTGTTGTAACACGTGGCTTGGCATTGTCTCGCTGAAATAGGTAGGAGCGTCCATGATAACGTTGCTTGGATGACAACATATGTTGCTCCAAAACCTGTATGGACCATTCAGCATTAATGGTGCCTTCACAGATGTGTAAGTTACCCATGCCTTGGGCACTAATACACCCCCATACCATCACAGATGCTGGCTTTTTAACTTTGCGCCTATAACAATCCGGATGGTTATTTTCCTCTTTGTTCTGGAGGACACCACGTCCACAGTTTCCAAATATAATTTGAAATGTGGACTCGTCAGACCACAGAACACTTTTCCACTTTGCATCAGTCCATCTTAGATGAGCTCGGGCCAAGAGAAGCCGGCGGCGTTTCTGGTTGTTGTTGAAAAATGGCTTTCGCTTTGCATAGTAGAGTTTTAACTTGCATTTACAGATGTAGCGACAAACTGTAGTTACTGACAGTGGTTTTCTGAAGTGTTCCTGAGCCCATGTGGTGATATCCTTTACACACTGATGTCGGTTTTTGATGCAGTACCGCCTGAGGGATCAAAGGTCCGTAATATCATCGCTTACGTGCAGTGATATCTCCAGATTCTCTGAACTTTTTGATTATTTTATGGACTGTAGATGGTAAAATCCCTAAATTCCTTGCAATACCTCCTTGAGAAATGTTGTTCTAAAACTGTTCCACAATTTGCTTACAAATTCATGACCCTTGCCCCATCCTTGTTTGTGAATGACTTAGCATTTCATGGAAGCTGCTTTTATACCCAATCATGGCACCCACCTGTTCCCAATTAGCCTGCACACCTGTGGGATGTTCCAAATAAGTGTTTGATGAGCATTCCTCAACTTTATCAGTATTTATTGCCAACTTTCCCAACTTCTTTGTCACGTGTTGCTGGCATCAAATTCTAAAGTGATTGATTATTTGCACAAAAAAAAATATTTATCAGTTTGAACATCAAATATGTTGTCTATGTAGCATATTCAACTGAATATGGGTTGAAAATGATTTGCAAATCATCGTATTGCGTTTATATTTATATTTATATTTACATCTAACACAATTTCCCAACTCATATGGAAGCGGGGTTTGTATATTAGATGTTGTTTATTTACATATTATATATATTATATATTTACACGTAATATACACAGTTTTTCTTTATTTATATTATTCAGGGCTGCATGGATGCCCCACTACCAGGAGATTAGATTAGGTCAAGGTTCAAATCTCAACCAATTAAAGCCTCAAGTCTTTTTGAACACAATGCCACAAATGTGATTTTTTTTTTCATTTTTTATTTAAAAATTTTTTTTTCAAACCCCCTAAAAAGTTTTCCCCTTGTCATTACGGGGTATTGCAGGGGTGTCAAACTCAAATACAGAGCGGGCCAACATTTTAAACAGAACAAAGCCGCGGGCCAAGGTTGAAAAAATGAACCTTTTCATATGGATCCAAACAAGTTTTGCATTAAATATTGAACAAGCAAGGCTTATATAACTTTATAGTGACATGCAAAATCCAGTTTCAAATAATAATAATAATTAAAAAAAAAAAAATCAATGGCATATCAAATAAAATTTAAATAAAAATGTTATGCCTTTTTTTTTTTTTTGCAATCTTCTGGGGTAAATATAATTTTTTTTCCCACATGCTAATAATAAATTTGAAAATAAAATAACAATAATGAATGAACGAAACATTCGAGCCTTGAAGTAGCAAGAGAAAATGCATGAATAAAACGTTAATTATTGGTCAGTTTGCTGGAAGTTTCTCGGAAGAGTTAGTGCTGCAAGGGGTTCTGGGTATTTGTTCTCTTGTGTTACGGTGCGGATGTTCACCCGAAATGTGTTTGTCATTCTTGTTTAGTGTGGGTTCACAGTGTGGCGCATATTTGTAACAGTGTTAAAGTTGTTTGTATGGCCACCCTCAGTGTGACCTGTATGGCTGTTGACCAAGTATAACTTGCATTCACTTGTGCGTGTGTGTAAAAGCCACAAATATTATGTGACACACTGTTAGTATGGAGGATAAGCGGACGTGACGACAGGTTGTAGAGAACGCTAAAGGCAGTGCCTTAAATGCACGCCCCCAATATAGTTGTCAAGGTGGAAATCGGTAGAAATTCGGGAGAATGGTTGCCCCGGGAGATTTTTGGGAGGGGCACTGAACTTTGGGAGTCTACCAGGAAAATTAGGAGGGTTGGCAAGTATAAGTATTAGCGGTGAATGCAGTGTTACAGCTCTAATGCTAAATTGATGTTGCCTCAAGGGCCAAATTAAATTACACCTTATTTATTTTTTAATCCTGCACTACAACGAGCTAATGCAACAAAATTTGGTTCTTATTTGTACTGTAAAGTTCAAATTTGAGTGACAACAAAGAGGAAGTCTAAGTGTAAATAAAACCTATGCCTTGTTTTTAGTGAATAAAAGGTATGGCGGCACTTGGACAGCCAAGCGTGTTCTGAGGCGGTACTTGGTGGAAAAAAGTTTGATAAATACCTGGGTCCTTCACCGTCCTCTCAGCCGAGAGCTGTCCTATCCGGTCCGTTCCAGCATCTATTTACCCTTTGCGGCTTTCCCACACATTCAGTCAACAACACCCTGACCAGCACCAACGTTTCCTCCTGGAGAGACAAACGCTTTGTAAATGTTCCAAGATTCACTTTGCATGACTGCAAGTACAGAAAATGCACAAAGATGAAAAAGTAAGTCACGATTTAAAAAAAAAAAAAAAAAAGGAATTAAGATCACTTCTTTTTTTTTTGCTAATAGAGGCTGCTAATGGCTCTACCAGCGTACAAGGAGTTATAGCGTATGTTTGTATATTCCTTACATGGAGACGAGCAGTCACTTGGAAAAAGGGCCAACCTTATTACTTCATTGTTCCAAGTAGGCGGCCGCCCGACGTCAGAGCGCTCTCGGACTGCCAGCTGACGGTTCTACAGTTTGGAATGAAGTCCAGTTCATGTTGGAACGGGAGTCATTGGCCGGTAAAAGTCCCGTGACGCCTTACTTAGGTCCCACAAAGCAGGAACGCTTCAGTCCGCCGCTGTGCGGCTTCCTCCGTGATGCCGATCCGACGTCGGCGGCGTTTACAGAGGCGTGGAAGTGAACTGACTCTTTGGCACAGCCTAACCAACGCATACAATCAGGAGGCCACGCTGGGAGTCCCAAAGACGTCCTGTCAAGCAGTTTTACTTCTTTCAAAACAAAAGCACAAGATTATGACGACGGAGTCAAATTACTGCCAAAAATCCGCAAACGTACTCACGCCCAACGATTCCCATGTAAAAAAAATCCAACAATTTTCTTCAACTAAAAATACAGTTTGCAAGTAAAAAACAAAAATGTTTTCAATGAAAAATATATGTACCGGTATATATACCGGTACATACATACATACATACATATATATATATATATATAAAAACGATTCGCAAGTATATATATATATATATATATATATATATATATATATATATATATAAGTATGTATATATATATATAAGTATGTATATATATATATATATATGTATATATATATATATATAAAACGATTCGCAAGTAAAAAAAAAACCATTTTCTTTAATATGATTCGCACATTTAAAAAATACATTTCAAAAATCCACAAACGTACTGATGCCTAACGATTCCCATGTAAAAAAAAAAAAAGATTCAATTAATAATACGATTCGCAAGTAAAAAAGAAAAGTGTTTTCACTGAAAAAAATACTATTTGCAAGCAATATATATATATATATATATATATATATATATATATATATATATATATATATATATATATATATATATATATATCCAAAAAAAATAAAATATTCGCAAGTAAAAAAAACAACTATTTTCTTTAATTAAAAATATTATTCGCACATTTAAAAAACATATTTTAAAAATCCACAAACGTACTGATGCCCAACAATTCCCATGTACAAAAAAATAAAAAATGTCTTCAATTAATAATACATTTTGCAAGTAAAAAAGAAAAATGTTTTCAATGAAAAAAAAAACTATTTGCAAGCAAGTAAAAAAATCATTCTATATAAAAAAAACTATTCACAAGTAAAAACAAAATATTTTCTTCAATTAAAAATAAGATTCGTAAGTAAAAAAACAAAAACGTTTTTAATGAAAAAAAAACTTTGCAAGCAAATTTAAGAAGAAAAGGATTTGCAAGTGAAAAAAAATTTTTTTTCCATTAAAAATACGGTTCGCAAGTTTAAAAAAAAAAAATGATTTAATTAAAAATACGATTTGCAATTAAAAAACAAAAATGTTTTCAATGAAAAAAAAACTTTGCAAGCAAATAAAAATAAATTCTATTTAGAAAAAAAAATGATTCGGAAGTGAAAAAAATATATTCTTCAATTAAAAATATGATTCGCAAGTAAAATAAAAAAACTATTTCCTTCAATTAAAAGTACGATTCACAAGTAAAAAACAAAAATGTTTTCAATGAAAAAAAAATTATTTGCAAGAAAAAAAAAAAAAATTCTATTTATAAAAAAAACGATTCGCAAGTAAAAAAGGAATTTCTTCAATTAAAAATACGATTCGCAAATAAATAAAAAAATTCAATTTAAAATATGATTTGCAATCAATTAAAAATATATATATTTCAACTTAAAAAAAAAAAAGATTCACACGTAAAAATGTTTTTTCTTCAATTGAAAATACGATTCTCAGGTTAAAAAAAAGGTTTTCATTTAAAAAAAAAACGATTTGCAAGCAAAATAAACAAATATTTTTCAATAAACAAACGATTCTAGGTTTAAAAAAATAAAATAAAATTTCAATTAAAAAAAAAAGATCCACTAAGAAAAAAAAAAGCTATTTTCTTCAATTACATTTATTTTTCTGTAAGTAAATAAACAATTCACAATTTCAGAAGAAATTCACAAGATAAAAAGCAATTTTCTTCAATTAAAAAAAAGATTCGGCAGTAAAAAAAAACTATTTGCAATTTCATACTTCCGAATCTTTTAATTGAAATTTTTTTTTTTTTATAATCGAAGAAAATAGTTTTTATAATTGTGAATTGTTTTTTTTTTGTTTTTATGTAAAAAATAGTTACTACAGAATCTTTTTTTTAATTGCAAAAAATTATTTTTTTTTAACTTGCAAATCATTTTTTTAATTGAAGAAAGTGTTTTTTTTCTACTTGCAATAATTGGGCGTGAGTAAAAAAAACAAAACCTTTTGTACATTTCTGGAGTTTTAGCAGTAATTTTACTCCACCTGCACATTCTAACAAGCTTAGATATAAAAGCAGAATCAAAACTATTTTTTAACCCTCTAATGCTGAGAGACGAGTCTAATATTTTGGGTTATATAAAATATGACGGTATTAGAAACAGCTCTCACGGTGACAACAACCACGATAATAAACATAGAAAACATGAGCACGGTTATCTCTAGAAAGGCAGAGTGACTTGTTCTGTTATTGTATCGCCTCAGATTGTGCAGGTGTCCCTAATGTTGTGACCAATCCGCACAAACAGACAGTGTACTCATGGAAAACCTTTATCAATGATCCAGCTTACCACATTCAGGTGCAAAGTAAATAAATAATTTGGGCTCTAGATATATATATATATTCTTAAAAAAAGGCAGGAATATGATGGCAACACGTGAATTTAACGTTAAATTAAAAACATAAAAAAAGAAAAATCAACAAATCTAGATATGGATGTTAAAAAGCGTCGTTAGCAGAAAAGCAGGCAAACAATAATAACGGGGGGCGTGTTTTTTGATTGTATACATGTGTGCATATCAATAAAAAAAGGATCAGTATGTGCTGTATGCTACATTCAAGCAATATCTATACAGGTGGTCCTCGTTTTGTGACGTTCTGTTAAATTAAGAACATAACGGTAAAAGTGTGAAGTTACACATTAGTTAGTAGGGCTGCGAATCTCCGGGTGTCCCACGATTCGATTCAATATCAATTCTTGGGGTCACGATTCGATTCAAAATCGATTTTTTTTTTTCAAATTCAACACGATTCTCGATTTCCCGATTTAAAAGGATTCTCTATTCATTCAATACATAGGATTTCAGCAGAATAGTAGATTTTTGCAAAAATCTTTTATAATTATTTAGGACAATGTTTTATCAACTGATTGCAACAATTCAAATTGGTTTTAACTATTAAACGAACCAAAAATCTGACTTATTTTATCTTTGTGAAAACATTGTACACAGTGTGTTGTCAAGCTGATGAGATGCGATGCAAGTGTAAGCCACTGTGACACTATTGTTCTTTTTTTTTTTTTTTAAATGTCTAATGATAATGTCAATGAGGGATTTTGAATCACTGCTATGCTGAAATTATAATTAATATTGATACTGTTGTTGATAATAATCATTTTTGTTTCACTACTTTTGGTTTGTTCTGTGTCGTGTTTGTGTCTCTTCTCAATTGCTCTGTTTATTGCAGTTCTGAGTGTTGCTGGGTCAGGTTTGGTTTTGGAATTGGATTGCATTGTTATGGTATTGCTGTGTAGTGGTTTGTTGGATTTATTAAAAAAATAATAATAAAATAATCGATTTTTAAAAAATGATAATCGATTCTGAATTGCACAACGTGAAAATCGCGATTCAAATTTGAATCGATTTTTTCCCACACCCCTATTAGTTAGTAGGGCTGCACAAAATAATCCATTCACATGTGAATCGCAGTTCTTATTCAACCGGATTAAAATTGCTATATATAATTGATAAAGAACAAAATACAAAACAAAATAAACACACACACACACATATATATATATACATATATATATATATACATATATATATATATATACACATATATGTATATATGTATATGTGTATATATATATGTGTATATATATATGTATATATATGTATATATACATATATATACGTATATGTATATATATGTATATATATACATATATGTATATACATATACATATATATATACATATACATATGTGTATATGTATATACATATACATATATGTATATACATACATGTATATACATATATATGTATATATACATACATATATACATATATATATATATGTATATAAACATACATATATATACATATATAAATATGCATACATATATACAAATATAAATATGCACACATATATATACATAAATAAATATCCATACATATATACACACATATATAAATATACATACATATATAAATATACATATATACTGTATATATACATAACTAAATATACATACATATGTATATACACACACACACACATATATATATATTTATATATATATATACACACATAAATATGCATTCATATACATATATAAATCTACACACATATATATGTATGTGTATGTGTATATATATATATATATATATATATATATATATATATATATATATATATATATATATATATATATATATATATACACATTATATATACATACATATATAAATATACATACATATATAAATATACATACATATATAAATATAGATACATATACCATATACATACATAAATAAATATACATACATATATACACACATATATAAATATACATACATATATACATATACATATATACTGTATATATACATAACTAAATATACATATGTATATATATACACACACACACACATATATATATATATATATATATATACACATAAATATACATACATATATATTTATACACAAATAAATATACATACATATACACATAAATAAATATACATACATATATACACACATATATACGCACACATATATAAATATACGTACATATATAAATATGCGTACATATACATATATACTGTTTATATATACACATACATATATACTGTATATATCCATATATACACAGATATGTACATATACACACATATATTATATATATACATACATTCATATATACATATATATACATATATATATATATGTATACAATCATATATATTTATACACATAAATAAATATATATACATATACACACATAAATAAATATACATACATATATACACAAATACATACGCACACACATATATATATATACATATATAAATATACATACATATATAAATATACGTACATATACATATATACTGTTTATATACACATACATATATACTGTATATATCCATATATACACAGATAGATACATACATTCATATATACATATATATATGTATACATACACACATATATATATATATACATACATACATACATATATATATATATATATATATATATATACACATATACACATACATACATACATATATATATACATATATATATATATTATATATATATATATACATATATATATACATATATATATACATATATGTATATAAATGCAAATTGTTTTCTAAAAAGTTTCATTATCCATCCATTTTCTACCGCTTATTCCCTTTGGGGTCGCTGGTGCCTATCTCAGCTACAATCGGGCGGAAGGCGTGGTACACCCTGGACAAGTCGCCACCTCATCGCGGGGCCAACACTGAGAACCCACGCATTCACGGGGTGGACATGCAAACTCCACACAAAAGGATCCCAAGCCTGGGATTGAACCCTTACTACTAAGGACCTTCGTATTGTGAGGCAGACGCACTAACCCCTCTGCCACCGTGAAGCTTTGTACCAAATAATTCATTGCAAGAATTGGTTTAAATCGAGGATTGTTTTGAATCGAGAATCGTTAGGGGCCCAAAGATTCACACTCCGATTAGTTATATGCAAGGCACAGCTAAAAACGCTTCTAGTTAATGTTTTGCACTTTGTTACGTCTCCCACGTGCAAGGCAGGCATTTCTGAGGGCAATGCACCAAAGAAAAGGAAAGTCATCACCATAGAAAAATGGAGAGAGAGGGAGAAATGTCTACTTATGTTGAATGCACTTTTGGTCTCAACCGCGGCGACCAGTTTGAGGATAAAATGGCCTTCTTGAGCAAATTGAAAGATGTGCATCCATGAAAGAAACAGCAAGCAAGGGACGGAGATGGACAGCTATTCCGTTTGAATAATCTTATTTAATCATTGTACTGTATTTAGACTTTTTATGACTGTATTTTATGTGCTAAGTGCTCTTTCGTTATGAATTCCCTCTTTCAGTAAAATTCTACTTTTAACGCGTCGCAGGAGGAGAACTACTTCACATACCGAGGACCACCTGTATTTGGGGTCAGTTTGACAGGAAGTTAATTTCCCTTTTCCACTTCTTGCTCCTTCTAAAAAATAAAAAAAAGTCACAAATATTTTTTTTCTTTCGTTAAGTGCTCAGTGTCGATGTCGAAAAAGTGCCATGTTTGTTTAACGCAAAGTGTAAAAAAAAACGTGTCTAAAGTAGCCGTCGCGAGACTGGCTAGAGTTCGAAATCTCATATTTCAGTCAGGACATTTGTGTGGGACTGCTCCCAGCTGGCACAAGACATTGAAACAATGTTGATTATACGTACTTGTCCTTTTAAAACGGACTTCTAAACAACGTTGCAAAATAGTTGTATTTGTAATTTGAGACAACGTTGATGTCTAACGCTGGATCCACGTTGCTGGTTGGGAATTGACTAAAATTCAATGTTCAAATCAATGTCAGAACCCAACATTGATTAAACGTCGTCAAAAAGCATGTTGTTTCAACGTTGTATTTGTGTTGTTAAATATTGGTTAGGAAATGACCAAATTTCAATGATCAAATCAACATCGGAACCCAACATTGATTAAACGTTGTCAAAAAGCATGTTTCAATGTTGTATTTGTGTTGCAGAATATTGGTTGGAAAATGACCAAAGTTTAATGTTAAATCAACGTCACAACCTGACATTTAAAAAATGTCATCAAAAAGCATGTTGTTTCAATGTTGTATTTGTGTTGTAAAAGAATATCAGTTTTAAAATGACCAAATTTCAATGGTTAAAACAACGGCAGAAATCAACATTGATTAACCGTGGTCAAAAAGCATGTTGTTTCAACATTGTAGTTGTGTTGTAGAATATTGGTTGGAAAATGACCAAATTTCAATGGTCAAATCAACGTCAGAAATCAACATTAATTAACCGTTGTCAAAAAGCATGTTGTTTCAACATTATATTTGTGTTGTTGAATGTTGGTTGGAAAATTAACGCATTTCAACGGTCAAATCAACTCCAAAACTCAACATTGAATAAACGTTGTCAAAAAGAATGTTGTTTCAATGTTGTATTTGTGTTGTAGAATATTGGTTGGGAAATGACCAACATTTTATGTTAAATTAATGTCAGAACCTAACATTGAATCAATGTTGTCAAAAAGCATGTTGTTTCAATGTTGTATTTGTGTTGTTTAATATTGGTTGGAAAATTACCAAATTTCAATGGTCAAATCAACGTCAGAACACAACATTGATTAAATGTTGTCAAAAAGCATGTTGTTTCAACGTTGTATTTGTGTAGTTGAATATTGGTTGGAAAAAGAGCAAATTCAATGTTCAAATCAACATCAGAACACAACATTAATTAAACGTTGTCAAAAAGCTTGTTGTTTCAACGTTGTATTTGTGTTGTTGAATATTGGTTGGAAAATTAGCAAAATTTTATGTTAAATCAATGTCACAACCTAACATTGAATCAACGTTGTCAAAAAGCATGTTGTTTCAATGTTGTATTTGTGTTGTTGAATATTGGTTGGAATAAGAGCAAATTCAATGTTCAAATCAACATCAGAACACAACATTAATTAAATGTTGTCAAAAAGCTTGTTGTTTCAATGTTGTATTTGTGTTGTAGAATATTTGTTGGGAAATGACCAACATTTTATGGCAAATTAATGTCAGAACCTAACATTGAATCAATGTTGTCAAAAAGCATGTTGTTTCAACGTTGTATTTGTGTTGTTGAATATTGGTTGGAAAATTACCAAATTCCAATGGTCAAATCAACATCAGAACACAACATTAATTAAACATTGTCAAAAAGCTTGTTGTTTCAATGTTATATTTGTGTTGTTGAATACTGGTTGTAAAATTACCAAAATCTTATGTTAAATCAATGTCACAACCTAAGATTGAATCAACGTTGTCAAAAAGCATGTTGTTTCAATGTTGTATTTGTGTTGTTTAATATTGGTTGGAAAATGACCAAATTCCAATGGTCAAATCAACGTCAGAACACAACATTAATTAAATGTTGTCAAAAAGCATGTTGTTTCAACGTTGTATTTGTGTTGTTGAATGTTGGTTGTAAAATTACCGCATTTCAATGGTAAAATCAACTCCAGAACCCAACATTGAATAAACGTTGTCAAAAAGCATGTTGTTTCAATGTTGTATTTGTGTTGTAGAATATTGGTTGGGAAATGACCAACATTTTATGTTAAATTAATGTCAGAACCTAACATTGAATCAATGTTGTCAAAAAGCATGTTGTTTCAATGTTGTTTTTGTGTTTTTGAATATCGGTTGGAATATGACTAAATTCCAATTGTCCAATCAACGTCAGAACACATTGATTAGATGTTGTCAAAAAGCATGTTGTTTCAACGTTGTATTTGTGTTGTTGAACATTGGTTGGAAAATGAGCAAATTCAATGGTCAAATCAACGTCAGAACACAACATTGATTGAAAGTCATCAAAAATCATGTTCCAATATTATGTTTGAGTAACTCAACATCAGGACCTAATTGAACTAGTTCTCAACGTTGTTTCAATGTCTTGTGCCTGCTGGGTTGCTGCCGGCATGCTCTTACAGCGGAGGTGTCCAAAGTGCTGCCCGGGGGCCACTTTTGGCCTCTAATGTTTAATTAAATGTCGGTATAATCTAAAACACAAGTAATTATTAACGAGAGATATCATTAAAAATCACATTACTATCTTTGTCACCAATTACACGTCAAAAAGGCGGATTTTTTGTTGACATAGCAAAGCATATTGGGTTTTTGTACATCCAACTTTCACGTAGGGATGGGTACCTTTCACATTTGACTCAATAATGGTGCCAATTTTTGGTACTTTTGTGTGTTTTAAAAAAAACGAACATTTTTTCTTTAACACTGTCCAATCGTTTTCTTGTTTTCTTACACTTTCGTGTCTCATTTGAACGTATGATATATTTAACCGCCCAAAAAAATCTGTTTCTCAGCGGTGTGCGGTAATCAATTGTAATACACTTTTCCACCACTTGTGGCAACAATGACAATGTCAGACAGCCAGAAGAAGTCTTAAAGCTGAAGTCTGAGAGACGTTTCTTCAGTGCGGAAATTATGACTAAATTGGTGAAGCTGTATTTTTATTTTATTTTATTGACAGTTTATTTCAGAAACTTATCGGGATTTTTAAAAATTATTATTTTATTAGACATTTATTTATTTTAGCACAACGTAGTTTGTAAATTGTATAAAATAATACAACTAAATTATGTAAACTGTATAACCTACAATTTAAATTCTATTAAATAATTGTCTTAAAAAATTGTAATACACTTCAATGAATATGTAATTTTATGAATCCCTTCTTTTGCAGAATATTTGATTAGTATATATTTTTTTAATTATATAAACATTGTATATAATTTGACAAGGTTTTAAACTTTAAGTAGGTAAGATATAATTATTGAAGATGATTAAAATCAAGAGCAAAATGAGGAATTCAGTGTTAATCTTTGAGTGGGACCCGGGGCACGCCTGAAGTGGAAAAGTTGGGCCATGAGGTCAAAAAGGTTAAGAGCTTGCCTTAGCCAGGAAGTAGTATTTGCCATTAAGTGGATTGTTTGATTGTAATGTGCATTTTTTAATTGAATTATATTTATATAGCCCTTTTTCTCTACTGACTCAAAGCGCTTTACATAGTGAAACTCAATATCTAAGTTACATCTAAACCAGTGTGGGTGGCACTGGGAGCAGGTGGGTAAAGTGTTTTGCCCAAGGACACAACGGCAGTGACTAGGATGGCGGAAGCGGGGATCGAACTTGCAACCCTCAGGTTGCTGGCACGGCTCCTTTACCAACCGAGCTATACCGCATCTTAATTGTAGTTTTGTCTACCAAATTTGGAGGTGCCATGTAAAATCGCTAATGCTCATCTTTAGCATTTGTAGGGCAGATCGAATATAAATTCGCATCGAGCTGGCACATTTTGAAAAGTGGAGCCGTACAGCACTTTTGACCGCCTTCTTCTGGCTTTGTTGGGGCACAGAATGAAAACATTACCTAGTGACAGTCCGGCTTTGACTGCTTGTTTCCCGGCTAAGTTCTTGAGCCAGTGCCGAGTTTGCAACCGGACGTGACATGCGAGAAATACATCGTCATATCAGTATCCCAGTAGTTTCGGTTGGTACCTGTAAAAGTCCTAAATTTGATACCCATCCCTACTTTTGCATGATTCAATTTTACAATTTAACCAAAAGTTTTTGTATGCCGTCTCAAACTAGTCCAAATACCACTGTGGTACTGAATAACTACCGTATCGACGGGCTGTACATCGGATTGGTTTTAGCCTCTTTCACCTGCAAAATCTATCAAAGTGGCCCCCGTATGCTTACATTTTTGGAGAAGTTTGGACACCCCCTGTCTTTCAGAGAGTGCTGATAGAAATGGGTCGGATCAGTTAAAGCAAAAACCGGGAAAAAAGGGGGGCCGATAAAACCTTTAGGTCACCCGGGCAACGGGTTGTGGGGTACAGCAATGTCCACTGGACATTCCAAATAAACAAGGAAAAAGATTAGCTTATCTCTCCTGTGATCACACTTAAGCCCGGAGAACTTGGTCCCCGTGGTAACAGTCTAAACAGCTGCTCCAGAAAGGTGCTCACAAGGCTCCTGGGCCTTGACCGAAAGTGGAAGAGGAGCGTCGCCCCCTCGGAATAAAGCAAAGCAAAAAAAAAAGTGAAAACACGATCACATCACCTGGGCAGGGAGGGGGATGAGATGGGATGGGACTATCTCCCGAGCAAGTTCTGCTGGGGCTGCATGGGAGTTCGGAGCGGCGGAGGGGGGCCCGGCGGAAGTGCCGGGGGCGTGTCGCGAGGCCAGGGCCCGGTGGACCGGGGCCGGCTCGCCAGATCCGGCCGACACCGCTCTGGGTTCGGCGGGCTTGTTGTAGCTCATCTTGAGGATGTGTTGCTGGAGGTGTCGAATCCAGTCCTCCTGCACAGACAGTGGACCGTGGAACTCCACCTCACAGAACCTGCAGAGAGGAATTTTTGTTTTTAAATTTACCAAATAAATAACGCTGGTAACACAAACTGACAATTTAGGATGTGTGATCAAAATACTTTGTCATTTTTAGAGTTGGGAAAATGACTTCAAATTGTCCGGACTATAAGCCGCTACTTTTTTTCAAACGCTTTGAGCCCTGCTGCTTGTTAAAACAGTGCGCTATAATAATGCTTTGTAGGCAACAAATACCGTATTTTCCGGACAATAGAGCCTACACCGGGATATAAGACGCACCTTTTTGCATTTTGAACTCACCGGCACTTTAGGGTGTAGAACTTGCCCACCAGCCTGACCAGTGGGTAGGTGGGTGGCTTTGGCACTAAAGCAGGGACGGTGCTTGTGCGGGGGGGCTGCGGAGAGCCGCTGTCTCCCTCTGTTCCCTCGGCGCAAGTCGGGTGCTTCAGGGGGCGGCGCTCAAACCCTAAGGAAACGGGAGAACGTACAATTGACACATTTCCACCAAGTGGTTCTGTTCAGCTCAGTTGGTCAGAGTATTTTCAACTAAGGTTTATAAATAGTAGGGGGGTAACGGTACGTGTATTCATATTGAACCGTTTCGGTAAGGGGGTTTCGGTTTGGTTCGGAGGTGTACCGAACGAGCTTCCACACGGACACATTAAGTAGCGTACCGCACGTTGTGTAAACAATGCACACAGAGGCACAACACACGGCATGCTAGCAGTGACCATATGTCCTCTTTTCACCGGACATGTCCTCTTTTGCGGGGCTGTCCGGGTGGAGTTTCTTAAATGCTTTAAATGTTCGGCATTTTAAGTTTGGGTTGCGTGTATTTTCAATGTACGTTCAGGATTTAGAAGGGGTTAAAAACAAAAAAAAATTGTGCACGCAGCAGCATTCTTGAGGGAGGGGCAGAGAGAGAGAGAGCGAGAGAGTTATGATAAACGCGCATGCGTCGCCAGGCTCTGCTTTTTAAACATAGATTTATCAGATTTTATTTTTTATTATCTATAGCAGGGGTGTCAAAAGTGTGCCCCGGAGGCAATTTGCGGCCCACAGCTAATGTTTTAAAGGCCCACGCCACATTCTAAAAATACTATTAAAATAAAGAAAAACATAACAAAAGTGAAATAAAAAAAGATTAAAAGTCACATGTAATTTAGAAAAAGTTGCAATGTTGACTAATAAAACAAAGCTGTTTTTTTTCTTTCCAACTGTCATTGCTCAAAACATAATATTGAATTAAAATCCATGTTATTATGAATTATTGACCGATCCAAGGTTCCCATTACTTCACATCAAATATTCCACTAAGAAAAATAATTATGGCGGAAGATTTTGCAAATTAGGTAAAAAAATAACCGAAAAATGTATATTTAGTTTTTTTCTTACTGTACCGAAAATGAACCGAACGGTGACCTCTAAACCGAGGTATGTACCGAACCGATATTTTTGTGTACCGTTACCCCCCTAATAAATTGGGATTAACAAAAGGTTATTAAGTCTTCTTATTCAGATTCAAATGTTCTTTCAGTCACACATTATTTTCGGTATATTAGACACATTCCAGCTAATATGTACAAAATATTGTCGGACTAAAAGAAAATTTGAAAACAAAACATTGAAATGAAAATTATTTTCCGAAAACATTTTATTTTTTATTTTTTTATATATAATAATATTATTATATATTTAAAAAACATAATAATTATTGTTATGAATAGTTTTAATATGAATGAATTAATAAATAATTATGATTATTACCTTTGCCTTATTGGCTACAAGTGTGTACTAACCTCACTAAAATCAAGGCATTGCATTTTCACAAATTGCTATTGATCCTTTAAAGAATAAAATAATCCATCATTAAACTATTATAAAACCTTTACTTACTAGGGTCATCACACGATTCGATTCAGAATCGATTCTTGATTCAAAATCAATATGTTTTCAATAACATCGGTTTCCAGTTCTTGGATTAAATACATGCCTCCATGAAATAGATAAACAACTATGATCAATTTCTATGTTACTTAAAGGAAAACTGCTTTTGCTTGATAAAATTCTAAATGGCTGGACAGGACACATTTTTGAAAAAATATAAAAGTAGATTTTTTTTTTTTTATCTTTTAAAAATCGTTTTTTGACACCCCTATTACAAAACCCCAAACCAGTGAAGTTGGCACTTTGTGTAATTCGTAAATAAAAACAAAATACAATGACTTGCATAGACCGCAAAGACAACATGTTTAATGTTTCAACAGAGAAACTTATTTTTTTAATTTATTTTGCAAATAATAATTAATTTTGAATTTAATGGCAGCAACATTTTACCACTGTGTTACATGGCCTTTCCTTTTAAAAACACACAGTTAACGTAACCGTAACTGAGGAGACCAATTTTTAAAGCTTTGCAGGTGGAATTATTTCCCATTCTTGTTCAATGTACAGCTTAAGTTGTTCAACAGTCCGGGGTCTCCGTTGTGGTATTTTAGGCTACATAATGCGCTACACATTTTCAATGGGAGACAAGTCTGGACTACAGGCAGGCCAGTCTAGTTCCCGCACTATTTTACTATGAAGCCACGCAGTTGTAACACGTGCAAAATGTGGTTTGGCATTGTCTTGCTGAAATAAGCAGGAGCGTCCATGATAATGTTGCTTGGATGGCAACATATGTTGCTCCAAATCCTGTAAGTACCTGTCAGCATTAGTGGTGCCTTCACAGATGTGTTAGTTACCCATGTCTTGAGGACAAATACACCTCCATACCATCACATACCCCCAACCAAACCTAACCCCCCGCCCCAATCCCCGGATTGTAAATAATGTAAATAATTCAATGTATATACTCGATGATTAACTTGTGTGATGACTGTATAATGCTGATAGTATATATTTGTACCATGAATTGATTAACGTGGACCCCGACTTAAACAAGTTGGAAAAACTCCTTCGGGTGTTACCATTTAGTGGTCAATTGTACAGAATATATACTGTTCTGTGCAATCTACTAATAAAAGTTTTAATCAACCAATTTCAACTTTGCGCCTATAACAGTCCGGATGATTCTTTCCCTCTTTGTTCCAGAGGACACAATGTCCACGGTTTCCAAAAACAATTTGAAAAGTGGACTCCTCAGACCATAGAACACTTTTCCACTTTGCATCAGTCCATCTTAGATGAGCTCAGGCCCAGTGAAGCGTTTCTGGGTGTTGTTGATAAATGGCTTTGGCTTGGCATAGTAGAGTTTTAACTTGCACTTACAGATGTAGCGACCAACTGCAGTTACTGTTGGCGGTTTTTCTGAAGTGTTCCTGAGCCCATGTGGTGATATCCTTCACACCGATGTCGCTTTTTGACGCGGTACCGCCTGAGGGATCGAAGGTCACAGGCATTCAATGTTGCTTTTGCTCCAACTACATAATGTAATAAAAGAGAATAAGGAACTTGTTGAAATATTATGTTGATATAAGAGTAGCCACCATAAAAAATTAAATATTTACAGTTAATACATGCGATCGGTATCTGTATTGGTATCGGCCAACCTCACTCACGGATGATTGGAATTGGCAGCATAAAACCCTGGTCCGAACATCCCTAGTTTTAGTATCCGACTAACAACTTAGAATTCTATTAATTCATGATAAAATATGGAGCTACAGTATATCGTAAAAACTAGATATATCATCCTGCCTTCATTCCCACAGACATGCCAATGTTAGGCCTACATAGTCACCTTCATAGCTGTGTTCCACCAACATGGCCCACGGGTCCAACAAGCCAATGTAATGTCTTCACTTTCTCTTCCATCATGTACTAAATACTGTACATTTAGGAATGCAAAAAAAACATTTAATAGTTTACATATCTGTTTCAGATATTGTTTGGGAATTTATGATCCCATCAAAGTGCAACCAGTCATAACGCCACAAAAATTCCAAGCATTTTTGTTGCAGTTGGCAATCATCCGTGGATTCTTCTACAAAAAGTGGCAAAGGAGGATAAAAAGTAGACATTTGAAGATAACATGAAGAATTTGCTTTCCCAGTCATACACACACACACACACACACACACATAGCACTCCTCTCTACTCATTGTTGTACAAACCCTGTTTCCATATGAGTTGAGAAATTGTGTTAGATGTAAATATAAACGGAATACAATGATTTGCAAATCATTTTCAACACATATTCAGTTGAATATGCTACAAAGACAACATATTTGATGTTCAAACTGATAAACATTTTATTCTTTGCAAATAATCATTATCTTTACAATTTGATGCCAGCAACACGTGACAAAGAAGTTGGGAAAGTTGCAAAAAAACTGATAAAGTTAAGGAATACTCATCAAACACTTATTTGGAACATCCCACAGGTGTGCAGGCTAATTGGGAACAGGTGGGTGCCATGATTGGGTATAAAAAGCAGCTTCAATGAAATGCTAAGTAATTCACAAACAAGGATGGGGCGAGGGTCACCACTTTGTAAGCAAATTGTTGAACAGTTTTAGAACAACATTTCTCAACGAGCTATTGCAAGGAATCTAGGGATTTTACCATCTACGGTCCATAAAATCATCAAAGGGTTCAGAGAATCTGGAGAAATCACTGCACGTAAGCGATGATATTGCGGACCTTTGATCGCTCAGGCGGTACTGCATCAAAAACCGACATCAGTATGTCAAGGATATCACCACATGGGCTCAGGGAGACTTCATAAAACCACTGTCAGTAACTACAGTTGGTTGCTACACCTGTAAGTGCAAGTTAAAACTCTGCTATGCAAAGCAAAACCCATTTAGCAACACCACCAAGGAACGCCGCTGGCTTTGCTGGGTCTGAGCTCGTCTAAGATGGACTGATGCAAAGTGGAAAAGTGTTCTGTGGTCTGACGAGTCCAAATTTCAAATTATATTTGGAAACTGTGGACGTGGTGTCCTCCGGAACAAAAAGGAAATCAACCATCCGGATTGTTAGAGACGCAAAGTTCAAAAGCCAGCATCTGTGATGGTATGGGGGTGTATTAGTGCCCAAGGCATGGATAACTTACACATCTGTGAAGGCACCATTAATGCTGAATGGTCCATACAGGTTTTGGAGCAACATATGTTGTCATCCAAGCAACATTATCATGGATGCCCCTGCTTATTTCAGCAAGACAATGCCAAGCCACGTGTTACAAAAGCGTGGTTTTGTAGTAAAAGAGTACAGGTACTTTCCTGCAGTGCAGACCTGTCTCCCATCGAAAATGTGTGGTGCATTATGAAGCGTAAAATACGACAGCGTAAAATACGACGTACGTAGTCTGTTGAACGACTAAAGCTCTACATAAAACAAGAATGAGAAAGAATTCCACTTTCAAAGCTTCAACAAATAGTTTCCTCAGTTCCCAAACGTTTATTGAGTGTTGTTAAAAGAAAAGGTGATGTAACACAGAGGTGAACATGCCCTTTCCCAACTAGTTTGGCACGTGTTGCAGCCATGAAATTCTAAGTTAATTATTATTTGTAAAAAAAAAATAAAGCTTATAAGTTTGAACATCAAGTATGTTGTCTTTGTAGCATACCCAACTGAAGATGGGTTGAAAAGGATTTGCAAATCATTGTATTCCGTTTATATTTATTTCTAACACAATTTCCCAACTCATATGGAAACAGGGTTTGTATTTGTAAGTGCAATGCTTTGCAGCCAGTAGCAAAGCCTTTGAACGAGCATAGGTATGGGCAGCATTTGCGACATTTAATTTGCAGGAAAGGAGTGAGTTTAGGGTTCAATTGTCCATTCTCGTTCTATTCTCTGTCACTCTTTTTTTTGGACATTGCTACTTGTCGTAGTTTTGAAGCAATGCATGATGAGATTCCGGATGTTGTGTGTCAGTGTATTAACATGCCGGCTGAAATAAACACAGGCTGAGAAATAGCTCCGTGCCTGCTTACTTTATGGGTGGTAGAGAAACCTATGGATAAAGGAGACATATATAATAGTCTCATTCTTGGTGTGTGTGCAGTTGTGCACTCTCCAGAAGCCTGAGATGTTATAATGTGACTGCTGTTCATATGGCAGAAAAGTGGACGTGACGACAGGCTGTCCTTACTCAGGTCCTGCTGGAAATCGGGAGAAATTTGGGAGAATGGTTGTCCCGGGAGATTTTCGGGACAGGCACTGAAATTCGTGGGTCTCCCGGAAAATTTGTGAAGGTTGGCAAGTATGCTTATATTTATTTTGTCACAAATGAATCCCGCATAACAAAACCCTCCCCTCTCCCGTCCATATAACCCACCAATACAAATCCTGCACAACACACTCAGTCTCACAGCCCCAAGTGCAGATCACCTTCCCAAAGTTAATACGGCACATATTTTCCCTCAAAGTCCCTAAAGTTACATACGTGACATGCGCATAGCGGCACGCACGTACGGCCAAGCGCGATCAAATGTTTGGAAGCCGCAGCGTACTCACGGTACCGCGCATCCAACTCAAAGTCTTCCTGGTAAGTCTCTGTTCGTCCCAGTTCTCCACAGGCCAATTGGTAAGTCCACAAAACGGTCTAAAATATGGGGCTCCTTCCATGAAGTAGGAAAAACGCTGTGGCTGATAGGTGCCCCAGGTGGTGTGCGACGTCAATTTCCGCTTCCGCCCGCTCTGATAGCACCGGATGCCTTTTATATCCCCAAATTCTATTAAGTTACATTTTTAATATTAGCATGATTATTGAATACGCCTGTAACAGTTCATAATATTAGGTAAATGGATGACATGAGTATATATACACTTCTTTTCCCAGCTGAGCACAAGTTAATTGTGTAATATTTATTTTATATATATATATATATATATATATATATATATGTATATATATATATATATATATATATTAATAAACACACACACACACACACACACACACACACACGCACACACACACACACACACACACACAAACACACACACACACACATCGATGGACCTCTATGGCCATTACAAAGTTGCAAAGAACAATAACAACAACAACACACTACACACGACATACAAACAGTCGGGGACACAGTTACCACCCTGGTCACAGTCTTTGTCAAAAACACTGCGGCCTTCTAAAAAATTTTAAAAATGGAAAAAGATGGTGGGAAAATATATATTTGTTGCCTTAATTTGATTTCTGTAGGAGGACAAACAAGACACAAACCTCCCTAATTTTTAGAAGGTCCACTGTTTAAAAGGTCTGTGTTTATGCTTCACCGATGGGAGTATTTGGGGAATGCCGTTTTGTCCTACTAATTTCGGCAGTAGTGATTTGTTTACATGTACAGTTTGTACAACTTTCTCCGAGGCTGCCACAGTAAGACGTGTTTTATGCCACTCCTTCTTTGTCTCATTTTGTCCACCAAACATTTTATGCTGTGCAAACAAAGGTCAGCTTTTATTGATGTTATTGACTTGTGTGGAGTGTTAATCAGGCATATTTGGTCAGTGAATGACTGCAAGCTAATCAATGATAACATGCTATTTAGGCTGGCTGTATGTACATATTGTATCATTATGCCTCCTTTTGTAGCTATATTTGAGTTCATTTAATTTCCTTTATTTATGTCCTCTGTGTATTTAATTTATATTTGCATGTATGGGTGGGCGATATATCGATATACTCAATTTATCGCGGGTTTGTCTTTGTGCGATATAGAAAATGACTATATCGTGATATTCGAGTATACGTTCTCACGCAGTTGCTTTTAGCTGCCGGCATTACACTAAAGGCTCTTCTCACTCTTTCTTGTCTCTCCTTCTCACAGACAACAAGCACACCTTATTACGTACGTCACATATGTATACACCCTCGCTGAGCAGAAAGGTAGCAGCATGGGTAACGTTATCTGCGGTGCGAGTGGTAATACGAGAGAAAGAAGGTGCGAATCTGGGAAGAATTAATTCCCAAGAAAAACAGCAGGGGTCTATTGCCTGGCAGTTGTTTGGCTTCAAGTGGGAATATGTCGAATAGACAACTGTAATTTGTCAAGTGTGGGGCAAAAGCGTTGCTGCAAAAAGTAGCATTACAGCTTGTATGTAGCATCATTTGAAAAGTCACCTGCTAGAAAATGAGGAATGCTTGAAACTCTGCATGTCAACATCTCCATTCGGTGCCACACCAACAAAATGCCGAGGCAAACATTTCAAAATCAACACTGTGTGAAAAAAATAGTGAACAACATAAGGAGATAACGTCCGCTGTAACCTACCACACAGTGATTTGATTTCCTATTATGCAGCTCATTTGTATTTGACAGATATTGAGATATCTGTTGTGTATTTGTTATTTTCCTGTTTTCTCCATATTGCTTTTGTGTTAATTCTCCTCTATCCATTAGTTCCAACGAGGCACACTTGCAACTACTCACTCCCCGGGACTATATAAGTTCTTCACAGCCAGCTGCTCCTCGCCGGTTAATTTTTTGACACCTGTGCTCTACACTCGCTCATGCCTGACTTGCATCCAAGATACTCGGTACATGCTTTCTCTTTTTATCATCATTCCTGACTTCTGGTGTTTTTGTTCCTTAGTTCCACAGTAATTGAGAGAAGTTTTCGTTGGAACCTTTTGCTGACCACCTAGAGTTCCCCTTCTGTTTAGTTCTTTCCATGGAGAGCACTTTTGCCCCATGGCCTTGAGTTATCCCTTTTTGTACTTATTAAAGACTATCTATTTTTGTGATTCAACCTTGCCTACCGTCTCTGCATCCTGGGGTCAAATCCCAGCTCAAGGCTTAACAATATCTTGTGTGACATCATGCACAAAAGGGCACTTTATTGGTTTTAAACTATTGTAGTGGCGTTCTGTACAAAAAGTGCACTTTAATTTAGTGTTGTTTTGATATGTCATCTTAGTGACATCATGCACAAAAGTGCACTAATAGCTTGTTGTAAAATGTCTCTGACAATCTTGCACTTTCTGGTTTGAAATTACATGAATGTTTGTTCCACTGCTTAATAAATACAGTTTTGGTCAATTGACTTAGTTGTAATTCCCCTCTCTGGATGAAAGTTTAAAATGATCATATATTAATGCAGTATGAAGAAGAATGTTTGAATGTAGACACATAGAATCATCATACTACTGTGATTACATGCATCAAGTGTTCATTCGAGGCTAAGGCAAAATATGGAGATATATATCGTGTATCGTGACATGGCCAAAAAATATAAAGATATTAAAAAAAGCCATATCGCCCAGCCCTATTTGCATGTATCATGACACATTGTCTGTACGTAATATTGGCTGCATTTCTGATAATTGTTTGCGTGCCATGTTGTTCCAGACCACAGCAAACATTACCCAGCTTGCAAAGATTTTATTAAATCCATTAGAACAGTGTTTTTTAACCTTTTTTTAAGCAAAGGCACATTTCTTGTGTTGAAAAAAATCCGGTGGCACACCACCAGCAGGAATCATTAAAAAACGAAACTCAGTGGACAGTATAGTTGTTGTCGCAATTGTTGGATATGACTTTAAACCATAACAAGCATGCATCACTATAGGTCTTGTCTCAAAGTATGTGTAGTGTCACCACCTGTCACATCACACCCTGACTTATTTAGAGTTTTTTGCTGTTTTCCTGTGTGTAGTGTTTTAGTCTTTGTCTTGCACTCCTATTTTGATGGCCTTTTCTCTATTTGTGGTATTATCCTGTCACAGTTTCTTGTCTTCCTTTGAGAGATATTTCCCGCATCTACTTTGTTTTAGCAATCAAGAATATTTTGGTTGTTTTTATCCTTCTTAATGGGGACATTGTTGATTGTCATGTCATGTTCGGATGTACATTGTGGGCGCCGTCTTTGCTCCACAGTAAGTCTTTGCTGTTGTCCAGCATTCTGTTTTTGTTTACTTTCTAGCCAGTTCAGTTTTAGTTTCGTTCGCCATAGCCTTCCCTAAGCTTCAATGGCTTTTCTTAGGGGCGGTCACCTTTTGTATATTTTTGGTTTAAGCATTAGACACCTTTTTGCCAGCACATTGCCTCCCGCTGTTTCTGACATCTACAAAGCAGTTAGCTACCGGCTGCCACCTACTGATATGGAAGAGTACTATACGGTTACTCTGCATGGCTCTAGACAGCACCGACACCCAACAACAACAACACATAATTTGTAGACTATAATTATTAAATTGCAAAAAATATTTTTAACCCAAATAGGTGAAATTAGATAATAGGCCACGGCACATTAGAAGATGAAAGCCTGCCGTTTCCTTTAACTTGGACACACACACATCTATACCTTTGGCCATTCTAAGACAGCAATGTCCAGGAGTTATCTCACACTCTGAGAAGTTTTACCAATGCTTTCCAATGTTGTATAAATGTGTAGAAGGAAATATTACATTTCAACATTTCTGTCAACAGAGATTTGCATCAGCCTGCGACTCAGTCATTTTGATAGTAGGCTAATATATCTAATATAGACACTTACATCATGTGTTGTCTTCATTATAACACTTATATAAGACTTTTAAAGTTCTTTTGATAGTAGGCTAATATAGACACATCATATGTTGCATTTATTATAACAATTATATAAGACTTTCAAAGTCATTTTGATAGTAGGTTCATACAACTAATATAGACACATCACGTGTTGTCTTCATTATAACAATTATATAAGACTTTTAAAGTCGTTTTAATAGTAGGGTAATATAGCTAATATAGACACTTGCACCATGTTTGCCTTCATTATAACACTTAAAGAAAACTTTTATAGTCATTTTGATAGTAAGCTAATTTTGCTAATACAGAGACTTACATTATGTGTTGTCTTCATTATAACACTTAAATAAGACTTTTAAAGCCATTTTGATAAGTCATCTGATACAACTAATACAGACACTTACATCGTGTGTTGCATTCAATATAACACTTATATAAGACTTTTAAAGTCATTTTTTATAGTAGGCTAATACAGCTAATATAAACACTTAGTTAATGTGTTGTCTTCATTATAAGAATTATATCCATCCATCCATTTTCTACCGCTTGTCCCTTTTGGGGTCGTGGGGGGTGCTGGAGCCTATCTAAGCTGAATTCCGCCGGAAGGCGGTGTACACCCTGGACAAGTCGCCTCTCATCACAGAGCCAACACAGATGGACAAACAACATTCACACTCACATTCACACACTAGGGCCAATTTAGTGTTGCCAATCAACCTATCCCCAGGTGCATGTCTTTGGATGTGGGAGAAAGCCGGAGTACCCGGAGGGAACCCACGCAGTCACGGGGAGAACATGCAAACTCCAAACAGAACTTTCCTCCAGAAGATCCTTTTCTTTGTCCATGTGATGTCAGATGAAACAAAAATTGAGTTGTTTGGCCACAATACCCAGCAATAAGCGCCCCCCGTGACCCCAAAAGGGAATAAGCGGTAGAAAATGGATGGATGGATGGATGTTTGGAGGAGAAAAGGTGAGGTCTTTAAACCCAGGAACACCACACCTACCGTCAAGCATGGTGGTGGTAGTATTATGCTATGGACCTTTTTTGCTGCCAATGGAACTGGTGCTTTACAGAGAGTAAATGGGACAATGAAAAAGGAGGATTACCTCTAAATCTTCAGGATAACCTAAAATCATCAGCCTGGAGGTCAGGTCTTGGGCACAGTTGGGTATTCCAACAAACACAATGACCACACACACACCTCAAAAGTGGAAAAGGAATGGCTAAATCAGGCTACAATGAAGGTTTTAGAATGGCCTTCCCAAAGTCCTGACTTAAACGTGCGGACAATGCTGAAGAAACAAGTCCATGTCAGAAAACCAACACATTTAGCTGAACTGCACCAATTTTATCAAGAGGAGTGGTCAAAAATTTAGCCATAAACTTGTGGATGGCTACCAAAAGCGCCTTATTGCAGTGAAACTTGCCAAGGGACATGTAACCAAATCTTAACATTGTTGTATGTATACTTTTGACCCAGCAAAAAGTCAAAAAGTTTAGACTCCACTGTTTTATGGTATGTTGTTTTGTTTTTGTTGCGCCCTAAAAAGTGTTTATACTGTAAGTGTTGTACTTCTCAGGCACCGGCTGTTTAATTGTATCACACATTTTAGTTTCAGTTTTCATTAACAAACCTGGAGGTGCTTAAATCGCCATGTAAAATCGCTAATGCTAATCAGTAGCACGTCAATAGCAGAGCCAACATATATTAGCATCAAGTGAATGCATTTTTGAAAAGGTTGAGCCTTCCTTACTTACGTTGAGCGTTTTTTTGAGTCCATTTCTTTGCTGGCATTGAAAATTACAATATTTCCTAGAGGGAGTTCGGCTGATTTCGCTCTCAGTGCTGCTTGAGTGACTACCTAGTGTCGATGTGCAAAGATACGGTCAAGAGCCGGGCGTGCACAGGTACTGAAACATGGATTTTGCGAGAACCGTTGGGTATGCAGCCCTAAGTGTCATACTAACAAGTATATAAGAATCAAATCTGCGATATAGTGAAAGTTGACGTACCTCTGGGCAGACGAACGTTGAGCTCGCTGCGAGCCACCTGTGCTTGAAGTGGGAGGCCAATGGCGAGGTGCGAGGGGTTGGGACTGCTGCTGACAGGCCCGGCGTGAGTGGCCCCGAGGCCGGGGCTCGCTTCCTCTTCTGTGGTCTCTGAAGAACCCTGGCCGAGCTCGCGGCTCAGCGGCCGCACCAGGTTGACCGCCAAAGCTGAAGACCACTGGGGGGAGGACGTGGACGACGAAGAGGAGGCCTTCTGCGGCGAGATGGGGAAGCGATGATCTGGATCCGTCGACGCAGGGAGAGGTGAGCTGCTCTTCTGCAACACATGGAGACGCTCAGTTATACCTTGAGCAACCTTGGAGGAAAGGAGGAACAAATCAATTCACACGAGGCAACCCAAAGAAAGAAAGAAAGCGCCACATTTCCTTAAAGTAATGCAGCACTGTTCAGTTAGCAAAGTCGGATTTGGGACAGTGCAGGCTTGTTCTTCATAAAGGTTTTTGAGCAGCTCTTTGTGTGATCCCTCAACTAGGACCTGTTTGTCTTGGGAGTTCCTACCAGGGGGCATGGAAGCCCCCGGACAACATACCTCCTAGGATCATAGAGACACGCAAACTCCTCCGCCATGTTGGTAGCTCAGAAAGGAGTTGGAGTGTGTATATTGTACATATTACATAGTGTTATGAAGGTGTCTGTTACTACATTGTATATATCTACTTGCACTGTGTATATAAAACTTATTACATATTGTTATGAAGTTGTCTGTTACTACAGTATATATATATATATATATATATATATATATATATATATATATATATATATATATATATATATACATACATACATATATATATATATGTCTTAATTAGATTATCCAGAGAATAGTGCTCGATACCGTGGTAGAGCGCAATATATGTATGTGTGGGAAAAAAAATCAAAGGCCTACTTCTTCTCTACAGAACTGTTTCATGAGTACCTTGAAGGTAGAAAAGTGCTACACAAGTACAACCCATTTATCATTTATATATATATATATATATATATATATATATATATATATATATATATATTAGGGGTGGGCAAATTAATGCGTTAATTACGAGTTAATTCATCAATCTATTAACGCCGACAATTATTTTAACGCGCATTTGCGTATGTTGTTTACATGCTTTTATTTTGTCAACGCCTTTTCTTAACAAGATGGCGTCGCCCGGACGGGCTTCGGCATCGAGGAGCTCTTGGTAAAGATGAAACATTTGGCAAAAATACCGGACAATTCTGCAAATTTCATGGCTGGCTTACAGCGTGGTCACTCCGGGATAACTTACGACCGCCAGACAATTCTGAATGTGGATGATCGGGCCGTTTTGGACTGATAGACGCGTGCTTGCTAGACCGGCTAGCTAGCATGGGAATACTTTGCCGGCTACATCCAGCGGCCTGTGAAGCAGCGGAGTATATGTGTTGTCTGTCTATTTATCAATAATGCAGACGAGGAGTGTTGGCTGAGTTCTTAACGTTTACTTTCAGAGCGTGCATATCACAACATACAAGATGCCGTCATGGCGACACACAACCTTTACCGGGCTACCGCGCATGCTCGTCACTCCTGTTGCATGCTGGGTAGGGTAGTTCTTTTTTTCCCTGGCTCATAACATCACAATGTAGTACCATATATATGATGCGTTCAGTTTATCAAAGCACAAAGCAAACAATCGAAAAATTCCCATCATATCAATTCCTAGATATGGTCATAATTATTTTAAGTGCACTACGCAGAATAAACACAACATTATTAATATTGCTACTACAGATAATTGGATCAAATATTCCCTAAAACAGCCCACTACCTATAATATAGGTTTTTTAAACATAAGATCCCTGATAAAAAAAAATGTTTCTGCTGTTACCTCAGAAATTGCCTGTTCAGATGTTATGATTGTGGCTCAGAGATTTGTATGTAGATTATATTTATTTTCCATAACAAACAGGATAACTTAAATACCCTGGCAGTGGCAATAAGCTTAAATGTTTGTATTTACATTTTTTGAGTTGATTTTCATAAAATATGCTATTTAACTGCTACTGTTTAACAAGGACTGATTTAAATTGTGTTTGCACAACAAATGTTTTGGCCCTTTTGTTCATGTGGGAGAATATTCCAATAAAGGTGCACCACACTCTACTTTTGAATTCATTATTGGGCTTTGCGTATAAAATGCAGTTAATCGCGATTAATCGGAGAAATAGTGCGATTAACTTCAATTAAAAAATGTAATCGTTGCCCAGCCCTAATATATATATATATATATATATGCATATATATATAGTGAGAGTAAAAAGTATTTGATCCCTTGCTGATTTTGTTGGTTTGCCCACTAATAAAGACATGATCATTCTATATTTTTAATGGTAGATGTATTTAAACATGGTGAGATAGAATATTAAAAAGGAAATCCAGAAAATAACTTTAAGGAATATATTTTAATTGATTTGTATTTCATTGAGGGAAAAAAGTATTTTATCCCCTAGTGTGCATTAGGATTTCTGGCTTTCACAGAGCAGTTAGACACTCCCAATCAACTTGGGAATTGAAGACTGAATTGAAGACACCTCTTCTAACTAATCACCTGTGTAAAAGACACCTGATCAGAGACTCAGACAGATTCCAAGCTCTCCAACATGGGTAAGACAAAAGAACTCTCTCAGGACCTCAGAGACAGGATTGTTGACCTGCACAAATCTTGAATGGGCTACAAAAACATTAGCTAGATGCTGGGAATCAAAGTAACAACCATTGGTGCAACTGTTAGAACATTTAAAAAGTATAACATGACCATCAACAGACCTCGATCTGGTGCTCCACAGAAGATTTCACCTCGTGGGGTTGCAATGATCATGAGACCTGTGAGAAATCGTCCTGCAACCACTCAGCACGAGTTAGTGAATGACCTCAAGGCAGCTGGGACCACAGTCACCAGGAAAACAGTTGGCAACACTTTGCGACGGAATGGGTTAAAATCCTGCAGTGCCCGAAAAGTACCCCTGCTTAAGAAGGCACATGTGGAGGCCCGCCTAAAGTATGCCAATGATCACCTCAAAGATGCACAAAGTGATTGGGAGAAGGTTCTATGGTCAGACGAGACCAAAATTGAACTATTTGGCCTAAACTCTACACGTCGTGTGTGGAGAAAGAAAATGCTGCCTATGACCCAAAGAACACTGTGCCCACCATCAAGCATGGAGGTGGAAGCATTATGTTTTGGGGGTGTTTCTCTGCCAAGGGCACAGGGCTACTACACCGCATCAGTGGGAAGATGGATGGAGCCATGTACCGAGCAGTCTTGAGGGACAACCTCCTCCCCTCTGCCAGGAAGCTGAAAATGGGCCGTGGTTGGGTCTTCCAACATGACAACGATCCAAAGCATACAGCAAAGGCAACAAAGGAGTGGCTCAAGAAGAACCATATTAAGGCCATGGAGTGGCCCAGCCAGTCGCCGGACCTCAATCCTATTGAAAATCTATGGAGGGAGCTGAAGGTCCGAGTTGCCAAGCGACAGCCCACCAACCTGAATGATCTCGAGAGGATCTGCAAAGAAGAGTGGGCCAAAATTCCCCCTGATATGTGTGCTAACCTTGTGGTTAACTACCACAAACATCTGACCGCTGTGCTTGCAAACAAAGGCTTTGCCACCAAGTATTAACTGCTTTTGTCTAGAGGGATCAAATACTTATTTCCCTCAATGAAATACAAATTAATTAAAATATATTCTTGAAAGGTATGTCCTGGATTTTCGTTTTGATATTCTGTCTCTCCATGTTAGAATACATTTACCATTAAAAGTGTAGAATGATCATTAGTGGGCAAACCAACAAAATCAGCAAGGGATCAAATACTTTTTGCTCTCACTTGTGTATATATATATATATATATATATATATATATAGATAGATAGATAGATAGATAGATAGTACTTTATTGATTCCTTCAGGAGAGTTCCTTCAGGAAAATTAAATTTCCAGCAGCAGTGTACAGAGTTGAGATCAATTTAAAGAAAAAAGTAAATAATGGGGGTTTAAATAATAATAATAATATATATATATATATATATATATATATATATATATATATATATATATATAAGTACCAATGATTGTCACACACACACTAGGTGTGGTGAAATTATTCTCTACAGAACTGTTTCAAGAGGGGTTCCCTCAATCATCAGGAGATTTTATATATACATATATATATATATATATATATATATATATATATATATATATATATATATGTCTTAATTAGATTATCCAGAGAATAGTGCTTTACCATGGTAGAGCGCAATATATGTATGTGTGGGGAAAAAAAATCAAAAGGCCTACTTCTTCTCTACAGAACTGTTTGATGAGGGGTTCCCTCAATCATCAGGAGATTTTATATCTATCTATCTATATATATATATATATATATATATATATACATATATATATATATACATATATATATATATATATATATATATATATATATATATATATATATATATATATATATATATATATATATTTACATACATATATTTGGGACGGCGTGGCACAGTGGGAGAGTGGCCGTGCGCAACTGGAGGGTCCCTTTTTCAATCCCCACCTAGTACCAACCTTGTCACGTCCGTTGTGTCCTGAACAAGACACTTCACCCTTGCTCCTGATGGGTGCTGGTTAGCGCCTTGCATGGCAGCTCCCTCCATTAGTGTGTGAATGGGTAAATGTGGAAGTAGTGTCAAAAGCGCTTTGAGTACCTTGAAGGTAGAAAAGTGCTATACAAGTACAACCCATTTATCATATATATATATATATATATATATATATATATATATATATATATGTTAAAAGTACCAATGATTGTCACACACACACTAGGTGTGGTTAAATTATTCCCTGCATTTGACCCATCACCCTTGATCACCCCCTGGGAGGTGAGGGGAGCAGTGAGCAGCAGCGGTGGCTCTGCCCGGGAATCATTTTTGGTGATTTAACCCCCAATTCCAACCCTTGATGCTAAGTGCCAAGCAGGGAAGTAATGGGTCCCATTTTTATAGTCTTCGGTATGACTCGGTCGGGGTTTGAACTCACGACCTACCGATTTCAGGGCGGACACTCTAACCAAAGCCATTGAGTAAGTTATTGTTATGAAGGTGTCTGTTACTACATTATATATATTTACTTGCAGTGTATATATTGTATATATTACATATTGTTATGAAGGTGTCAGTTACTACAATATATATACATTTGCAGTGTGTATATTGTACATATTACATATTGTTATGAAGGTGTCAGTTACTACATTATATATATATAGCTGAAGCTTAGAGGTGACAGAGCTTTCGCTACTGCTGCTCCCAAGCTCTGGAACGACCTACCTCTGAGTGTTAGACAAGCCTCCTCTCTTCCTGTTTTTAAATCTCTCTTAAAAACATACTTTTATTCCTTGGCTTTTAACACTAAGTGATATCCATCCTGCAATAGCGCCCCCTTATACACCTGCTGTGAACCTGTTTTTATGTTGTATTTATTTATTTTTTATCATGTTCTGTTTGTGTTGTGTTGTTTGCTTGGTCTTTGTATTATCTTTTAACCTGTCCATTGTACAGCACTTTGAGCACTTTGGTTACCCCTGTGGTAAATTTTAAATGTGCTTTATAAATAAATTTGATTTTATTTGATTTGATTTATATACTTGGTGTGTATATTGTACATATTACATATTGTTATGAAGGTGTCTGTTACTACATAATATATATACTTGCAGTGTGTATTTAAAATGTTTGATGGAGGGTTTTGAAGATGTTTTAAAGGCTTTGAAGGCTACAACAGTGACTTCCTTTTACTGCATCTTCTAAGTGTTTTTTATCATCTTTAAAATTGTAAAAAAAGAAAAAAAAAGACATGCATTCTTTTCTCTTATAATGATTGTGAAAGATAGGCAAAATAAAAAAATAAAAAAGCGCAGTTCCCTTTAAAGCTTTTTAGTAGAGGAGTTTATGTTGCCGATTCCGATCAGCCAGGAGTGATATCGGCCGATACCAATACTCATACCGATCACAAGTATCAACCGTAAGTTTTTTTTATGGTGCGTGCTTTTGACAGTAAAACAATATGAAAACAATATTTAAACTAGTTTCGTATTCCCTTTTATTATACACAATGTTTCATACCTAAAATTATGCTAAAAAGTTGGAGAACCCCTGTTCTAGACTGCTCTAATTTCCTGTCAATAGCCGCTCACTTCCTCTTGGGTGTTGTTAAAGCGGGCTTTGCGGTTAGCTGAACTATTGACATGCCCGCTCCTAGCCCCTCGTCCTCCAGTGATAACGCTCAGGGTTTCCCGCAGTGCTTTGTTGTTAAGGCGGCCGCGGAGCACCTGCGAAAGCATACTGGTGAAAAACCATACGAGTGTCCAGACTGCCATGAAAGATTTGCAAGGAACAGCACACTCAAGTGCCATATGGCCGCTTGTCAGAACGGCCAAAAAGGGACGGAAGAAACAAAGAGCCCCCGCCTAAACTTAAGTCTTAACAAAAAAAAAAAAAAAAAGTCTTAACAAGCTGCTCTGCTTAGTTCTGCGTCTGCCTCTGCCAGTATGTCTCTGCAGCACCCAGCATTGTCCCACCCACAGAACCATCTGATTGGTTACACGCAGAGCGGTAACAGCCAATCAGCAGTGCGTATTTAGAGCGCATGTAACAGCCAATCAGCAGTGTGTATTCAGAGCGCATGTAACGTGGAGCGAGCAGAAAGGTGTTTGGTGAATGGGTTGTACTTGTATAGCGCTTTTCTACCCCTTTTTAAGGAGCCCAAAGCGCTTCGACAGTATTTAAACATTCGCCCATTCACACACACACTCACACACTGACGGCGGGACTTGCCATGCAAGTCGCTCACCAGGACCCATCTGGAGCGAGCAGAAAGGTGTTTAGCAGGTAAGGCAGCGGACTCTCCCCAAATGATAATAAACACCTCCCAGTCAACTATTAGTAACATCACTATGAGCCCGTTGATGTTCTAGAAACATAAGCGGCAGCTCAGCTCGCTCGCACTCCTTGAGGTAAAGGCTAATTAGCTTTTAGCGCAACGTTACCTCACTTTGCGTTGTGTGTGCGTGTGTGTGTATGTGTGTGTGCTATGGACAGCAAAGTCCTGTCTGAGATAAAGACAAGCAATATTGACCTACAGTTAAAACTAAGTTATTGCACATGACCTTGTTCTGTGTTGATTGAGCTGTATCGAAGCAGCAAAAAAGGACATTCTGTTAAATGAAGGGTTTCTGTCTCTGATAGTTGATATAATAATGCATCATAAAGCCTACATGAACTCCATGGTGTTCAAGGATTAATAGTCTCTCCTATTGCTATTGTACAAACCCCGTTTCCATGTGATTTGGGAAATTGTGTTAGATGTAAATACAAACGGAATAAAATGATTTGCAAATCATTTTCAACCCATATTCAGTTGAATATGCTACAAAGACAACATATTTGATGTTCAAACTGATAAACATTTTTTTTTGCAAATAATCATTAACTTATGAATTTGATGCCAGCAACACGTGACAAAGAAGTTGGGAAAGATGGCAATAAATACTGATAAAGTTGACGAATGCTCATCAAACACTTATTTGGAACATCCCACAGGTGTGCAGGCTAATTGGGAACAGGTGGGTGCCATGATTGGGTATTAAACAGCTTCCATGAAATGCTAAGTAATTCACAAACAAGGATGGGGTGAAGGTCACCAATTTGTAAGCAAATTGTCGAACAGTTTTAGAACAACATTTCTCAACGAGCTATTGCAAAGAATTTAGGGATTTTACCATCTACGGTCCGTAAAATCATCAAAAGGTTCTGAGAATCTGGAGAAATCACTGCATCTAAGCGATGATATTACAGACCTTTGATCCCTCAGGCGGTACTGCATCAAAAACCGAAATCTGTGTGTAAATGATATCACCACATGGGCTCAGGAACACTTCATAAAACCACTGTCAGTAACTACAGTTGGTCGCTACATCTGTAAGTGCAAGTAAATCCAGACCTGTCTCCCATCGAAAATGTGTGGAGCATTATGAAGTGTAAAATACGACAACAAGACCCCGGACTGTTCAACAACTTAAGCTGTACATCAAGCAAGAATGGTAAAGAATTCCACTTTCAAAGCTTCAACAATTAGTTTCCTCAGTTCCCAAACATTTATTGAGTGTTGTTAAAAGAAAAGGTGATGTAACACAGTGGTGAATATGCCCTTTCCCAACTATTTTGGCACGTGTTGCAGCCATGAAATTCTAAGTCAATTATTATTTGCAAAAAAAAAAAAGTTTATGAGTTTAAACATCAAATATATTGTCTTTGTAGTGCATTCAATTGAATACGGGTTGAGAAGGATCTGCAAATCATTGTATACCGTTTATATTTACATCTAACACAATTTCCCAACTCATATGGAAACAGGGTTTGTACTATTTTTTCAGCTATAGTTACATTAATCATTAGTAATGTAGCAGCCTAGTTTTAAATGGCAGGGTCCCTGCTATCACATGTTGATAAAAATATAACATTTACATCATAAAAATAAACTACAGGCTTCCCAAATGCTGTAATAAATTAAGCAGAGAACAAAAAAGGGACAAGCGGCAGAAAATGGATGGATGGATGGATGGTGTTGAGCATATGTCAGCATGTGGCCCCACTTTTTACTGTTTTTTTTTTTAAACGCTTATTGCAAACGCTTACTTACAGTAAGTCATTAATTTGACTTTGTAAGTCATTATTTTAGTATCTTGGGTAACTCGGACTGTTTTGTTTTTACTTTACGGAAAGAATATTGATATATATATATATATATATATATATATATATATATGTATATATATATATCATATATTGCCATTGGTAAATGGGTTGTACTTGTATAGCGCTTTTCTACCCCTTTTTAAGGAGCCCAAAGCGCTTTGACAATATTTCCACATTCGCCCATTCACACACACACATTCACACACTGACGGTGGGAGCTGCCATGCAAGGCGCTAACCAGGTCCCATCAGGCGGTGAAGTGTCTTGCCCAAGGACACAACGGACGTGACTAGGATGGTAAAAGGTGGGGATTGAACCAGTAACCCTCAGATTGCTGGCACAGCCACTCAACCAACTTCGCCACGCTGTGCCCATTCCGCAAATGAAGCGGAAAACACAACCCAAAGTTGTAGGCTTCTTCACCGCAGTCTGTAGTCTATTGCCCTCCGAGGCTGTGGTGGCAGCGACGAGGTGGACACAGGCCGAGATAGACCGATGCTTACACCACCCACCACCTTCACTAACAAATTTTCTGGGGGATACAGTGACGCTACTTAAAAGACAAAGAAATGCAGTTTATCTGCAGCAACGGAGGTGATTATTATTAGCTCGGGGGAGTGGCTCTGCACTAATGATTTGCGAAATGCTTATCAGCAGGAAGACTAGAAATGAATAAAGAGGGGATCAGCGTTTGTGATCGACATTAAACGGCATTAACCATGGAGTTTTTCAAGAAAACCAGTTGATACACATTTTTAGTAATAACCTCTTGAGAACCTCTGCAGTGGACAGGCTATTTTTTTTCCATGAAATGTGGAAAAAAGAATGTGTCTGCTCGAGAACATAATTATATATATATATATATATATATCCATCCATTTTCTACCGCTTATTCCCTTTTGGGGTCGCGGGGGGCACTGGCACCTATCTCAGCTACAATCGGGCGGAAGGCGGGGTACACCCTGGACAAGTCGCCACCTCATCGCAGGGCCAACACAGATAGACAACATTCACACTCACATTCACACACTAGGGCCAATTTAGTGTTGCCAATCAACCTATCCCCAGGTGCATGTCTTTCTATATAAAGTCAAAGTTAAAGTACCAATGATTGTCACATGGCGAAATTATTCTCTGCATTTGACCCATCACCCTTGATCACCCCCTGGGAGGTGAGGGGAGCAGTGGGCAGCAGTGGTGCCCCACCCGGGAATCATTTATGGTGATTTAACCCTCAATTCCAACCCTTAATGCTGAGTGCCAAGCAGGGCGGTAACGGGTCAGATTTTTATAAATATATATATATATATAATATATTAATATATAATAAATAATATAAATCATATAATATAATATAATACATAATATATAAATATAATATGTATAAACTAAACGGTTGAAAAGGATGTATGTGCACAGTTGCCTGTGTCTTGCATGTTTTCAATACTGCAGGACTGCGACTGTATTTGAAGCACAAAGCCTCTGACAGGTAATCTGTTCTATTGTGTGTCACATCACAGCTCAAACAAAAGGTGTGACATTGACGCAACTGCACCAGGAATTCAGGAGGGAAGAGAAGAAAAAAAAAAAAAACGTTTTCTTCAATCAACAGCGCGCCATAATTTATGTGAAGATGAAACATAAGCTGCAAGGCACCCTTGGTTGCTATGGCAACTATCGAGTCAATAGCTCACTTCTGTCTGCGCAGTGGGATGTAAAGTCAGTGGATCTGCGAAGCCGTCAAGACAAGGCATCTGAAGTGTTCCAAGACGCACAATGTCTGTCAGGCCACCAGCACGTTGGAGTGTGTGGCGCCTGTTCACAGGCACGGAGAGCCAGTCGAGTCGGTTAGAAGAGCAGCCCGGTGGGTTATGATCTTGGCAGCTCGGTTTGGTCACGGGCCTGCATATGTTTGTCTGCAACCCCCCTCCCCCCAAAAGTCGCAACGCGATGAATGAAACAAAGCCTGGCAGCTCAGCTCACAGAAAAAAACACTTGAGTGGGTGGCGCCGATTCCACCAACAAGCACAAAAGAGACCTCCGCCAGGCTTCATCTCCCACGACACCTGCTGTTAGTACCGTCTGTAATGCTGACCCGTGCTGGCGTGTCCAGACTTTTTTTACCCCCAGGGGTGGCACATGGGTGGGGGTTTACCTAGTTCCGCAGGGGTGGCACCCGTAAAAGCGTCAGTCTAGCCCAGGGGGGCAGCTGGAGCTACCTTAATAACTTACCACCACCAAGTATGGAGTGAATCTTCTCCTAAAGCAATTGCTGACATTAAATAATGCATCCTAAAGCATGGAGCTTTGTATTTAGTGTTAAATGTATGATATTGCAGGTTGTGTAATGTTTTTCTGTCACTTTGGGAAAATGGCTTATGGCCTGAATAGAAAACTTCACCTTTTTTTTTTAATTTTGCCTATTGTTCACAATCATTATGAGAGACAAGACCACAAATATACATTTTTGGTTGCTGTTTTTTTAAATGATAAAAAACGCTTGAAAGATGCGGGTAATGTGGGTCACCGATGTAGCCTTCAAAACCATCTAAAACAACTTCAAAACCCTGCATATATAATGTAGTAACAGACACCTTCATAACAATATGTGATATGTACAATATACACATTGCAAGTATATATATAATGTAGAAACAGACACCTTCATAACATTATGTAATATGTACAATATACACACTGCAAGTATATATATAATGTAGTAACAGACACCTTCATGATAATATGTAATATGTACAATATACACGCTGCAAGAGTATATATATAAATATATATATATATATATATATATATATATATATATATATAATGTAGTAACAGACACCTTCATAACATTATTTAATATGTGCAATATACACACTGCAAGTATATATATAATGTAGCAACAGACAACTTCATAACATTCTGTATATGTACAATATACACAGTGCAATTATATATATATAATGCAGTAACAGACACCTTCATAACATTATGTAATATGTACAATATACACACTGCAATTATATATATATAATGCAGTAACAGACACCTTCATAACAATATGTAATATGTACAATATACACTGCGAGTATATATATAATGTAGTAACAGATACCTTCATAACAATATGTAATATGTACCATATACACACTGCAAGTATATATACATAATGTAGTAACAGACACTTTCATAACAATATTAAATATGTACAATATTTACCGTTTTTGGTCATTTTTATCAATGCCGGAACTAATTCTTCAGTGCATTTATTTATGTTTCCATAGCTGCGTCCGGCAATGTGTGTTCCTACTTCCAGATAGAAAACGTTTGTTTGTGGCAGATTCAGTAAAAACAACAAAGAAGACTATTTTTGGACAAATGAGGCTTGGCAACCTTATCTTTTTGAAGCTGAATATACTGAGGATGAACTGCTGCATCTACAAGCAAGCACAAAGGAAGAGTGGGACGTTGCAGCAGACAGAGTGAGGTGGAAGTGACTCGAAGCTGCAAAATGTAGAATTTGAAGCCAAGCTATTTTGACATAAATGGAGTGCTAACCCAAGTAAACCGGAAAAAACGTCCCTGGCCAGCTGTAACACACAGACAACTGTCCATCGATCATGATAAGCGCAACACGCTACGGGTGTTATTACAACTACAATACATACGCAGTCTGGCTATAAGTGTACAAACAACACATGAAATACAACTTTACAGATACTGTAATAAAATTGTTCATGTTTTTCACTCAGTACAGAATGGTGTTCTATCACAGTGTTGTGCATTACAAACTCAAACGCGTTTCGTGTTGACGTAGAAGCTAGCTTATCTCTTTCCGTAGTTAGCTTCTACGGCTAATAACGAAGCATGCCGATGTGTTACTACGCTAGAAAACTAGTTCCTCAGTGTTCTATCTTACAATAACAATATCACTGCAGCTTGGATCTATTTGATTTTTTTTCACTAATGGCTAAAATAATGGAATGGATTAAGCAAAGAAATCAAACAATGTCCTAACATGATCCATGTTAAGAAACTGTTCAGAGTGTTTACAAAGCACAAGGAAGAAGAATCCTGATAAAGATCTTGAACCTTATTAAAAAAGTAGAAAATTCATAAAGGATGAATAAAAACATCAATGACGTCTGTTTTGTTTGATCAGCCGTTTTACTGCCGTGTTACATACACTGTTTGGAAACAATTAAGGTAAACATTTACAAAATACTTCTGTATAAATAATTAATTTCACAACCTCTATAACCGCGGTTTTTACAGTGCGGCTAATATGTGTAAAATACAGTTTCTTCTAAAATTGAGTGGGTGAGACTTATAGTCTGGAAAATATGGTAACAAAAAAACAAACGCGCAGACAAATCCTCCTGGCGAGGTAAACATTAATCAGACTGTCTGCTCACCCGTTTGGAGGTGGGACGGTTGCCCTGCATGTAGCTACGGTGCATTTCCAACACCTTCTGCGGCCTGCTGCGAATCCACGCACCCAGGGTCTCGATGGGGGAGCCGTTCACACACCACTCAGTCACCCCAAACTGCCTGAGGTGGGCTCGCGCGTGGCTCGCCAAGGCCTTACGGTTCTCGAAGTAAAAGCCACACAGCTCACACCTGGGATCTGAGAAAAGACAAGACAGAAGCATTTAAGCCAGCGGTGTCCAAACTACGGTCCGCCGGCGTCTTCATCTTGGCCCGAGATGAAGCCATATACACACATATATATATATATATATATATACACACATATATATATATATATATATACATATATATATATATATATATATATACACATATATATATATATATATACATATATATATATACACATATATATATATATATATACATATATATATATATATATATATATATATATATATATATATATATATATATATATATATATATATATATATATATACATATATATCATACTTGCCAACCCTCCCGGATTTTCCGTGAGACTCCCGAAATTCAGCGCGTCTCCCGAAAACCTCCCGGAAGAAATTTTCTCCCGAAAATCTCCCAAAATTCAGCAGAGCTGGAGGCCACGCCCCCTCGAGCTCCATGCGGACCTGAGTGGGGACAGCCTGTTTTCACGCCCGCTTTCCCAATATATAAACAGCTCGCCTGCCCAATCACGTTACAATATCTACGGATTTGAATAAAAAAACTGCACACACAAGGAGACGAAGCAGAAGCCATGGCGACGGCGTCTGTAATAGAGTGATTCTATGTTGTCTGTCACCATCTCCTGGTGAATGTTGGGTATAGCGTTATGGGGTTGCTTTTTGATTGGCCAACGATTTATTTGGTGTTGCGCACCTGACGGCAAGTGACTCTCGCCAGTACGCAAATGGCAGAACAAAGGTTACTCAAAAAGTGAAAGGTAAGTGTTGTTGTTTATTTTTTAGTAACCAGCAAGCACAGTACAGTTAGTAGAACAACTGTGTTTTTTTTACTGTGTATTTGATAGGTGCCGTCTGAAATTCAACTATTTGTTTTATTTATATATATATATAATAAAACAAATATTTAGATAGAATTCACTGAAACACATATATATGTATTTATATATATATAAATGAAATATATATAAAATACTCGAGTTGGTGAATTACACTACCCTCTTAACCACGCCCCCCGCCCCAACCACGCCTCCGCCCCCCACCGCCCCCCAAAATCGGAGATTTCAAGGTTGGCAAGTATGATGTATATATTATATATACATATATATATTCATTTTTTTTGCATGCTTTTCGGCCCACCGGCTACAATTTTTAAGGCCAATGCAGCTCTCCAGTCAATAAGTTTGGACACCCCTGATTTAAGCAAGAACAACAAAAAAAAGAGGAAACTGGTTTCTCTCTTACCTTTGCGGATGTGTTTGTCGATGGAGGTTTTTTTTTTCATCGGCAAGTCGGGCGATAGAGGTGAGAAAGTCTTGCGCTGATGCTGGCCACTTTCCGCAGACAGGGCTTCATCCGGCTGTTTGCTTAGTGGGGATATCCTGACGATCTTCGGCGAGGATGGACTACTGGAGGAGCCCGGAGAGCCCAGGCCGTGCTTAGGAAACCTAGACCCTGATGACAGTATGCTGAGAGGGGACTTACGAAACTTGGACTGATAGGGAGACACGCACAAACCCTCGGAACTTCTGGGTGGGTTCCCCCAAGAGGGACTTTTGGCACGCTCCTTCTTCACCCCCTGAGGGCAGACTGTCAAGCCTCGCTTGTGGATGATCTCCCGCAGCGTGTCGATGGGCGACCCGTTGACAGTCCACTCTGTGATGCCCATCTGGCGCAGGTGAGACCGGGCGTGGCTGGAGAGGCCTTTACGGTTCTCAAAGAACTCTCCGCAGAACTCACAGCGGATATCTCGTGTAGGCTCTACTTCACGAGACATGGCTAGGGCGGAACCCAAAAAAAGATAGTCATGAACGTAGTATACAAATACAGTATAAAGCAGTGATTCCCAACCACTGTGTCGCGGCACATCATCAGGGATTTCTTCAATTTCACTTAATTGGTTCGAAATACATTTGTTTCCCTTGCCTTGATTAACAATGCCGGTGTTCATATTTTTAAAAGATTAAAGGCAAAAATCCGTCATTGAGCAGTTTTGATCTTTATGTATGTAAAGCGCTACGATAATATCAACAGAGCACACATAAGGATTCTGTCGCACCACCAAGTCTTGAACAAGTTTGAAGTAAAGGTGTGAGCGTATCAGTCTGATACAGATATTGATGTACGGAGACATCTAGGATGAAAACCGACAATTCTTATCCAACCTATTAAAGCTTGAGAGGTGCTGCAAAGAGGAATGAGCAAAACTGCCCAAAGATAGGTGTGCATCGTATTAAAAAAGTATTAAAAAAGGCTGTAATTGCTGCGAAAGGTCCATCAAAAAGTATTGAGCTAAGGCTGTGAATATTTATATGCCTTTTTTTTTTTTTATACATTTGAAAAAAACCCAACAACAAAAAACAACTTCACGTTGTACTAATTGGGTATTGCGTGTAGAATTTTGAGGACAAAAATGAATGTATTCCATTTTGGTCTCAGGCCATCACGGAGCATGGTTTTATTTGTCGTTTAGCCAAGACACATTTATTTTCATTGAAAAGATCCGAAGGTACACCACCAGCAGATAAAGTAAAAAAAATGAAGTGAAGTGAATTATATTTATATAGCGCTTTTCTCTAGAGACTCAAAGCGCTTTTACATAGTGAAACCCGATATCTAGGCTACATTTAAACCAGTGTGGGTAGCACTGGGAGCAGGTGGGTAAAGTGTCTTGCCCAAGGACACAACGGCAGTGACTAGGATGGCGGAAGCGGGGATCGAACCTGGAACAAAGAAACTCAATAGCCTACATTGTGAACATAAAGTCGTTCTCATCAAATACCAGACGCAATTGTTCGATATGAATTTTAAGCATAATCCTCCATGCATCACAATATTTCCTGTTTTATTTGAGTTTTTTTTGGTGCTTTCATCTGTGTCCTGTTTTAGTTCCTGTCTTGTGCGTTTATTTAGGTGGCTCTTCCTGTTTTGTTGGTTATTCCATGTAGCAGCTTCACGCCGTCCTTTAAGCGCTATTCCCCGCACCTTCTTTGTGTTAGCAACCAAGACTTGCTGATTGTCATGTCATCTACGTACGTACTTTGTGGACTCTGTCTGCTTGGCACGCTGTACGTAAGTCTTTGCTGTCGTCCAGGATTCTGTTTTTGTATATTTTGTAGCCAGTTCTACTAAATATATTAAACCCGTATAGCTCGGTTGGTAGAGTGCCGGTGCCAGGAACCTGAGGGTTCCAGGTTCAATCCTCGCTCCGTCATCCTAGTTACCGCCGTTGTGTCCTTGGGCAAGACACTTTACCCGCATGCTCCCAGTGACACCCACACTTGTTTAAATGTAACCTAGATATTGGGTTTTCACTATGTAAAGCGCTTTGAGTCACTTGAGAAAAGCGCTATATAAATATATAGAAGTCATAAGTGACATGACTTCACTTCACCTACCCAGTGGCCCTGTGGTTAGAGTGTCCGCCCTGAGATCGGTAGGTCGTGAGTTCAATCCCCGGCCGAGTCATACCAAAGACTATAAAAATGGGAACCGTTACCTCCCTGCTTGGCACTCAGCATCAAAGGTTGGAATTGGGGGTTAAATCCCCAAAATGATTCCCGGGAGCGGCCACTGCTGCTGCCCACTGCTCCCCTCACCTCCCAGGGGGTGATCAAGGGCGATGGGTCAAATGCAGAGGACAAATTTCACCAAAACTAATGTGTTTGGGACAATCAATGGTACTTTAACTTCAAGTTTCGTTTTGCACAGCTATCTCTATGTTTCGATGTCTTTTCTTAGCGGCACAACATCTCTAAATCAACGGGCGATCTGCTGCCACCTACTGATATGAAAGTGCAAAATGGTTAATGTGTCGAGCTATACACACCACAGCCTTCAACAGCACATTATTTGCGGACTATAATTATTGGTTTGCTAAAAAATATTTTTTGCGTATTTTGCATCGCCAAGGACTGAGAGGCTACCATGCAAGAAGGAAGTCCTTGCTCCAGAAGCAACACCTAAAGACTCGTCTAACGTTTGCTGCTGATCACATGGACAAAAATAAGACCTTCTGGAGGAAAGTTCTGTGGTCAGATGAAACAAAAATGGAGCTGTTTGGCCACAATACCCAGCAATATGTTTGGAAGAGAAAAGGTGAGGCCGTTAATCCCCGGAACACCATTCCTACCGTCAAGCATGGTGGAGGTAGTATTATGCTCTGGGCCTGATTTGCGGCCAATAGAACTGGTGCTTTACAGAGAGTAAATGGGACAATGAAAAAGGAGAAGCCATCCATCCATTTTCTACCACTTATTCCCTTTTGGGGTGGCGGGGGGGCGCTGGCGCCTATCTCTGCTACAATCGGGTGGAAGGCGGGTTACACCCTGGACAATTCGCCTCCTCATCGCAGGGCCAACACAGATAGACAGACAACATTCACACTCACATTCACACACTAGGGCCAATTTAGTGTTGCCAATCAACCTATCCCCAGGTGCATGTCTTTGGAAGTGGGAGGAAGCCGTAGTACCCGGAGGGAACCCACGCATTCACGGGGAGAACATGCAAACTCCACACAGAAAGATGCCGAGCCTGGGATTGAACCCAGGACTGCAGGACCTTCGTATTGTGAGGCAGACGCACTAACCCCTCTGCCACCGTGAAGCCCTTTGAAAAAGGAGAATTACCTCCAAATTCTTCAGGACAAGCTAAAATCTTCATGACAATTCCTGATTATATTAAACACCCCGCTAGCAGCAAACACCGCCACCCCCCCGTGCTTCGGTTTGTTGGGCGGGGTTGGGGGTGCGGCGGTGTAAAATATAGTCAGTTTTTGTCATGGATGCAAAGGATTCTGGGTATTTGTTGTGTTGAGTTTATGTTGTGTTACTGTGAGGATGTTTTCCCAAAATGTGTTTGTCATTCTTGTTTGGTGTGGCTTCACAGCGTGGCGCATATTAGTAAGAGTGTTAAAATTGTTTATATCACAACCCTCAGTGTACTCTATATCACCCAGTATGCCTTTCAATCTTGTACGGGTGTTTGAGGAAGCTGCATACAGCATGTTGCTGGACTGGCAAACGGTTCGCACATGATGTAGAAAGCGTCAAAGGCAATGGCTTCACAGCATGCCCTTTTTCTCGTTATCTGGATGAGCATCATCGGATATTCGCGAGAACGTTAGCGGCTCCTATTGCCTTCTTTACTTTGTGACACGGGTCAAACTAGCTATTTTAGTGGTAAAGGTCGCCGATTCCGGATATATAACAACGGGCGGGTGGCGGGCGGTTGCGATCCTGATAAAATATTGGTTCGGGTGGATGGCGGGTGGATGACGACTTTAGTGATGCGGTTGCGGATGATATAATTGCCTATCCGCGCATCTCTACCCCAAACACACGTCAAAAGTGGTAAACGAATGGCTAAATCAGGCTAGAATGAAGGTTTAAGAATGGCCTTCCCAAAAGTCCTGACTTAAATGTGTGGACAATGCTGAAGAAACAAGTCCATGTCAGAAAACCAACACATTTAGCTGAACTGCACCAATTGTGTCAAGAGAAGCGGTGAAAAATTCAACTAGAAGCTTGTAGATGGCTACAAAAAAGCGTCTTATTGCAGTGAAACTTGCCAAGGGACATGTAAGCAAATATTAACATTGCTGTATGTATACTTTTGACCCAGCACATGTGCTCACATTTTCAGTAGAGCCATAATAAATTCATAAAATAAACAAACGTCATGAATGTTTTTTGTGACCAACATGTGCTCCAATCACACTTAACCACGACTATACATACTGCTATATAAATAAAGTTAAAACAAAGTGTGGAAAAAGTGAAGCGCTATAAATACTTTCCAGATGTGCTGTATGCAGAATGAAGATTGTGTCAAGTAAATAACTTGCCTTGGCTCAGTGAAGGTTGGGAAACACAAGTGTAAAGGATAAATATATCAAATAGTTACCCAAGTTGAGGGGCAGCCCACTGTCAGAACCGCTCCATCCAGGGCTGACAGGATCGGTGGGAAAACTGCGACGGCCACCGCCTCCAGCTTCAAGAGCCGTGACCTCCAGCTGCACCGGCTCAGGCTTGATCTTGAAGATGAGCGCAGAGGAAGTTGGCGGAGTTGAGCCCGACTTAAACCCAGCAGACTGCGGAGGACTGGGGGAGCTGGTGAAGGGCAGGCGGCTGAGGAGGGACGATGGCGAGGAGCGGGTGGACAGCGGGGAACGCGGCGGACCGGGAGAAGAGGGAGGCGGGCTTTTCAGAGGTTTTAGAGGGAGGGCGCAAGGCAAGCCCCGTCTTTTGATGAGCTCCCTCAGGGTGTCGATGGGGGAACCGTTGACGGACCACTCGGTGATGCCCATTTGACGCAGGTGGGAACGAGCGTGGCTTGATAATCCTTTCCGGTTCTCGAAATACTCCCCGCAGAATTCACAGCCGATTTCCTTTAGAGGATCTCCTAGTGGTTGGAAAATAGATGATATTTGTCTATTACCACACCGATTCAACGTTAACATTTCTTTTGCCAATCTTGAGACCTCCAAATTCGGGAGATGGCGGGGGGAATTGAGGGGGCAGGGTTTGGTGGTAGCAGGGGTGTGTATTGTAGCGTCCCGGAAGAGTTAGTGCTGCAAGGGATTCTGAGTATTTGTTCTGTTGTTTTTATGTAGTGTTACGGTGCAGATGTTCTCCCGAAATGTGTTTGTCATTCTTGTTTGGTGTGGGTTCACAGTGTGGCGCATATTTGTAACAGTGTTAAAGTTGTTTATATGGCCACCCTCAGTGTGACCTGTATGGCTGGTGACCAAGTATGCGTTGCATTCACTTATGTGTGTGTAAAAGCCGCATATACTATGTGACTGGGCCGGCACGCTGTTTGTATGGGGGAAAAGCGGACATGAAGACAGGTTGTAGAGGACGCTGAAAGCAGTGCCTTGAAGGCATGCCTCAAATATTGTTGTCCGGGTGGAAATTTCGGGAGGAATTGCGGAGAATGGTTGCCCCGGGAGATTTTCGGGAGGGGCACTGAAATTCGGGAGTCTCCTGGGAAAATCGGGAGGGTTGGGAAGTATGATTTATAATTATATTTTCCGATGAATAACTACTTTTATATTTTATTTTATTTTTTGCTGCAGCTGTTACATATACTGTAACATTGTAAATGGTAATTGGGATTGGTTATATATTGTATATATCAGGCCTGGGCTATTATTTTGACTCAGGGGCCACATTTAGAGAACAAAATGTGTCTGGGGGCCGGTATATCTATTTTTAGGGACATTAATACAAAACCTTACAATAATGTCTGATTTAATGCTAAAAACGTTATGACAGACCGCCTTAAAAAACGTAATGGAATTTTTTTTTCTATGAACGATAAAACACTGAATATTGACACCCGCTTTCGATCGACATATTTTACAATCAAGTGAAACGCAACAAAAATGCAGCAAACAGTGAAATATGAATGCAAAGGGTACAAAATAAACCCACCTACAATCTGATATATCACTAAGCTTTAGAACTTTGTTATGAAAATCTCCTTCCGCGTCTGTGGAAACGCTTCCCGCCCACACTGCTTGCTTGGTGCCTCATCTGAGCTGCTGTGACGTACATTACCATAGTAACTAATTACATGACCATTGTAAGTAACTAGATTACCATCCATCCATTCATCAGTTTTCTTCTGCTTATCCGAGGTGGGGTCGCGGGGGCAGCAGCCTAAGCAGAGAAGCCCAGACTTCCCAACCCCCAGCCACTTCGTCCAGCTCCTATCCGGGGGATCCCGAGGCGTTCCCAGGACAGCCAGGAGAGATAGTCTTCCCAACGTGTCCTGGGTCTTCCCCGTGGCCTCCTGCCGGTCGAACATGCCCTAAACACCTCCCTAGGGAAGCGTTCGGGTGGTAGTAACTAATTACATTACCAAAGTAACTGGTATATCATCTTAAAGCGCAGATTCCAACCATTGAAATACTTTGTATAGTTCAAGACTTACGGTCATTAGAAAACATCACTGCACATCATAACTGCAGCTACACTTTCCATCTTAGAGGGGAAAAGTATCACCAAACCTATGTAAGCGTCAATATATACCTTGATGTTGCAGAAAAAAGACCATATATTTTTTTAACCGATTTTTCGAACTCTAAATGGGTGAATTTTGGCAAATTAAACGCCTTTCTATTATTCACTCTCAGAGCAATGACGTCACAACGTGACGTCACCAGGGTAGTCAGTCCGCCATTTTCTCAAACACATTACAAACATCGAGTCTAATAAGCTCTGTTATTTTCCGTTTTTTCGAATGTTTTCCGTACCTTGGAGACATCATGCCTCGTCGGTGTGTTGTCGGAGGGTGTAACAATACGATCAGGGACGGATCCAAGTTGACTTACGTGGAGTGTGCTTCGATTAGCACGGCATGCTGTTATTTAGGCTAGCTGTATGTACATTTGTAAATAGATTTGCATCCAGCCTTTCTCTCCACCCACATTTAATGCCAAACACATACCAATCGACGGATTTAAGATGCTCCAGTGTCACAAGATGCGAAAGTCCCGATCGTTTGGTGTGCACATTTTACCGGCGATGCTAAGGCAGACATGGCACAGAGATGTATGTATATCCGGCAGATGCATTTTCAACGATAAAGTCAACGAAATCACAAAGGTGAGTTTTGTTGATGTTATTGACTTATGTGCTAATCAGACATATTTGGTCACGGCATGACGGCTAGCTAATCGATGCTAACATGCTATTTAGGCTAGCTGTATGTACATTTGTAGCTATATTTGCATCCCGCCTTTCTTTCCACCCACATTTAATGCCAAACAAACACTTACCAATCGACGGATTTAAGTTGCTCCAGTGTCACAAGATGCGAAAGTCCCAATCGTTTGGTCTGCACATTTTACGGGCGATGCTAAGGCAGACATGGCACAGAGATGTATGGACATCCTGCAACACTCAATTGAAGGCGATCGCCTAGTAGCGTCAATAGCCATTCGCTCAATAGCTTCAGTTTCTTCTCCAATTTCGTTTTCGCTATCTGCCTCCGTACTCCAACCATCCGTTTCAATACATGCGTAATCTGTTGAATCGCTTAAGCCGCTGAAATCCGAGTCTGAATCGGAGCTAATATCGCTGTCTTGTTGTGCTATCCGCCATGTTGGCATCACTAAATGACGTCACAGGAAAATGGACGATGGATTTGAAGATAGCGAAAATCAGGCACTTTAAAGCCTTTTTTCGGGATATTCCATGATGGGTAAAATTTTGAAAAAAACTTCAAAAAATAAAATAAGCCACTGGGAACTGATTTTTATTGGTTTTAACCCTTCTGAAATTGTGATAATGTTCCCCTTTAAAGATATAAAAAAAAAAAATTATACGGGAATGTCCAGCAGGCCAGATTGAAAAGCTTAACGGTTTGCCCAGTTCTGGTACATATTATATATGACATATGTAAATATTACATAAATGCTATATCTTGGACAGTAAATTTTTTACCTTTTGTTTTCACCCTCTTTTTGTGCTCTTTTCATTTCCATCCTTTGAAACTGAGCTACTGTGTGGATTATTTAAGTTTGTCCAAGTCTAAAAAGCAAAAACAGTTATCTTGTATGACAAATTATCGTGTGTGTTGATTAGAGATGTCCTGATCCCGAACCGTTGGCCCAAATTTGCTTTTTTTAACTGGTCGGCGGATGATGAGCTGTTTACACAGGGAAAGATTGTACTCACTTGAAAAGTTCTTTCAAAATGGATGCAAGCTCTGGAAGTCATAATAACATTTCCATATTTCTTGCTACATATCCCTGTCTTGCCAGAACACCGGCTCGAATTTGAGAGCAGGCTGCAACAAATGTGTCGTGTGAAGCCGCTTCTAAGATACTAATCCTCACCACCACGGTGGAAAATGAACAAACATTTTTTTCCTAGTATTAATATCACTGGAAGATTAGAAGAAGAGGAATGTGTAAGAATGCAACACAGTCGGTTCTAAGATTAACTACATTCCTCCATAAAATAGATAAACAGCTCTAATACATATCTATATTACTTAAAAGAAAACTAGTTTTGTTTGGTAAAATTCTACCCAAATATTTAATAAAGTCAAATACAAATAAGGCTACAAGAGAAGTACCCAACACTTTTGTTTTCTAAAGTAAATATGTACAGCAGATATGATCGTCTACATCAACAATATGATTTGCCTGAGTGGCTGGACAGGGCCGATTAAAAAATAAAAAAATAAAATAAAAAATATATATATAAAAACATTTTTTTAGCGATTTTTGTGTCATGATCCGTGGCCTGGATCATGTTTGGGTATTTTCGGTTAGTTTCGGACTCCCTCAGTTCCTGTTTTGTGCACCCTTGAGTTTGTTTTAGTTACCATGGTTGCTTATTATTTTCACCTGCCTCTTATTGGTGTTCGGGACGCTCACCTGTTCCCCGAGCACTAATCAGAGGCATTATTTAAGCCTGCCTTTGCTGGTCAGTCGGCCTGGCTTCTTTGTTTGCTTATGCTACAGTTACGTGAGTATTCCTTGTCTTTTTGCCTATGCTAAGTGTTAGCGTTTGCTTCGAGTGCGATCGGCACATTTTTCCCCTGGCTTGTTTTCAGCTTTTGGGTACTTGTTTGAGTTCTACAAATAAAGCATGTTCCTACCTGCACAACCTGTCCGGAGTGGTCCGTTTGCATCCCGGGGGAACAAACCTTGCAGCACGTAACATTTTGTATAATTCAAATAAGAATCGCCATTCATTCTAAAATCATTTATTTTTGACACCCCTACTAAAAAGCACATTTAACAATGTACTGTATATAACTGCGGCTTATATATGTAAACATATTATCTCGTAAAATTTAGTGGGTGCGGGTTATCTACTGGTGCACTGTACAGTCCGGAAAACACTGTATTTTAAATGCTTTTATTATTTTACTTATTTCCTTTTTTTATGGTTTGAAATACCATTTCTGTATACTTTGTATGTTTTTGTCATCTATTTTTTTGTGTTGTAGTAGCTTGGCTTTATTCTCAATATACTTTAAAGCAGGGGTGTACCAACTTTCTGACTTACAGGCCGCATTTGGTTAAAAAAAATTGGCTGTGGGTCGAAAGCAGACTACATATAAAGTAACTATATACTGTATATATATATAGTCAAGGAAATAAGGATTTGAACACCCCACTATTTTGCAAGTCCTCCCACTTAGAAATCACGGTGGGTGCATGCTCACTGTACGAGAGATAACCTAAAAAGAAAAATCCAGAAATCACAATCTATGATTTTTTAACAATTGATTTGTGTGATACAGCTGAAAATAAGTATTTGAACACCTGTCTATTAGTTAGAATTCTGACCCTAAAAGACCTGTTAGTCCGCCTTTAAAAGTCCTCCTACATTCCACTGTATTATCCTGAATCAGATGCACCTGTGTGAGGTCGTTAGCTGCATAAAGACACCTGTCCACCCCATACAATCAGTAAGACCCAAACATTCAGCATGGCTAAGAGCAAAGAGCTGTCCAAAGACACCAGAGACAAAATTGTACAACTCCACAAGGATGGAAAGGACTACGGAGAAATTGCCAAGTAGCTTGGTGAAAAAACGTCCACTGTTGGAGCAAACATTAGAAAATGGAAGAAGCTAAACGTGACGGTCAATCTCAATCAGAGTGGAGCCCCATGCAAGATATCACCAGGTGGGGTCTCAATGATGCTAAGAAAGGTGAGGAATCAGCCCAAGACTACACAACAGGACTTGGTCAATGACCTGAAAAGAGCTGGGACCACTGTTTCCATGGTCACTGTTGGTAATACAATAAGACGTCATGGTTTGAAATCATGCATGGCACGGAAGGTTCCCCTGCTTAAACCAGCACATGTTAAAGCCCGTATTAAGTTTGCCAATGACCATTTGGATGATCCAGAGGAGTCATGGGAGAAAGTTTTGTGGACAGATGAGACCAAACACACATAACTCCACTATGTGTGTTTGGAGGAAGAAGAATGATGCGTACCATCCCAAGAACACCATCCCTACTGTGAAGCATGGGGGTGGTAGCATCATGCTTGGGGGTGATTTTCTGCTCATGGGAGAGGACGACTGTACTGTATTAAGGAGAGGATGACTGCAGCCATGTATTGTGAGATTTTGGCCAAAAACCTCCTTCCCTCAGTCAGATCATTGAAGATGAGTCGTGGCTGGATCTTCCAACATGACAATGACGCAAAGCACACAGCCAGGAAAACCAAGAAGTGGCTTCGTAAGAACCACATCAAAGTTCTGGAGTGACCTAGCCAGTCTCCAGACCTAAATCCAATTGAAAATCTTTGGAGGGAGCTGAAAGTCTGTGTTACTCAGGAACAGCCCAGAAACCAGACTGATCTAGAGAAGATCTGTGTGGAAGAGTGGGCCAAAATCCCTCCTGCAGTCTGTGCAAACCTGCTGAAGAACTACAGGAAACGTTTGACCTCTGTAATTGCAAACAAAGGCTACTCTACCAAATAGTAATCATGGTGTTCAAATACTTATTTTCAGCTTTATCACACAAAAAATTGTTAAAAAAATCATAGATTGTGATTTCTGCATTTGCAAAATAGCATGGTGTTCAAATACTGATTTCCTTGACTGTATATATATACACATATGTGTACATATTATATAATTATGATGTATATATAACTAGTAATTAAGATATTAAAAGTGTGTAAAAGTTGGACTCCTACGTCGTTTACTTCCGTGACGACCTTCTTAAAGTTTTGTAATCAATCGGAAATATCAAGCAGCTAAAATGTGTGGAGTTAGTATTTGGTATTTCCCATCATGCTTTGTAATGGATTTAAATAGGTGCATTTTTAATTGTGTTTGGACGTTTTTTTTATAATATCCACAAAGTTCATTGAGCAGGTTGTGTTATGTGTGACCATGTGTGTTGACTTAAAGGGGAACATTATCACCAAACCTATGCAAGCGTCAATATATACCTTGATGTTGCAGAAAAAAGACCATGTATTTTTTTTATCCGATTTCCGAACTCTAAATGGGTGAATTTTGGCAAATTAAACGCCTTTCTGTTTATCGGTATTTTAGCGATGACGTCAGAACGTGACGTCACCGAGGTAACACACCCGCCATATTCATTTTCACATTACAAACACCGGGTCTCAGCTCTGTATTTTCCGTTTTTTCGACTATTTTTTGGAACTTTGGAGACATCATGCCTCGTCGGTGTGTTGTCGGAGGGTGTAACAACACTAACAGGGAGGGATTCAAGTTGCACCACTGGCAAGAAATCTGCCGCCAGACCCCCATTGAATGTACCAAAGTGTCTCCACATTTTACCGGCGGTGCTAAGGCAGACATGGCACAGAGATGTAATGGATAACCTGCAGATGCATTTGCAACGATAAAGTCAACAAAATCACAAAGGTGAATTTTGTTGATGTTGTTGACTTATGTGCTAATCAGACATATTTGGTCACGGCATGACTGCCAGCTAATCGATGCTAACATGCTACGCTAATCGATGCTAACATGCTATTTACGCTAGCTGTATGTACATTTGAAACTAGGTACCCACATTTAATGCGAAACAAACACTTACCAATCGACTGATTTAAGTTGCTCCAGTGTCACAAGATGCAAAAGTCCTGATCGTTTGGTCTGCACATTTTACCGGCGATGCTAATAAGGCAGCCATGCTATGGGCCACTTCATTAGGTACACCCACGCTATGGCCGAATAGCGTCAACAGCTTTTTGCTCAATAGCTTCAATTTCTTCTTCAATTTCGTTTTCGCTATCTGCCTCCATACTCCGTCCATCTGTTTCAATACATGCGTAATCTGTTGAATCGCTTAAGCGGCTGAAATCCGAGTCTGAATCTGAGCTAATGTCGCTATATCTTGCAGTGGTAAGCGCCATGTTGTTTGTATTGGCAGTACTGTATGATGTCACAGGGAAATGGATAGTGGTTTCGAAGATAGCGAAAATAAGGCACTTTAAAGCTTTATTTAGGGATATTCCGGGACCGGTAAAATTTAGAAAAAAAATTCAAAAAATACAACAAGCCACTGGGAACTGATTTTTATTGTTTTTAACCCTTTTGAAATTGTGATAATGTTCCCCTTTAATATGTTGGTTAAATTATTATTTTTTTGCACCATGACTCGGGAAAGTTGTTTGGATTGTGTCATATGACTGAATGCTGTGCTGTATCCCCTTTCACCACAATTCATGGTCATTGACCAGATTAACTCACAATGGCCAAAAGATGGTGACACATTTGCAGCATTCAGATCCTCAGATATTTTGAATTAATATATTTAAAATAAATTTGAAAATACCCCACTGACCAGATTCCTTATTAAACCAATGACTCGCAGGCCAAACTGTTTGCTTTAGAGTAAAAAAACAACAAAAAAACTTTGTATTCTATGGTTTTGCTATGATATATGTACAACTTTTTCAATTTTAGCAGACACATTAGGTATATTTGCACAATTAGGTATCCGATAGGTATAGCCTATACCAGCCTGGATTTTACTCTGTATTGGATCTGAAAAAAAGATCAGTGGAATCGCACATCCCTAATTTACAACAATATTGGTACATTTTAAATTCAATAAGATAAGCTTTATAAAAATATGTTACTGCGTTATCATTTTCGCTAATCTACTCACAAAGTACCAGATCGGGACTCGGAATCGGATCTGAAACCATAAAATTTAATCGGGACATCTCTAGTTTTCCTGATTCCTCTGAACAACTCACTTTGTGGGAGGGCCATGATCTCACCACTGCTGAGGCGGAAGACCTGCATTGAAGACGATTTTAGACGCTTGGCCGGCGGGCCGAAGGACGAGGAGGAAGAGGTAGCTTTGGAAGTGGACCCGCCTCCAGCTGTGGTCACCTTGTAGATTCCGGATGGAGCGGTGGACGCCAGGCTGAGAGGAGGCTTCTTTAGGGAGGAGAGCGTTGCGGCGACGCCTCGTGTTTCAGTGTCGAGTTTGAATTCGCCGGCTTTGTGCTTGAACTCGTCGGTGTCGATGAGCTGGTTCAGGAGTGCGATCGGCGAGCCTTTGGATTCGGAGTACTCCACGCCAAAGTGACGCAGGTGGGCCCTCGCATGGCTGGACAAGCCTTTACGGGTCTCAAACCAGGCGCCGCACAGCTGACAGACGATGTCTTTTTTGGGATCCACCTCCAGGGCTGCATGTGGAGAGCGGGATTTATAGACAAAAGCCAATAAACAATCAATCGAAAAACAGACACTCACTGAGGTTGAGAGGAGCGTCGTTTTCTTGCGGGGCCCAGATGGGTTTAGATGGTGGGTTGGAGAAGTTCGAGGTCAAGCTTTTCATCCCCGCAGCCTTGTGTTCTGCGGAGCGCAAGGGGGAAGACGCGGGCAGTAACGAGGAGATGGGGGCTTTCCTCACTAGCGACAAAGGCGAGCTGGGATGGGCCAGAACCGGAGAGGCACCAGGAGATGGTGTAGAGACGCAGGAGGGTGGCACCGCTTTGACCACTCGGGTCAACACGGAAAGGGATATCGGTTTTACGTCAAAGTTTCCATCCAGGTCCTCACGATTGTGGGAGTCCAGCAGAGAGGCGCTCTTGGGTGACTCCAGGTGAGACGAGCTTCTGTGGCGGTGAACATTGTAATCCTTGGCAGTTTGGTCGCCGCTTTCTGAAGCCCCCTGCGGCTGGTGAGAGCGGGCGTGGCTGGACATGGCGCGTCTGGTCTGGAAGCGAGCTCCACACAAGTCACACTTCAAGTCATGAGCTGGAAGAAGAAAGGCCAGAAGAGTTCATTAAGGATCGTCATTGAATGACCAGGGTACGTTTGCAAATGCTTTGACACCTCGGTTTTTGTATGCTCTGCGTTCAAAAACATTCTCAAGAACCAAAAGGGTTGGTTTCGGTTATTGTAAGGCCACACATTGGGCGTAACAAATTAGTCGGTTTACTCGTCTAACGCTCCGCGTAATTGGGTGTCCAAATAAAGAATCCCTCCAGTTGGTGTCTCAGTCTTTGAAGAATGAATAGTAGTTCTTCAAAGTTGGGACAAGAGATGTCGGACTGCCGATTGTATCAGCTGATAAGTGCTTTAAAATGTAATATCGGGATTTATCGTATCGGTTTTAAAAAAGTAGAATTAATGACTTTTTAAAACGCCGCTGTACAGAGTGGTGCACAGACGTAGGGAAGAGTACAGAGCGCCAATAAACCTTAAAGGCACTGCCTTAGCGGGCCGGCCCAATCACATAATAGTTATAGCTTTTCACACACACAAGTGAATGTACTCATACTTGGTCAACAGCCATACAGGTGACACTGAGGGTGGCCATATAAACAACTTTAACACTGTTAAAAAGATGCGCCACATTGTGAACCCACACAAAACAAGAATGACAAACACATTTCGGGAGAACATCCGCACAGTAACACAAAATGAACACAACAGAACAAATACCCAGAATCCCTTGCAGCACAAACTCTTCCGGGGCGCTACAATATACACCACCCGCTCCCCCCCTACCTCGACCCCGCCCCTCCGAACCCTGCCCACCTCAACCTCCTCATGCGCTCTCAGTGAGAACATGTCCCAAATTCCGAACTGCTTTTTCGAGGCATGTTAAAAAAAAATTATGCACTTTGTGACTTCAATAATAAATATGGCATTTTTTTCTATAACTTCAGTTGATTTATTTTGGAAAAGCTTGTTACATTATTTAATGCATCCAGCGGGGCATCACAGCAAAATTAGGCATAATAATGTGTTAATTCCACGACTGTATATATCGGTATCGGTTGATATCGGTAGTTAAGAGTTTGACAATATCGGAATATTGAATATTGGCAACAAGGCCATTATCGGACATCGCTAGTTGGGACACATTCGGATTTGGTACAAAAAAATCTTTTAATCGTCTTTATCGTGTGTGTGTGTGTGTGTAGTTATTTGTTCAACTACCTTGCTCTGTTCAGTACCCTTTCATAGTTAACCAAAGAAAGGAGTGCCATCTTGCTACTAAATTCTTCGATATTGTCAACAAATATCGACAGTAAAATCCTTTCGCCGACAAATTCATTTGTCAACAATTGCTTTGATTTCACTGACATCCCATCCCAGCCACCAAATAAGCGTGGTGGTCAAGCTAGCTCTGTTCTCAAGAGGTAATAAGCGCCATTTAGCCTTTCTCCAAGAAAAAAAAGCTCTATGCTTGTGTCGTTTTCGGCTGTACGAACCGTTCAAGTGGCGAAAAGGATAAACTTTTCTTCAGAGTTCCTCGGAAGGTTGTCAAGAAGGGCTGACGAGTGGAAGATTTTAGGAAACAAGGAACAAGAACAGTTGTCCGAGGGAGTATAGTCGAAGAATAAATGCGTTTGCAGTGATTACTTTGTTAAAGGTTTGTTTGATATACCTTTAACCTTTAGTACAAAACACGTTTGCTACGGGTGTTTCAAAAACCACAAAATCAACGAGTCCAAATAAAAAAAATCAAATGTGAGTAAAACCTAAAAGAGTTTGGTTTTTACCAAAGACAACAATCATGCCGAAAATGTAATTTCAGTTCTGATGTCTTGTACATGTTAAGAATGGACGATATAAAACACCTTGAGAAAACTAATCTTTCAGCACATACAAAATGTTGACATCTATAGTTATATTTTGATAAACAATCGTAAATAAATCTTTCAGCACATACACAATGTTGATATCTATAGCTATATTTTGATAAACAATCATAAATGAATTTTGCAGCACATACAAAATGTTGACACCTATAGTTATATTGCGATAAACAATCATGAATGAATCTTCCAGCACATACACAATGTTGCTATCTATAGTTATATTTAAAAAAACAATCATAGATGAATCTTACAGCACATACAACATGTTGACCTCTATAGTTATATTTTGATAAACAATTACAAATAAATCTTTCAGCACGTACACAATGTTGACACCTTTAGTTATATTTTGAGAAACAATCATAAATGAATCTTCCAGCACGTACACAATGTTGACATATATAGTTATATTTTAATAAACAATTATAAATGAATATTTCAGCACATACACAATGTTGACATGTATAGTTATATTTTGATAAACAATCATAAATTAATATTTCAGCACATTCAAAATGTTGATATCTATAGTTATATTTTGATAAACAATCATAAATGAATCTTGCAGAACATACAAAATGTTAATATCTATAGTTATATTTTGATAAACAATCATAAATTAATCTTTCAGGTCATACGCAATGTTGATATCTATAGTTATATTTCGACAAACAATCATAAATTAATCTTTCAGCACATACACAATGTTGATATGTATAGTTAGTTTGATAAAAAATCATAAATTTATCTTTCAGCACATACACAATGTTGATATATAGTTATATGTTGATAAACAATCATAAATAAATCTTACAGCACATACCAAATGTTGAAATCTATAGTTATATTTTCATAAAAAATGATAAATAAATATTTCAGCACATACACAATGTTGACACCTATAGTTATATTTTTATAAACAATCATAAATGAACCTTAGAGCATACACAAAATGTTGACATATATACTTATATTGTGATAAACAAACATAAATGAATATTTCAGCACATACACAATGTTGATATCTATAGTTATATTTTGATATAAATTTATAAATAAATCTTCCAGGACTTACAAAATCTTGACATCTATAGTTATATTATGATAAACAATTACAAATAAATTTTTCAGCACATACACAATGTTGACACTTGTAGTTGTATGTTGATAAACAATCATAAATGAAACTTCTAGCACATACAAAATGTTGACATCTATAGTTATATTTTCATAAACAATCATAAATAAATCTTCCAGCACGTACACAATGTTGACACTTATAGTTATATTTTGATAAAAAATCATGAATAAATATTTAGGCACATACACAATGTGGATATCTGTACTTATATTTTGAAAAACAATTATAGATATTTCAGTACATACAAAATGTAGACACCTACAGTTATATTTTGATAAACAATCATAAATGAATATTCCAGCACATTCAAAATGTTGACATCTACAGTTATAATTTGATAAACAATTATAAATAAATCTTCCAGGGTTTACAAAACGTTGACATCTATAGTTATATTGTGATAAACAATTACAAAAAAAAATTCAGCACATACACAATGTTGACACTTGCAGTTATATTTTGAAAAACAATTATAAATATTTCAGTACATACAAAATGTTGACACCTATAGTTATATTTTGATAAACAATCATAAATGAATCTTCCAGCACATACACAATGTTGAAATCTATAGTTATATTTTGATGATTAATCATAAATTAATCTTCCAGCCCATACAAAATGTTGATATCTAAAGTTATATTTTGATAAATAATCATAAACAAATCTTTGAGCATATACACAATGTTGACACCTATAGGTATAATGTGATAAACAATTGTAAAAGAATATTTAGGCACATACATAATGTTGACATCTGTTGTTATATTTTGATAAACAATTAAAAATAAATCTTCCAGGACTTACAAAATGTTGATATATATAGTTATGTTGTGATAAACAATCATGAATTAATATTTCAGCACATACACACCGTTGACACCTTTAGTTATATTTTGATAAACAATCATAAATTAATCTTCCAGGACATACAAAATGTTGACATCTATAGTTAAATTTTGATAAACAATCATAAATGAATCTTCCAGCATTTACACAATGTTGATATCTATAGTTATATTTTGATAAACAATGACAAATTAATCTTCCAGCACATACAAAATGTTGACATTTATAGTTAGAATTTGATAAACAATTACAAATAAATCTTTCAGAACGTACACAATGTTGACACCTATAGTTATATTTTGAGAGACAATTATAAATAAATCTTCAGGACTTATAAAATGTTGACATATATAGTTATATTGTGATAAACAATCACAAATTAATCTTCCAGCACATACACAATGTTGACATCTATAGTTAAATTTTGATGAACAATCATAAATGAATGTTTTAGCGCATACAAAAAGTTGATATCTATTGTTATATGTTGATAAACAATTCTAAATAAATCTTTCAGTACGTACCCAATATAGACACCTAAAAAAACAAAAAACGGAAAATGGATCGTTATCCATTATGTAATTTAATTATTTAAAAAAAAAAAAATCGAAAATGGGTATTAAAACAAGGGGAAATCTAATTTCTCTACTCCCTGTTTAAAGTCTGGACATATGCGTAGACTGCACACCTGGCACAACAACAACACAAGAAGAGCAATGTTTGAATTCTCGATGGAAAACCAATAAATGTCTCCGGACATTAAAAACAGAAGAGAACTCTTGACCACGAAAAAATAGTTTTGATGACACAACTGTTGCTGTTCTTTGTCTTCTTCTTCTGTTGTTTCGGGCCCATCGCAAACGAGGACCTGAAAAAACCCTGGGGATGTGCGATCCAAAGATAAATAAAAAACTTTAGATACGAAATATCGCAATTCATTATGATTTAAGTATGGAAAAATCTTAATTAATTGCGATTAAATATTTCAAACGTTTAACAGCCCTAATTTCAAAAAATAAAACCTAGAAAACGTAAGCCTGATCAGAATTATTGGTAAATGGGTTATACAAACCCTGTTTCCTTATGAGTTGGGAAATTGTGTTAGATGTAAATACAAACAGAATACAATGATTTGCAAATCATTTTCAACCCATATTCAGTTGAATATGCTACAAAGACAACATGTTTGATGTTCAAACTGATAAACATTTTTTTTTGTTGCAAATAATCATTATCTTTAGAATTTGATGCCAGCAACACGTGACAAAGAAGTTGGGAAAGGTGGCAATAAATACTGATAAGTTGAGGAATGCTCATCAATCCACTTATACACAATTTCCCTCTCCAAGGTTTCTCATAGTCATCATTGTCACTGTCACCGAAGTCCCACTGGGTGTACGTTTTCCTTGCCCTTATGTGGGCTCTACTGAGGATGTCGTTGTGTTTTGTGTTGTGGTTTGTGCAGCCCTTCGAGACACTAGTGATTTAGGGCTATATAAATAAACATTGATTGATTGATATGGAACATCCCAGAGGTGTGCAGGCTAATTTGTAACAGTTGGGTGCCATGATTGGGTATAAAAGCAGCTTCCAAGAAAGGCTAAGTGATTCACAAACAAGGATGGGGTGAGGGTCACCAATTTGTAAGCAAATTGTCGAACAGTTTTAGAACAACATTTCTCAAATAGCTATTGCAAGGAATTTAGGGATTTTACCTTCTATGGTCCGTAAAAGCATCAAAAAGTTCAAAGAATCTGGAGAAATCACTGCACGTAAGCGATGATACTACAGACTTTTGGTCCCTCAGGCGGTACTGCATCCAAAACCAACATCAGTGTGTAAAGGATATCACCACATGGGCTCAGGAACACTTCATAAAACCACTGTCAGTAACTACAGTTGGTCGCTATATCTGTAAGTGCAAGTTAAAACTCTACTATGCAAAGCCAAACCCATTTATCAACAATATCCTGAAATGCCGCCGGCTTTGCTGGGCCCGAGCTCACCTAAGATGGACTGATGCAAAGTGGAAAGGTGTTCTGTGGTCTGACGAGTCCACATTTCATATTATATTTGGAAACAGAGGACGTGGTGTCCTCCAGAAGAAAGAGGAAAATAACCATTCGGATTGTTATAGGCGCAAAGTTAAAAAAGCCAGCATCTGTGATGATATGGGGATGTTTTAGTGCCCAAGGCATGGGTAACTTACACATCTGTGAAGGCACCATTAATGCTGAAAGGTCCATACAGGTTTTGGAGCAACATACAGTATGTTGTCATCCAAGCAACGTTATCATGGACGCCCCTGCTTATTTCAGCAAGACTAGTGTTACAACAGCTCCATAAAAAAGAGTGTGGGTACTTTCCTGGCCCACCTGCAGTCCAGACCTGTCTCCCATGTGGCGCATTATGAAGCGTAAAATACGACAGCGGAGACCCCGGACTGTTGAACGACAGAAGCTCTACATAAAACAAGAATGGGAAAGAATTCCACTTTCAAAGCTTCAAGAATTATTTTCTTCAGTTCCCAAACGCTTATTGAGTGTTGTTAAAAGAAAAGGTGATGTAACACAGTGGTGAACATGCCCTTTCCCAACTACTTTGGCACGTGTTGCAGCCATGAAATTCTAAGTTAATCATTATTTGCAAAAAAAAATAAAGTTTATGAGTTTAAACATCAAATATATTGTCTTTGTAGTGCATTCAATTGAATATGGGTTGAAAAGGATTTGCAAATCATTGTATTCCGTTCATAACACAATTTCCCAACTCATATGGAAACGGGGTTTGTACTTGTATAGCGCTTTTCTACCTTCAAGGTACTCAAAGCGCTTTGACGTTATTTCCACTTTCACCCATTCACACACACATTCACACACTGATGGCGGGAGCTGCCATGCAAGGAGGCCCTAACCACCACCCATCAGGAGCAAGGGTGAAGTGTCTTGCTCAAGTACACAATGTCCGTGACTAGGTTGGCAGAAACTGGGGATCGAACCAGGAACCCTCAGTTTGCTGGCACGGCCACTCTCCCAACTGCGCCACTGAATTAAATACAGTAGCTGGACTGATTGATTGATTGAAACTTTTTTTAGTAGATTGCACAGTACAGTACATATTCCGTACATTTCACCACTAAATGGTAACACCCGAATACGTTTTTCAACTTGTTTAAGTCGGGGGTCCACGTTAATCAATTCATGTATTCGTTGGTGGAAATGCGGCTCAAGATCTGACGGCATGTTTCCACCGAATGCTATGATTTGAGAATTTGGAAGAATACACAGGCTGAGCAAACATTGTTACGTTAACTAAAAAAACTAAGCACGTTATCCAACTACCCTGAACCTGTGAAGTGGACTTGAAACCGGTTTCATTTGCACAGTGCAAAACCAAGCTTTAAGTTTCTACCATGGGGAGCGTGGGGTGTGATGGAGACAGCTACACACATAGTGAGGCGTCATACCAGCACGTTAACCTGCAAATGAATTCAACTATGAAGAGAAGTGTACTTTGCTGAGCAGAAACAGTGGGAAGTGACTTGAATGTCATTTGAGAGCAAAGAACGAGACATTGTTTGTACCAGCGCCACTTAAGAAGCCATGGCCGTCTTGACTCTTCTGTCTGACTGGAAACTCACCAAGACAAATGAAGCTATTCTTTGTGTGGTAAAGTAAATAAATCCTAAACTTGTCCACCCGCTTTGAGTCTGTTTCTCCAGACAAAGTTGACTCACTCTTCATTGTTAAAGGGGAACTGCAATTTTTTTGAATTGTGCCTATCCTTCACAGTCATTGTGAGAGATAGGAACCCCCCACCCCCTTAATTTTTTTTTTTTTTATATAGGATTTCAAAGAAGATTAAAAAAAAAACGCTTGGAAGATGCAGGTAATGGGAGTCGGCTTTGTCGCCTTCAAAGTCCTCCATCAACATTTTATATACACACTGCAAGTATATATATAATGTAATAACAGACACCTTCATAACAATATGTAATATGTACAATATACACACTGCAAGTATATATATAATGTAATAACAGACACCTTCATAACAATATGTAATATGTACAATATACACACTGCAAGTATATGTATAATGTAATAACAGACACCTTCATAACAATATGTAATATTTACAATATACACACTACAAGTATATATATAATGTAGTAACAGACACCTTCATAATAATTTGTAATATGTACAATATACACACTGCGAGTATATACATATAACGTAGTAACAGAAACTTTCATAACAATATGTAATATGTACAATATACACACTGCAAGTTAACTAAAATAAATTGCAGCTCATCTTTTATACTTGGCAAACTCAACTCGTGAGCCGGATTAAACCTGTTCACGGGCCATATTTTCGACACCCCTGGTATATATGAACAAACTCTGGTATTTCACTCTACACACCATATCTCCATGTTTCATTCTGGTTTCAGTTCTGTAACATATGAGCCAAATACTCCATACAAACACTATCTGACAAAAATGTTAGCTTTTAGTGCACAATTACCTGCTCCAAGGGTGGTACTGTGAAAAGCTACTGCTTTTGATCTCTTGACACCTTTACGACTTAGCAACCTGCCATTCTGAGCCAAGAAAAGGATCTGAGTGCCTTAAAAAAAGCCATTTATCTACTTTGTATCTTGAGGGACAACAATGGTCTCCTGCTGCTGTGCTGCTATTTGCAACCAAGGCAAGTATGATTTATTATCAACACGGCGAGAGTTGCCATTAGCAAATGTGACCATTTGCTGAAAATCTTCATCACTCACCTTTGGCGTCTGCTTCCTCCCGTGGAGAGAGGCCATCCGCGTCTACGTTGTGCAGACGCGGTTTCTTTGGGCTGGAACTCGGCTCATCGTTAGCCGGGTGCTGTCGTTCTTCATCTTCTTCTTCCGCTGCTTTGACACCTACAACACAAAACACACACACCCCGTCTGTTGACAACTGTTCAGGAATACAATTATGGTGAAAGTAGCCTTAGGGCAGGGGTCGGCAACCCCTTTAGCACCGCCCTAGTGCCTCCCTGGAGCTTTTTCAAAAATGTATGAAAATGGAAAATTGTTTGTTTCAATATGGTTTCTGTAGGAGGACAAACATTTCACAAACCTTCCTAATTGTTAGAAAGCCCACTGTTTAATATGTTTGTGTTTATGCGTCACTGATGTACAACTTTCTCCGATGCTGCCACGGAAAGACGTGTTTTATGACACTCCTTTTGTCTCATTTTGTCCACCAAACGTTTTATGCTGTGCTTGAATGCACAAAGGTGTGCTTTGTTAATGTTATTGACTTGTGTAGAGTGCTAATCAGGCATATTTGGTCACTGCAGTAATGAACTGCAAGCTAATCGATGCTAAAATGCTATTTAGGCCGGCTGTATGTATGAAAATGGAAAAAAATTAGGGGGAAAAATATATTTTTTGTTTTAATATGGTTTCTATAGAAGGACAAACATGACACACACCTAATTGCTGGAAAGCCCACTGTTTAATATGTTTGTGTTCATGCTTCACTGATGAAAGTATTTGGCGTGCGCAGTTTTGTCCTACTAAATTCAGTAGTAGTAGTTTGTTTACATGTACAACTTTCTCCGATGCTGCCACAGAAAAACATGTTTTATGACACTCCTTTTGTCTCATTTTGTCCACCAAACATTTTATGCTGTGCGTGAATGCACAAAGGTGAGCTTTGTTGATGTTATTGACTTGTGTGGAATGCTAATCAGGCATATTCGGTCACTGCAGTATTAGACTGCAAGCTAATCGATGCTAAAATGCTATTTAGGCCGGCTGTATTTATGAAAATGGAAAAAAATTAGGGGGAAAAATATATTTTTTGTTTTAATATGGTTTCTATAGGACAAACATGACACAAACATTTCTAATTGCTGGAAAGCCCACTGTTTAATATGTTTGTGTTTATGCTTCACTGATGAAAGTATTTGGCGAGCGCAGTTTTGTCCTTCTAAATTCAGTAGTAGTAGTTTGTTTACATGTACAACTTTCTCCGATGCTGCCACAGAAAGACGTGTTTTATGACACTCCTTTTGTCTCATTTTGTCCGCCAAACGTTTTATGCCGTGCTTGAATGCACAAAGGTGTGCTTTGTTAATGTTATTGACTTGTGTGGAGTGCTAATCAGGCATATTTGGTCACTGCAGTAATAAACTGCAAGCTAATCGATGCTAAAATGCTATTTAGGCTGGCTGTATGTATGAAAATGGAAAAAAATTACAGGGGAAAATATATATTTTTTGTTTTAATATGGTTTCTATAGAAGGACAAACATGACACAAACCTTTCTAATTGCTGGAAAGCCCACTGTTTAATATGTTTGTGTTTATGCTTCACTGATGAAAGTATTTGGCAAGCGCAGTTTTGTCCTACTAAATTCAGTAGTAGTAGTTTGTTTACATGTACAACTTTCTCCGACACTGCCACAGAAAGACGTGTTTTATGCCCCTGCTTCTTTGTCGCATTTTGTACACCAAACGTTTTATGCTGTGCGTGAATGCACAAAGGTGTGCTTTGTTGATGTCACTGCACTGCTAGACTGTATGCTAATCGATGCTAATGTGCTACTTAGGCTAGCTGCATGTATGAAAATGGAAAAAAAAATAGGGGGAAAAATACATCTTTTGTTTTATTATGGTTTCTGTATGAGGACAAACATGGCATAAACCTTCCTAATTGTAAGAAATTCCACTGTTTAATATGTTTGTGTTTATGCTTTATTGATGAGAGTATTTGGCGAACGTCGTCTTGTCCGACTAATTCCGGCGGTCCTTGAACACACCGTAGTTGTGTGGACGGTGACGCGACAGTTTGTTTACATGTACAACTTTCTCCAACGCTGCCACAGAAAGATTAGTTTTTTGCCTCTTCTTTGTCTCATTTTGTCCACCAAACGTTTTATGCTGTGCTTGAATGCACAAAGGTGAGCTTTGTTGATGGTATTGACTTGTGTGGAGTGCTAATCAGGCATATTTGGTCACTGCACAGCTAGACTGTAAGCTAAATGATGTTATTGTGCTACTTAGGCTAGGTGCATGTATGAAAATGGAAAAAAAAATTGGGGGGAAAAATATATTTTTTATTTTAATATGGTTTCTGAATGAGGACAAACATGACACAAAAATTCCTAATTGTTAGAAATCCCACTGTTTCATATGTTTGTGTTAATTTGTCACTGATGAGAGTATTTGGCGAGCGCCATTTTGTCCGAATAATTTCAGCGGTCCCTGAACTCACCGTAGTTGAGTGGACTGTGAGGCGACAGTTTGTTTACATGTACAACTTTCTCCGACGCTGCCAAAGAAAGACGTGTTTTATGCCACTCCTTCTTTGTCTCATTTTGTACACCAAACGTTTTATGCTGTGCGTGAATGCACAAATGTGAGTTTTGTTAATGTTATTGACTTGTGTGGAGTGCTAATCATGCATAATTGGTCACTGCACTGCTAGACTGTATGCTAATCGATGCTAACGTGCTACTTAGTCTAGCTGCATGTGTGAAAATGGAAAAAAAAAATATGGGGAAAAAAATATATTTTGTTTTAATATGGTTTCTGTGTAAGGACAAACATGGCACAAACCTTCCTATTGTTAGGAATCCCACTGTATAATATGTTTATGTTTATGCTTTATTGATGAGAGTATTTGGCGAACGTCGTTTTGTCCGACTAGTTCCGGCGGTCTTTGAACACACAGTAGTTGTGTGGACGGTGACGCGACAGTTTGTTTGCATGTACAACTCTCTCCAACGCTGCCACAGAAAGATGAGTTTTTTGCCTCTTTTTTGTCTTATTTTGTCCACCAAACGTTTTATGCTGTGCTTGAATGCACAAAGGTGAGCTTTGTTGATGGTATTGACTTGTGTGGAGTGCTAATCAGGCATAGTTGGTCACTGTACTGCTAGACTATAAGCTAATCGATGCTATTGTGCTACTTAGGCTAGGTGCATAAATGAAAATGGAAAAAAAATTAAGGGGAAAAATATATTTTTTGTTTTAATATGGTTTCTGTATGAGGACAAACATGACACACACCTTCCTAACTGTTAGAAAACCCTGCTGTTTAATATGTTTGTGTTTATGCAACACAGAAGCGAGTATTTGGCGAGCCCCGTTTTGTCTGGCTAATTTTGGCGGTCCTTGAACTCACCATAGTTGCGTGGACTGTGATGCAACAGTTTGTTTACATGTTAAACTTTCTCCGACGCTGCCACAGAAGGACGTGGTTTTTGCCTCTTCTTTGTCTCACATTGTCCACCATTGCAAAAGGACTCCAAAGGACCGTATTGAAACTGTAAGGTTTTATTCTTTCTTTATTATTATTCCGCCGCCTCTTCGAAATGTAATTTGACCACCTGATCATGCTTCAAAACTCACCAAATTTCACACACTCATCAGAACTGGCGAAAATTGCCATCTAATAAAAAAATAATACCCCTAAAATAAAAAATGCGCTCTAGCGCCCCCTAGAAAAAAACAAAAACAAAACAGACTGCTTGTAACTTCTGTTAGGAATGTCGTACGGACATGAAACAAAAACCTCTATGTAGGGCTGACTTGGACCAAGATTTCATAATTTTACCTTCTAGGGCAAAAATCAACCAAAATTTTGCAAAAACCCATTCAAAGCAAAATCTTCGCAAAAAATGCTATTTTTGCCTCTTTGCGCTGTAATTTGACCCCCTTAAAATGCTTCAAAACTCACCAAACTTGACACACACATCAGGTCTGGCTAAAATTGAGATCGAATAAAAAACCAAACCCCAAAACTGAAAATTGCGCTCGAGCACAATTTTTGAATAAAACAGAGAAAAAAAATGCTCCTAGGAAGAAAACACAGACAAAACTGCTTGTATCTTCCGGTAGGAATGTCGGAGAGACATAAAACAAAAACCTCTATGTAGGTCTCACTTAGGCCTACATTTCATAGATTGACAACCCCCAGCAAAAATCAACAGGAAGTTTGCAATCTCCCCCTTCAAAACAAAAGTTTTGTAAAAACCCGTCACCTTTCTTTAAACATTATCTCCTCTGAGCGCGTTTGTTGTTTCGGCTTCAAACTCGCACAGGAGAGAGATTGAACCCTTCTGATTAAAAGTTATCCAAAGAGTTTACTGCTCCGGTTTTGATTTTACGCGCCTTCAAAGAACCCCTGCGCAATGTTTCCTAAAATATGTCATTTTTGCCTCATTGAGCTGTAATTTTACCCCCTTAAAATGCTTCAAAGTGCAAGTTAAAGCTCTACTATGCAAAGCGAAAGCCATTTATCAACAACATCCAGAAACGAGAGCTGTAATTTGACCCCCTTAACATGCTTCAAAACTCACCAAATTTTACACACACCAGGACTGGAGAAAATTGCCATCTAATAAAAAAACCAAACCCCAACAATCCAAATTGCGCTCTAGCGCCCCCTAGAAAAAAACACAGACAAAACTGCTTGTAACTTCTGTTAGGAATGTCATAGAGACATGAAACAAAAACCTCTATGTAGGTCTGACTAAGACCAGGGCTTGGGTCGCGGGGGTAGCAGCCAGACCGGACCCGACCACGCTGCTTGCAGCTTTAATTTGTATTTGGTCCAATACGGGTCTTTCACCAATATGGGTTGTGGACCCCTGCCTTAGGGCCACATGGAAAATAGAAAAGCAATTTAAATAACCAGACAGTTCTTCAGATTACGATTAAATAGATTTTTAAAAAGCTTGGATTTCTATTCTATTGCTTTGATTAATCGTTTTGAATGTAACTAAAGGAATTCCCAGGAATTAAAATAGGCGTTTTTAGTTTCAGTTTCTGCAGGGCCGCACCATGTGGGCACGCTTATGAGAATGTGTGATCCGTGTGGCGTCGAACAGCGGAGACCTTTTTAATTTTTATCAATGCACACATGTTAAAAGTCAAATTATAATATTGATGGTGCACATTTATTAGAAATATAAAATGAAGGTTATGCAAGAAAAAAAACATTTTACTCCAGCTATTTTCCCGAAAAAAACGAACGAAGGCTATGACGGGTTTTTCCTTCCAGTTACTCGATAAATCAAACAAACTAAATGATAGAATATTAGATTACTACAATAATCGATAAATAAAGCACTAATTCAAAGTGTGATATTATAAGTAAAAATGTTTGTCTACAATAATTAAGGCGCCTTCTTAAGATTATAAAGCTAATTCTATTCAACTGTATTTTAGACATAGTGCCAGCTGACAATATAAGGCCGCAACGATCAATCGATTAAAATAAAATTTGGATTTATATTCTGCTGCTTGATTGTTTAATAAGTGTAACTAATAAAAATAGACGAAATTGGAACCGCATGGAGTGCCCGGGACTTGAAATTTGTGGACATAGTTTCTTCTGGACCGCTGCAATTCACTTTTTATTTTTATTCATGAACACAAGTTCAATTTGAATGTTGATGATGTGCATTTGTTAGAAAAAAAAAAAAAGGAAAGAAGGTTATGGCAAGCATAAAAATTATTGTTTATTCATGCATATTCCCTAAAATATGCATTGGGTTTTATCCGACTAATCGAACAAACTAATCGCTAAATCACTGAATTAGAAAAATAATGGATAGGTGCAGTTCTAAGTCAGGGAGGGACATTATAAGAAAAAAAGTCGTTTTATATATAATAGGAGGGCGAGACACATCCCCAAAATGGTGAAGTTAACAGTTTTTAATTGTATTTTCTATACAGTGCCAGCTGACAACTCGGGCTGCAACGATTAATCAACTATAAAAATATTTTGATTCATATTTTGTTGCTTTGATTAATTGTTTAATATGTGTAACTATTTAAAATAGATAACCTTGAAACCACATTTAGTGACCAGATATCAGCCAAAAGGAGCAATTTACAGGAGTTATAATGGAGAGAACCTACTATATTAGAAAAAGGCAGCATAAATATGGGTTGCAGAAAGAGCCTTCTGTGTCTAAAAAGAATAAGGCAATAGGGGGTCAAGTCTACACATAATGGCTACATTTATCTAAAACCAAACATAAGCGCTAATAAATCATCTAGGTCAGTGTTTTTCAACCCCTAGTGTGCCGGGAGAAAAAGTCTGGTGTGCCGTGGGAGATTATCTTATTTCACCTATTTGGGATAAAAATATTTCTTGCAAACCAGTAATTATATTCTGCAAATGAAGTGTTGTTGTTGAGTGTTGGTGCTGTCTGGAGCTCGGGAGAATAACCGTGTAATACTCTTCCATATCAGTAGGTGGCAGCCGGTAGCTAATTGCTTTGTAGATGTCAGAAACACTGCGATGAGGTGGCGACTTGTCCAGGGTGTACCCCGCCTTCCGCCTGAATGCAGCTAAGATAGGCTCCAGCGACCCCCCGCGACTCCGAACGGGACAAGCGGTAGAAAAATGGATGGATGGATGGATGTCGGAAACAGCGGGAGGCAGAGTGCAGGTAAAAAGATGTCTAATGCTTGAACCAGAAATAAACAAAAGGTGAGTGCCCCTAAGAAAAGGAATTGAAGTTTAGGGAAGTCGATGCAGAATGAATCTAAAACTTAACTGGCTACAAGGTAAACAAAAACAGAATGCTGGACGACAACAAAGATTTACTGCGGAGCAAAGACGGCGTCCACAATGTACATCCGAACATGACATGGCAATCAACAATGTCCCCACAATGAAGGATAAAAACAACTGAAATAGTCTTGATTGCTAAAACAAAGTAGATGCGGGAAATATCGCTCAAAGGAAGACATGAAACTGCTACAGGAAAATACCAAAACAAGACTAAAAGCCACCAAAATAGGAGCGCAAAACAAGGACTAAAACACTACACAGGAAAACAGCAAAAAACTCCAAATAAGTCAGGACGAGATGTGACAGGTGGTGACAGTACACCTACTTTGAGACAAGAGCTATAGTGATGCATGCTTGTTATGGTTTGAAGTCATATCCAACAATTACGACGACGACTCTTTACTGTCAACTGAGTTTCGTTTTTTTAATGATTTCTGCTGGTGGTGTTCCTCCGGATTTTTTCAACGCAAAACATGTGCCTTGGCTCAAAAAAGGTTGAAAAACACTGATCTAGGTGGAGGGTGGCGAATGATTTAGGATTGTTTTGATGTCAAACAAGCTGGATCCATTGCAGCTACTGAGTCCTCCATGAACTCATCGCTATATTAAAGTAGTCTATTGTCAAATGTCCAACAGTTACAAGCCAACTGGAATTGGATCATGCAACAGGCCGGTATCACACGCGGTAGGTGCAGAAACAAGATGTTGCTATGGCCCAGTTAAAGTCGTTTGGCTGAAAAGGCGGTCCAAAAAACAAAGATTGAATTAGGAGAAGGGGAAGGATTGAATAAACTCGGCTTCTTCAGAAAAACATTTCCGTCCACAACTTATTACTGCAAATAGGACAAACACTTGTAGTAGGGCTGGGCGATATATCGATATACTTGATATATCGCGGCTTTGTCTCTGTGCGATATAGAAAATGACTATATCGTGATATTCGAGTATATGTTCTCACGCAGTGGCTTTTAGCTGCTGGCATTACACTACATGCTCTTCCCACTCCTTCTTTTCTCTCCTTCTCACAGACAGCAAACGCACCTTCTTACATACATCACATACCTCGTGGAGCAGAGAGGTAGCAGCATGGGTAACGTTAGCTGTGGTGCGAGTGGTAATACGAGAAAGAGAGGGTGCAAATCTGGTAACAAATGTAGGAAAAATTAATTCCCAAGAAAAACAGCAGGGAGTCCATCATCTGGCGGTGGTTTGGCTTCAAGCAGTGTTAATTTTGTTGACGAAAAATTTTCGTCATAGTTATCGTCAACGACCTTTTTTTTCTGACTAAAACGAGACAATAACTAAATAAAAAATTATTTACGTGGACTAAGACGATGACGAGGTGTATTGACATATTCGTCAACGAATAAAAACGAGACGAAAATGTCTGCCAGAGACGAGATCCAATCGGAACTCATTTGGTTAGGAAGAGGCGGGAGGAGTTGGGAAGAGAACCAATCAGAGCGACGTGGTAAGGAAGTTACGTAAACGTAGTTTGCGTTTGAGACTGCAGAAGACAACATGTCAACGCCGGGGAGGAAGAGGAGAGAGGACATATGGGGAAATTTTATATTTGACGTCAAAGATAACAAGACGCTGTGTAAGAAATGCAGTGCGAAGATTACGGGGAAAACACAACAAACTTGAAGTGACATTTACAGTCGAATCACCCCGAAATCCACACACAGGTAAGCATTTTCCACAACATACAACTCACTCAACGTTATCCCGTTTATTACACGGCTTACTCGTGAAATACTAAATTTGAGACATGATTTTCATCAAAATACGACTTGTATCGGTGATTTTTCCGCTGTTTTGCTTTGACTTTCAGAAATTGAAGGGAAAGTTTACATATTACCCTTTAGTCGACTATAATCTTATGATATTTCGTCAACTAAAACTAGACTAAAACAATTGAAATAACTAAATGATGACTAAAACTAAATTACATTTTAGTCAAAAGACTATGACTAAAACTAAATCAAATTTTGCCGTCAAAATTAACACTGGCTTCAAGTGGGAATATGTCGAACAGACAACCGTAATTTGTCAAGTGTGGGGCAAAAGCTTTGCTACATAAAGTAGCATTACTGCTAATATGTAGCATCATTTGAACAGTCACCTGTGAGAGAATGAAGAGTGCTTGAAACTCTGCATGTCAACATCTCCATTCGGTGCCACACCAACAAAATGCCAAGGCAACCATTTCCACATCAAAACCGTATGAAAAAAGTCAACAACATAAGGAGATAACGTCCGCAGTAACCTACCACATAGCGATTTGATGTCACATTATGCAGCTCATTTTTTTTTTACAGTTATTGAAATATATTGTGTGACATCATGCACAAAAGTGCACTTTATTTGTTTTTAACTATTGTCGTGGCGTTCTGTACAAAAAGTGCACTTTAATTTAGTGTTGTTTTAAGGGACGGCGTGGCGCGACCCGGGGGTCCCTGGTTCAATTCCCACCTAGTACCAACCTCGTCACGTCCGTTGTGTCCTGAGCAAGACACTTCACCCTTGCTTCTGACGGGTGCTGGTTAGCGTCTTGCATGGCAGCTCCCTCCATCAGTGTGTGAATGTGTGTGTGAATGAGTAAATGTGGAAGTAATGTCAAAGCGCTTTGAGTACCTTGAAGGTAGAAAAGCGCTATACAAGTACAACCCATTTATCATTTATTTGTCATCTTAGTGACATCATGCACAAAAGTGCACTCATAGCTTGTTTTAAAATGTCTCTAACAATCTTGCACTTTCTGTTTTGGAAATGACATGAATGTTTGTGCCACTGCTTCATAACTGTTTAATAAATATACTTGACTTAGTTGTGATTTCCCTCTCTGCATGAAAGTTTAAAATAAGCATAAATTAATGCAGTATGAAGAAGAATGTTTGAATGTAGACACATAGAATCATCATACTGCTGTGATTATACGCATCAAGTGTTCATTCAAGGCTAAGGCAAAATATCGAGATATATATCGTGTATCGTGACATGGCCTAAAAATAGAAATATTAAAAAAAAGCCATATCGCCCAGCCTTAGCTTGTATTTAGTCACGTGACTTTAGAAACGGAAGTAAACTTTGTGGTGGTCGACCAAACTAACATGACGACTGTGCAGCACACAGCACGCAAACTGTCGGAGTACGCAAGGGGCCGAGATCTTACCGTTGCAAGCAGATACGAGCAAAGAAGGAAATTGGTGTCAAGACTCTCTCGGATAAATCGTGCACCGCTTTTGTTGGGGTGAGTTTGCATTTCATGATTTAACTTTACGTCTTCCGAGGGCGCGTCCTTATAGAAAAACTGCAAGCAGCACTTGCTAGCCTTGTTTTTCAATTTCCCATTATGTTAAAGGGGAACATTATCACTAGACCTATGTAAGCATCAATATATACCTTGATGGTGCAGAAAAAAGACCATATATTTTTTTAACCGATTTCCGAACTCTAAATGGGTGAATTTTGGCGAATTAAACGCCTTTCTGTTTATCGCTCTGTGGCGATGACGTTAAAACATGCCGTCACTGAGGTAATACAGCCGCTATTTTCATTTTCAACACATTACAAACACCGGGTCTCAGCTCTGCTATTTTCCGTTTTTTCGACAATTTTCTGGAACCTTGGAGACATCATGCCTCGACAGTGTGTTGTCGGAGGGTGTAACAACACTAACAGGGAGGGATTCAAGTTGCACCACTGGCCCGAAGATGCGAAAGTGTCTGCCGCCAGACCCCCGTTGAATGTGCCGGAGTGTCTCCACATTTTACCGGCGGTGCTAAAGTATACATGGCACAGAGATGTATGGATAACCTGCAGATGCATTTGCAACGATAAAGTCAACAAAATCACAAAGGTGAGTTTTGTTGATGTTGACTGACAGCTAATCGATGCTAACATGCTACGCTAATCGATGCTAACATGCTATTTACCGCCCCTTGCTAAAGCAGACATGGCACAGAGATGTATGGATAACCTGCAGATGCATTTGCAGCTATATTACGTTTCCTTCCACACACATTTAATGCGAAAAAAAAACTTACCAATCGAAGGATTTAAGTTGATCCAGTGTCACAAGATGCCAAAGTCCTGATCGTTTGGTCTGCACATTTTTCGGCCATGCTATGGCTATGAATAGCGTCAATAGCTATTTGCTCAATAGCTTCAGTTTATTTTTCAATAATTTCATACTCCAACCATCTGTTTCAATACATGCGTAATCTGTTGAATCGCTTAAGCCGCTGATATCCGAGTCTGAATCCGAGCTATTGTCGCTATATCTCGCTGTGCTATTCGCCATTGTTTGTTTGTATTGGCAGCACTGTATGACGCCACAGGAAAATGGACAGTGTCTTCGCAGAGAGCGAAAAAAAGGCAATTTAAAGCTTTTTTTAGGGATATTCCGGGATCGGTAAAATTTTGAAAAAAAATTATAAAAATACAACAAGCCACTGGGAACTGATTTCTATTGTTTTTAACCCTTTTGAAAATGTGATAATGTTCCCCTTTAAGCACTCAAAGATAATCGGAGACACCACTGGTGACCTGGCTGGTTGTGAAAGAAAACAAAAAACTAGGTTTTGCTAACATTTGCTGTCTTTTATTTAGACACGCTGAGTTAGTGCTTTACGAAATACCATCCATCCATTTTCTACCGCTTATTCCCTTTTGGGGTCGCGGGGGGCGCTGGCGCCTATCTCAGCTACAATCGGACGGAAGGCGGGGTTCACCCTGGACAAGTCGCCACCTCATCGCAGGGCCAACACACATAGACAGACAACATTCACACTCACATTCACACACTAGGGCCAATTTAGTGTTGCCAATCAACCTATCCCCAGGTGCATGTCTTTGGAAGTGGGAGGAAGCCGGAGTACCCGGAGGGAACCCACGCATTCACGGGGAGAACATGCAAACTCCACACAGAAAGATCCCGAGCCTGGATTTGAACCCAGGACTGCAGGACCTTCGTATTGTGAGGCAGACGCACTAACCCCTCTGCCACCGTGAAGCCCGCTTTACGAAATACTTGTAGCGGAAATGTGTTTCAAGAACTCCAAAACATGAAGTACAAATAATATCAAGAATATACTTAAATAGGAAACACAAAACATTCAAAGGACATCAAACAAAAGTGCGTTCTTAGACTCTGCGACGTTGGACTAGAGTGCAATATTCCAGAGCCACTTTTCTCATTGTCGGTGTGTAAAATCTGGACATACAGTATTTCGCGCTCCTTGATTGCCTCTCAGGGATATCTGAAGAATGTGTTCTCCTTTTTGCAAATTGAACAGTTCTTACACTACAAAAAGTCAGTGTTCAAAAACAAGGGGAAAAAAATACAAAAATGAGGGGTATTTTATTTGAACTAAGCAAAATTATCTGCCAATAGAACAGGAAAATTCAGCTTGTCAAGACTTTCCAAAACAAGTACAATTAAAGCTGCAAGCAGCGATGGACGGGACAGAGTATTTAAACATGTACATACAAAAAAATTACTTTTAAAAAATTATTTTTACTATTACCATTATCATTACAATAATGGTAATAATAGTAATAACAGTTGTAAAGTGGCTTGGGCATTTTATAAGGACGCCTTGCTGCTGAGGTGTTCAGGACATGTACCACCGGTAGGAGAACACGAGGAAGACCCAGGACACGCTGAAGAGACTATGTCTCTCAGCAGGCCTGGGAGCGCCTCGGGATCCCCCGGGAAGAGCTGGTGGAAGTGGCTGAGGAGAGAGAAGTCTGGGCTTCCCTGATTGGGCTGCTGCCCCCGCGACCCAAGCCCGGATAAGCGGTAGAATATAGATGGATGGATTATTACGCAGATAAAAAGTTGTATACACATGTATTATACATCAGTCTCATAGTAATAACAGTTGTAAAGTGGCTTGGGCATTTTATAAGGACGCCTTGCTGTTGAGGTGTTCAGGACATGTACCATTGGTAGGAGACCTTGAGGAAGTTTTTACCCAACTTTTGTTTTGAAGGGGGAATTGCAAACTTACTGTTGATTTTTGCTGGGGGTTGTCAGTGTATGAAATATAGGTGTAAGTGAGACCGACATAGAGGTTTTTTTTCATGTGTCTACGACATTCCTACTGGGAGTTAGAGGCAGTTTTGTCTGTGTTTTCTACCTAGGGGGCGCTAAAGCGCAATTTTGAGTTTTGGGGTTTGGTTTTTTGATTAAATCACAATTTTTGCCAGTCCTGATATGTCCCCAATTTGGTGAGTTTTGAAGCATGTTAAAATTAAAATTACAGCTCAAAGAGGCGGCGGTATAGTAATAAAGAATAAATAATAATAATAAAACGCTAGAAATTCAATAGGGTCCTCTGTCCCTAATTAGCTAACCTCAATGAACCTAAAAATACCTTAAAACAAGTATATTTTCACTAATAACAAGTGCACTTTCCTTGTTGGAAAAAAATACATTTTTTGCTCAATATGTTGAAAAATATTCTGAAATTAAGTAAATTTTAGAGCCATTATCTTGACATAATGATATGTACTCTGCATTACATTTCTTGAAACCAGCAAACTTATACTAAAAACTAATTAATTGTTCTTAAAGGCCTACTGAAATGAGATTTTCTTATTTAAACGGGGATAGCAGGTCCATTCTATGTGTCATACTTGATCATTTAGCGATATTGCCATATTTTTGCTGAAAGGATTTAGTAGAGAACATCGACGATAAAGTTCGCAACTTTAGGTCGCTAATAAAGAAGCCTTGCCTTTACCGGAAGTAGCAGACGATGTGCGCGTGACGTCACTGGTTGTAGGGCTCCTCACATCTGAACATTGTTTACTATAAGCCAGCAGCAGCTAGAGCTATTCGGACCGAGAAAGCGACAATTTCCCCATTCATTTCAGCGAAGATGAAAGATTCGTGGATGAAGAAATTTAGAGTGAAGGCCTAGACAGAAAAAAAAAAAAGGTGAGGGCAGTGAGAGCAATTCAGATGTTTTTAGACACATTTACTGGGATAATTCTGGGAAATCCCTTATCTGCTTATTGTGTTACTAGTGTTTTATTGAGTTAAATAGTACCTTAAAGTCAAAGAGGTGTGGCCACGGCTGTGTTGACGCCAGAGTCTCTGAGAGAAGTCACGGCAGCTGCAGGAGGACGCTGGCTCCGCTGATAAGAGGCGACTTATTTCCACAATTTTCTCACCGAAAACTGCCGGTTGACATGATCCATGTTCACTTGACCGCTCTGATCCATAGTAAAGCTTCACCTCCGGGGATTTTAAACAAGGAAACACCGTGTGTTTGTGTGGCTAAAGGCTAAAAGCTTCCCACTTCCATCTTTCTACTTTGACTTCTCCAATATTAATTGAACAAATTGCAAAAGATTCAGCAACACAGATGTCCAAAATACTGTGTAATTGCGCAATGAAAAGAGACGACTTTTAGCCGTAAGTGGCGCTGGGCTAATATGTCCTCTCCAACCAATAACGTCACAAACACGTGTCATCATTCCGCGACGTTTTCAACAGGAAATTTAAAATTGTAATTTAGTAAACTAAAAAGGCCGTATTGGCATGTGGTGCAATGTTAAGATTTCATCATTGATATATAAACTATCAGAATGCGTGGTCGGTAGTAGTGGGTTTTAGTAGGCCTTTAAAGGCCTACTGAAATTAGATTTTCTTATTTAAACGGGGATAGCAGGTCCATTCTATGTGTCATACTTGATCATTTCGCGATATTGTCATATTTTTGCTGAAAAGATTTAGTAGAGAACATCCACGATAAAGTTTGCAACTTTCGGTGCTGAGAGAAAAGCCCTGCCTCTACCGGAAGTCGCAGACGATGACGTCACACATGTGGAAGCTCCTCACATTGATTTTAATGGGAGCCTCCAACAAAAAGTGCTATGTGGACCGAGAAAACAACAATTTCCCCATTAATTTGAGCGATGATGAAAGATTCGTGTTTGAGGATATTGATAGCGACGGACTAGAAAAATCAAAAAACAAAGAAAAAAACAAGTAAAAAAAAACAACGCGATTGCATTGGGACAGATTCCGATGTTTTTAGACACATTTACTAGGATAATTCTGGGAAATCCCTTATCTTTCTATTGTGTTGCTAGTGTTTTAGTGAGTTAAATAGTACCTGATAGTCGGAGGGGTGTCTCCACGGGTGTGTTAACGCGCAGTGTCTCAGGGGAGACGACGGCAGCTTTATGGACGGCACAAGCTCAGCTTTTCTCCGGTAAGAAGCGACTTTTTAACCACAATTTTCTCACCAAAACCTGCTGGTTGACATTCCGTCCTGATTTATGTTCGCTTGACCGCTCTGATCCATAGTAAAGTTTCACCTCCAGGAATGTTAAACAAGGAATCACCGTGTGTTTGTGTGGCTGAAGGCTAAAGCTTCCCAACTCCATCTTTCTACTTTGACTTCTCCAATATTAATTGAACAAATTGCAAAAGATTCAGCAACACAGATGTCCAAAATACTGTGTAATTATGCGGTTAAAGCAGACGAATTTTAGCTGTGTGTGTGTGCAGCGCTCTTACTTCCTTAAAACCTGTGACGTCTTGCGTACACATCATTACAAGACGTTTTCAAGACGAAACTCCCGGGAAATTTAAAATTGCAATTTAGTAAACTAAAAAGGCCGTGTTGGCATGTGTTGCAATGTTAATATTTCATCATTGATATATAAACTATCAGACTGCGTGGTGGGTAGTAGTGGGTTTCAGTAGGCCTTTAATGGAAAGGCAACAGGCAACCGTTTGTTAATGTCGGGGTCTCCTCGCCGCTCAGGCAAATCATTTTGTCTAAAAATGTATTTTCCCATCGATAAAACGACATTATCGCGCCAAGTGCGTGCTCTTTCCCTCAATTAGTACGCATGTATACAGCCAGGCCCCTGGCAAAAAAAAATGTTTAATTGTAATTTTGAGGAATTTATCTGAATGTGCATGAACTATTTATGTTCAAAATTGTTTGAAATTTTAAATGTTTAAATATTAACTGTCAGTTGACTGTACTGTGCTAACTGTACTACTATATACTGTAAGTATGTGATTTTCTATTGTTTCATTAAAAATAAAACAGCTAAGTAATTTTGGCTGCCATCTGTTTTAATTATGAAACACAATTATGTTAAAATTATGATTTTTTTTCAAGCTTGAAATAAGAAATTATTACTTTAAAAAAGTAGTTTTATACTTGTGAGTGTTGATGACACAGCTTTGCAACATTTGATATTCTAGTTTCAAGCATGTTTTACTCAATATAGGTCATAAAATACTGCAACAAGCTATAATATCTTACTGAGATAATTTAGGACCAAGAACCCTTAAAACAAGTGTAATACTCTAACATTAAATATGCTTAATGAGAAGAATTATCTTATTAGACGGAAAATAAGCAAATATCACCCTTATTTGAGATATTTAATCTTATTTAAATTTCAGTTTTTGCAGTGTACAGCTTTAAACAACGCAAGCATAGGGCATTTTTCTTCGAGAAAGGCAAAATTATACCCAGAACGCTTTGATAACAAGATCGGTTGACTACTACTTCGAGTCTAGCATGTTTAATGAGCCGGATAGAACTTCAGATGAAAACAACATAGCCTGTTTGATTCAAAGCTGAAAATAATGTATTCTGGTAGTTTCTGAATAAGTTAGCAAATGTCTGCTGAATAATGTTAGCGCATCCTACTATGAAAACTTTTTAAAGATCATCCAAATGGCTTGGCCTCTGATCATTGACCTAACTTTCAGCTTCTTCCACATTTTTTCCATTGAATAGAGACCAGAGCTCTGATTGGGCACTTCAGAACTTTGATTTTGGTACCCTTCAAAAAAGTCATTGACCAACTTTGATGTATGTTGTAGGTCATTGTCTTTAAGGAATACCAAACAACGACCCAAACATAAGCTGATAGCAGACTTCTTAAGGTTATTGTTGACAATATCAACAGTTTTTTTGTGGTCCCATGAACCCGAGCAAGGTTCAGCATTCTGCTCCCACCACTATGCTTAACTGTATACAGTTCAGCCCCGCCCTTCCTTCTCCAAACAAAAGAAGCATCTACATACCCAAACAGCCGATGTTTAGTTTCATAAGACCAAAAGAACCAACTTCCAAAACTTGTTTCAGATTCTTTCAGGCAAACGTTAGCCCAGCTTTGATGTGCTGCTGAGAGGGCAAAGGTTTTTGTTGGACGATGGCCATGAAGTCCACACGATAAAGAGCTTTCACAACAATAAGACGTAAAACGTCAAGTCTAGATGATGACAAAATCGCCTTTGAGAAGACAAATAGTTGGAAATGCGAATCCCAGGATCTTTGCAAGTTCTCATAGTAATGCATTTTTGACAACTCCTGAGTTTAAACAGGATTGCTTTTTGTGTGCTTTGCAAAGATGCAACACACAGTTGTTCTAGAGCAGGGGTCTCAAACTCAATTTACCTGGGGGCCACTAGATGCAGAAACTGGGTGAGACTGGGCCGAAAGAAAATATTTCTTAAAAAAATCTAACATGCACTTTTTAATGAGTTCACCTTCTTTGAATGGCTTCCCGCCCTAGCAACATATTAGCCGACTCTCGCGATCATTCCGAGAAACACCCGAATATCAGTGCCCCTCCCGACAATCTCCCAGTGCAATCATTTCCCCGGTTTTCACCCGGACAACAATATTAAGGGCGTGCCGTGATGGCACTGCTTTAAGCGTCCTCTACAACCTGCCTTCTCGTCCGCTTTTCCACCACACAAACAATGTGCTGGCACAGTAACATATTGTGTGAGGCTTCTGCGGACCCATGGAAGCGACTGCAAGACATAGTGGATCAACAACCATACAGGTCACACTGAGGGTGGCCGTGACCCAACAGAACAAATACCCAGAATCTAACGCACCCCTAACTCTTCAGGGCAACAATAGGGGACGGGGGGTGTATATTGTAGCCCGGAAGAGTTAGGGCTACATGGGATTCTGGGTATTTGTTCTGTTGTGTTTATGTCGTGTTAAGGTGCGGATGTTCTCACAAAATGTGTTTGTCCTTCTTGTTTGGTGTGGGTTCACAGTGTGGCGCATATTTGGAACAGTGTTAAAGTTGCTTATACAGCCACTCTCAGTGTGACCTGTGTGGCTGTTGATAAACTATGTCTTGCAGTCGCTTACTGCGTCATTAGAAGCCGAATACAACATGTGGCTGAGCTGTCATGCTGTTTGTACAGATTATAGAAGACGGTAAAGGGAGTGCCTCCACGGTTCTCCTTTATTATGGATGTTAGGGTGAATTTCGGGAAACTGAACATTGGGAGTCTCCCGAAAAAATCGAGGGTATATAAGTATGACGCTGTAAAGCGCCGTTCATACAGAATTTGCGGGCCACACCAACATTAAATTTTCACATCAAGGTGCGGCCCGCAAAATAACGTCTCGCGGGCCGCAATTGGCCCAGGGGCCGCGTGTTTGAGACCATTGTTCTAGAGACTGAGAGGTTCAGAAATGTCAGTACTGTATATCCTCCCCCCTTTAGATAAGCATTGACCATCTTCAATCTGAGGTCCAGACTGACTTTTTGGCATGATAATATCACTTATTAAAAAGATTTAGAAGCTGTTAGGGATGTAACGATTAACAGTATTAATAATAGACCGCGGTTAGTACAGTCAACCCTCATCATATCACGTTTCAATTACTCTGCATTCACTACACCTTAGATATGACGTCACATTCGGCTCATTAAATATGCATCGTGGTCAAGGCAAAATTTGTTCTCAATGGGTACGAGGCACCATTTATCCTTTCTCAGAGAAAAATGGTCCATGCATGTGTTGTTTTTCGGTTGTACGAACCGTAGAAATCGTAAAAGGGAAAAACGTTTCTTCAAGACTTTCCTGGAGAGGAACTCAAGAAGGGCAGAAGAGTGCAAGATTTCAGGAAATGGTTCCAGGGTAGGGTAAGGCGGGGCGATATATCGATATACTCAATATATCGCGGGTTTGTCTCTGTGCGATATAGAAAATGACTATATCTTGATATTCGAGTATACGTTCTCACGCAGTTGCTTTTAGCTGCAGGCATTACACTACGGGCTTTTGTCACTCTTCCTTGTCTCTCCTTCTCAGAGACAGCAAGCGCACTTTCTTACATACGTCACATACTGTATCGTCATACGTCATATACGTACCGTATTTTCCGGACTATAGGTTGCACTTTTTTTCATATACTCCGGAGCCACTTATGTGTGAAAATAATAACACATTACCGTAAAATATCAAATACTATCATTTATCTCATTCACGTAAGAGACTAGCCGGATATCAGCAATCGTCAGACACACGTCAACCAATGAAAATTCGGCGGAGGCAGGTCATGGCAGAAGTGCAATGTGGGAAAAAAAGATGCAACCGGGAGAATGTGCCATGCAACTTTTCTGGATGTCATTGGATGGATCGACAAAGCATGGGCTTCAGTGACGACCCAAACCATCCTGGTTCCATAATTGGAACTGCAACTGACGATGACTCTGACGTAAGCGACATACCGATAGAAGAGGAAGTGGCGCATTGTCTACCTTTGGAGTTGGCAGAGTTGTTTAGAAGCGACACAGAGGAAGAAGATTTCATGGGATTTAGCGATTAGGAGAGACGGATTGTTTGTTTGGTAAAAGAATAGCATGCTCTATATGTTATAGTTATTTGAATGACTCTTACCATAATATGTTACGTTAACATACCAGGCACCTTCTCAGTTGGTTATTTATGAGTCATATAACGTACACTTATTCAGCCTGTTGTTCACTATTCTTTATTTATTTGAAATTGCCTTTCAAATGTCTATTCTTTGTGTTGGGTTTTATCTAATAAATATCCCCCCAAAAATGTGACTTATACTCCAGTGCGACTTATATATGTTTTATTCCTTCTTTATTATGCATTTTCGGCAGGTGCGACTTATACTCTGAAAAATACGGTTTACGCCCTCGCGGAGCAGAGAGGTAGCGGCATGGGTAACGTTAGCTGTGGTGCGAGTGGTAATACGAGAGAAAGTAGGTGAAAATCTAGTAACAAATGAAGGAAGAATTAATTCCCAAGAAAAACAGCAGGGGCTCCATCGTCTGGCGGTGGTTTGGCTTCAAGTGGGAATATGTCGACCAGACAACCGTAATTTGTCAAGTGTAGTGCTAAAGCGTTGCTTCAAAAAGTAGCACTCCTGCTAATATGTAGCATCATTTGAAAAGTCACCTGCTAGAGTATGAAGAGTGCTTACTCCGCATGTCAACATCTCCATTCGGTGCCACACGCCCACAAAATCATAAACAAAAGTGCACTTTATTCGTTTTAAACTATTGTACTGGCGTTCTGTACAAAAAGTGCATATTTCCTGAGTTTATAAATATTATATACATTTTTTTTAAACAAAAGAAGATGTGATGCTAACAAATAATGTAATCGTAGCAGCGACTAGATACACTCCTGTACTTGGTATCATTACAGGGGATGTCAGGTGTACATCCACCAATGGCGTTTGTTTACATTTTAACGCCAGTGAGCTACGGTGTGTAGTGAAGCATGTTTAGCTATTCCATGTCATGCAGGGATGATACATGTAAGAAACATACTTTATTTGTCACCATGGAGACGAGGATAAGTGATTTACATGTAGCTAAAACACTGCAGACTGCGGCTGGACTTTAGCCACTTGCTAGCTAGCCATGTCTTAAAGCACCTCTTCCTGAGGGCGTTTCAGTGTTATAACTTCACCTTTATCTTTACTTTTTCGGCCAAAATGCGTCAGTTCTCTCTTTTCTGTATACACACTGTGTCTGCTTGTAATTGTTCCATGTGTGTGCGCTGCCGAACACGCTCCTGTGCTCGTAATACCAACAATGACACGACCTGACGACGACGACACGGGACGGGGTTGGGGGACCGTTACTTTTTAGAGGCGGTATAGTACCAAATATGATTCATTAGTATTGCGGTACTATACCAATACGGGTACACCGTACAATCCTACCCAGTAGAGTCTTGATACCAATTTCCTTAACCCAGCCACACACAAAGAAGCTGTAGACCTCCATGCTTTTCCAAGTTTTGTCGCGTACAATGGTGTCTGGAGCACAAGATAGATCGACATGTCTGGGAACTCCACCGATGGATTATCCTTGACATCACTCGACAAATATTTTTTTTATATAAAAGGGATGGGTTCCATTGCATAGTCAGATTTTTTTTCTTGTATTTGCTTTTAGCAGGAAGATCTAGGTCCCTTGCGTAATCAAGAGCTGTTTTTCACTTCACCTGACGGAACACAGGCTATTCTCCATATTTTGGGGAAAAATTATGTCCTGTATGTATTGCAGTGCAACATCTGTCCTTTTTTCAATTATTATGTGGTGGTGATCAATAAAAGTGTTTCCGGGTTAAGTGTGGTAATGTTAACCACAGCTAATCTTGGTGCTATCTTCATCACGACTATTTCTGTATTACTTAAAATTAAATTGGTTTTGTTTAAAATAATTCTACCCAAACATTTGATAAAGTCAAATACAAATAAGGCAACAAGAGAAGTATCCAACATTTCTCTTTTCTAAAGTAAATCTGTAGAGCAGATATAGATCATCCACATCAAGGGTCCCCAAACTTTTTGACGAGGAGACATCGAGAGTAAATGGATTACAAAGGAGAGATTAAAAAAAATTATATCCATCCATCCATCCATACATCTTCTTCCGCTTATCCGAGGTCGGGTCGCGGGGGCAGCAGCCTAAGCAGGGAAACCCAGACTTTCCTCTGCCCAGCCACTTCGTCTAGCTCTTCCTGGGGGATCCCAAGGCGTTCCCAGGCCAGCCGGGAGACATAGTCTTCCCAACGTGTCCTGGGTCTTTCCCGTGTCCTCCTACCGGTTGGACATGCCCTAAACACCTCCCTAGGGAGGCGTTCGGGTGGCATCCTGACCAGATGCCCGAACCACCTCATCTGGCTCCTCTCGATGTGGGGAAGCAGCGGCTTTACTTTGAGTTCCTCCCGGATGGCAGAGCTTCTCATCCTATCTCTAAGGGAGAGCCCCACAAAAATTATAATTGTAAAAAATGTTATAAAATATTTTTTTATTTATTTAACTTACCGCGGGCTGGATTTTGGACGCTGGCAGGCTGTAGTTTGGGGACCCCTAATCTGCATCAACAATACAATTTGTCTCAGTGGCTGGACGGGACAGATTGGAAAATAAATAAAAAAATATTAAAATTTCTAATTAAAAAAAAAAAAAAAAATTTGAATTTTTAATTGATAAAGAATCGTTACAAATAGGAATCACAATTAATTACAAAATACATTTTTTGACACGCTTACAAATCATATGTATGAATATATGTGTGTGAAGGTGAGTGTGAACGTTGTCTGTCTATCTGTGTTGGCCCTGCGATGAGGGGCGACTTGTCCAGGGTGTACTCCGCCTTCCGCCTGATTGTAGCTGAGATATGCACCAGCGGCCCCTGCGACCCCAAAGGGAATAAGCGGTAGAAAATGGATGGATGGATGGATGAATATATGTATGATTGTATGTATGTACAAACACATGTATGTGTGTATGCATGTATGTATGAAAATACGACTATATTTATGTACATTTGCATGTATGTATGCATGTATGACTGGATGTATGTATGTATAAATATATGCATGTATGCATGTACTGTATGTATGTATGAATGAAATGTACGGATGTATGTATAAATATATGAATGTACATTTGTATGCATGTATGTATGTATGTATGTATGACTGTACGTATGCATGTATAAATATATGTATGTACGTTTGTACTGTATGTATGTATGCATGTACTGTATGTATGTATGCATGTACTGTATGTATGTACTGTATGTATGTATGTATGAATGTACGTATGTATATATAAATATATGTATGTACGTTTGTATGCATTTATGTATGTATGTTTCTACGTGTGTATGTATATATATATATATATATATATATATATATATATACACACATATATACAGTATACTACAGTATATATATATATATATATATATATATATATATATATATATATATATATATATATGTAAGTTTGTATGTATGTATGCATGTGTGTATGAATATATGACTGTATGAAAATACAGTACAATGGTAAATTGTTATACTTGTATAGCACTTTTTTTACCTTTTTTAAAAAAAAAAGGAACTCAAAGCACTTTGACACTATTTCCACATTCACCCATTCACACACACATTCACACACTGATGGAGGGAGCTGCCATGCAAGGATAACCTAACCAACACCCATCAGGAGCAAGGGTGAAATGTCTTGCTAAAGGACACAACGGACTTGACCAGGTTGGTGGAAGGTGGAGATCGAACCAGGAACCCTCAGGTTGCTGGGACAGCCGGTTCGGAGAGTGGCGCTTTAGGTAAATGGTGAATGGGTTATACTTGTATAGCGCTTTTCTACCTTTTTTAAGGAACTCAAAGCACTTTGACATTATTTCCACATTCACCCATTCACAAACACATTCACACACTGATGGTGGGAGCTGCCATGCGAGGCGCTAACCAGGACCCATCAGGAGCAAGGGTGAAGTGTCTTGCTCAAGGACACAACGGACGTGACTAGGATGGTAGAAGGTGGAGATTGAACTAGGAACCGTCAGGTTGCTGGCACAGCCACTCTCCCAACTGCGCCACGCCATCCCCGTGTATGTATATTTGTATATATGTGTATGTATGTACGTATGTATGTATGCGTATGAGTGTATGTATGTATCTATATATGTTTGTCTCCCAGTATGTGCGAGAGCCAAAGTACGGCCCCAGCAAAACAGCAGGTGCGGCTCCCAGGGAGCAGGGGGCCACTGGCTCCAGCCTGACGAGCCAGTCTTTTGAACGGCTCCTCAAGATCTGGCTCCCCTTCAATAAGCCATAACTCCCATTTCTATTAACATGAAAATTCCGCTCATTTAATAATAATTAAACAGTAATAATAATTAGAGATGTCTGATTATAGCGGCCTACCGATATTATCGGCCGATAAATTCTTTAAAATGTAATATCGGAAGTTATCTCTATTGGTTTCAAAGCTATCGGTATCGGTTTCAAAAAGTACAGAGCGCCAATAAAACTTAAAGGCACTGCCTTCGCATGCCGGCCCAGTCACATAATATATGCGGCTCTTGCAAGGATACTTGGACAACAGCCATACAGGTCACACTGAGGGTGGCCGTATAAACAACTTTAACGTTGTTACAAATATGTGCCACACTGTAAAGCCACAGCAAACAAGAATGACAAACACATTTTGGGAGAACATCCGCACCGTAACACAACAGAACAAATACTCAGGACCCCTTGCAGCACTAACTCCTCTGGGATGCTACAGTATACACCCCCGCTTCCACCAAACCCCGCCCACCTCAACTCAATCTCAACCCCCATAGGCATAATAATGTGTTAATTCCATCCATTTTCTACAGTTTGTCCCTTTTGGGGTCGCTGGAGCCTATCTCAGCTGCATTCGGGCGGAAGGCGGTGTAAACCCTGAACAAGTCGCCACCTCATCGCAGGGCTAACACAGATAGACAGACAACATTCACACACTGGGGCCAATTTCGTATTGCCAATCAACCTATCCCCAGGTGCATGTCTTTGGAGGTGGGAGGAAGCCGAATGACCCACGCAGTCACGGGGAGAACATGCAAACTCCATACAGAAAGAGCCCGAGCCCGGGATTGAACCCAGGACTATTCAGGACCTTCGTATTGTGAGGCAGATGCACTAACCCCTCTTCCACTGTGCTGCTCTGTGTTAATCCCACGATTGTATATATCAGTTGATATCGGAATCGGTAATCAAGAGTTGGACAATAATGAAATATCGGGTATCGGAACGCCTCGGGATCACCTGGGAAGAGCTGGATGAAGTGGCTGGGGAGAGGAAAGTCTGGGCTTCCCTGCTTAAGCTGCTGCCCCCGCGACCCGACCTCGGATAAACGGAGGAAGATGGCTGGATGGATGGATGGATATCGGCAAAAAAAGCCATTATCGGACATCTCTAATAATAATGATTATTTGAAATTGTGATGCCTGCCCAAGACTTTACTTTTGGTGGAAGATGGGAGAAAAAGAATGGCCGAAGTCGCCATTGAAGAAGTGTATGTGCAAGGTGTAATAATGCCAGCTGGGGAATAAACACAAATCATAAGCTGGTTTTGTTTTAAAACTAAAAAGAACATATTGCACTAATCAAAGGACTTAAAGCCCTACTGAAACTCATATTCTACCGACCACGCAGTCTGATAGTTTATATATCAATGATGAAATATTAACATTGCAACACATGCCAATACGGCCTTTTTAGTTTACTAAATTGCAATTTAAAATTTTCCGCGGAGTTTCTCGTTGAAAACGTCGCGGAATGATGACGCGTATAATGACAGGTGTTTGTGACGTTATTGGTTGAGCGGGCATTTTAGTCCAGCACCACTCACGGCTAAAAGTCGTCTCTTTTCATCGCATAATTACACAGTAATTTGGACATCTTTGTTGCTGAAATTTTAGCAATCTGTTCAATTAATAATGGAGACTATAAAGAAGAATGCTGTTGGTGGAAAGCGGTGGATTGCAGCTGCCTTTAGCACCGAGACACAGCCGGTGTTTCTTTGTTTGTTGTGAAGCTTTAGGGAACATGTTTCTCTACCACATGTCAACCAGCAAGTTTTTGGATGAGAAAATTGTGATATCAAGTCGGCTCTTACCGGAGACTTGTGCAGAGTTAGCATCCTCCTGCAGCAGCTGTCATCTTGGCTCCTCCATTGGCTTCTCTCAGAGACACTGGCGGTCACCGCAGCCCTCCGACTTTCAGGTATGACTTTATAATCTCACTAAAACACTATTAACACAATGAGCAGATAAGGGATTTTCCAGAATTATCCTAATAAATGTGTCTAATAACATCTGAATCGCTCCCACTGCACTCGCCTTTTTTCTCTCTCTAGTGCTTCACTCTAACTTTCCTCATCCACGCATCTTTCATCCTCGCACAAATTAATGGGGAAATCGTCGCTTTCTCGGTCCAAATCGCTCTTGCTGCTGGTGGCTATGATTGTAAACAATGTGAGGATGTGAGGAGCCCTAAAACCCATGACGTCACGCGCACATCGTCTTCTACTTCCGGTTCAGGCAAAGCTTTTTTATTAGTGACCAAAAGTTGCGAACTTTATCGTCGATGTTATCTACTAAATCCTTTCAGCAAAAATATGGCAATATCGCAAAATGATCAAGTATGACACATAGAATGGACCTGCTATCCCCGTTTAAATAAGAACATCTCATTTCAGTAGGCCTTTAAAGGCCTACTGAAAACCACTACTACCCACCACGTAGTCTGATAGTTTATATATCAACGATGAAATATTAACATTGCAACACATGCCAATACGGCCTTTTTAGTTTACTAAATTACAATTTTAAATTCCCTGGGAGTTTCGTCTTCGAAACGTTGCGTAATGATGACGTATACGCAAGATGTCAGAGGTTTTTAGGAAGTATGAGCGCTGCACACACACACAGCTGAATGTCGTCTGCTTTAATGGCATAATTATACAGTTTTTTGGACATTTGTGTTGCTGAATCTTTTGCAATTTGTTCAAATAATATTGGAGAAGTCACAGTAGAAAGACTCAATTGGGAAGCTTTATCCTTTAGCCACACAAACACACAGTGATTCCTTGTTTAAAATTCCTGGAGGTGAAACTTTACTATGGATCAGAGCGCGGTCAAGCAAACATGAATCACGACCGAATGTCAACCAGCAGGTTTCGGTGAGAAAATTGTGGTTAAAAAGTCGCTTCTTACCGGAGAAAAGCTGAGCTTGTGCCGTCCATACAGCTGCCGTCGACTCCCCTGAGACATTGGCGTCAAGACACCCGTGGACACACCCCTCCGACTATCAGGTACTATTTAACTCACTAAAACACTAGCAACACAATAGAAAAATAAGGGACTTCCCAGAATTATCCTAGTAAATGTGTCTAAAATCATCGGAATCTATCCCAATGCAATCGCGCATTTTTTTTTTTTTCTAGTCCGTCGCTATCAATATCCTCAAACACGAATCTTTCATCTTCGCTCAAATTAATGGGGAAATTGTAGTTTTCTCGGTCCGAATAGCACTTTTTGTTGGAGGCTCCCATTAAAAACAATGTGAATATGTGAGGAGCCATCAAACATGTGACGTCATCGTCTGCGACTTCCAGTAGAGGCAGGGCTTTTCTCTTAGCACCTTTAAAGGCCTACTGAAATTAGATTTTGTTATTTAAATGGGGATAGCAGGTCCATTCTATGTGTCATACTTGATCATTTCGCGATATTGCCATATTTTTGCTTAAAGGATTTAGTAGAGAACATCCACGATAAAGTTTGCAACTGTCGGTGTTAAGAGAAAAGCCCTGCCTCTACCGGAAGTCGCAGACGATGACGTCACATGTTGATGGCTCCTCACATATTCACTTTGTTTTTAATGGGAGCCTCCAACAAAATCAGCTATTCGGACCGAGAAAATGACAATTTCCCCATTAATTTGAGCGAGGATGAAAGATTTGTGTTTGAGGATATTGATAGCGACGGACTAGAAAAAAAAAAAACGTGATTGCATTGAGACGGATTCTGATGTTTTTAGACACTTTTACTACGATAATTCTGGGAAATCCCTTATCTTTCTATTGTGTTGCTAGTGTTTTAGTGAGTTTAACAGTACCTGATAGTCGGAAGTGTACGTCCACGGGTGTGTTGAAGCCAATGTCTCAGGGGAGTCGACGGCAGCTGTACGGACGGCACAAGCTCAGCTGATATCCGGGAAGTGGCGACTTTTTAACCACAATTTTCTCACCGTTGACATTCGGTTGGGAACCATGTTCGCTTGACCGCGCTCTGATCCATAGTAAAGTTTCAGCTCCGGGAATTTTAAACAAGGAATCACCGTGTGTTTGTGTGGCTAAAGGCTAAAGCTTCCCAACGCCATTTTTCTACTGTGACTTCTCCAATATTAATAGAATAAATTGCAAAAGATTCAGCAACACCGATGTCCAAAATACTGTGTAATTAAAGCAGACGACTTTTAGCTGTGTGTGTGCGCAGCGCTCATACTTCCTAAAAACCCATGACGTCTTGCGTACACGTCATCATTACACGACGTTTTCAAGAAAAAAGTCCCGGGAAATTTTAAATTGCAATTTAGTAAACTAAAAAGGCCGTATTGACATGTGTTGCAATGTTAATATTTGATCATTGATATATAAATTATCAGACTGCGTGGTGGATAGTAGTGGGTTTAAGTAGGCCTTTAAAGGGGAACATTATCAGCAGACCTATGTAAGCGTCAATATATACCTTGATGGTGCAGAAAAAATTTATTTTTTTAACCGATTTCTGAACTCTAAATGGGTGAATTTTGGCGAATGAAACGCCTTTCTGTTTATCGCGCTGGAGGCGATGACGTCAGAATGTGACGTCACCGAGGTAATACAGCCGCCATTTTTATTTTCAACACATTGTAAACATTGGGTCTCAGCTCTGTTATTTTCCGTTTTTCTACTATTTTTTGGAACCTTGGAGACATCATGCCTCGTCGGTGTGTTGTCGGAAGGTGTAACAACACTAACAGGGAGGGATTCAAGTTGCACCACTGGCCCGAAGATACGAAAGTGTCTGCCGCCGGACCCCCATTGAATGTGCCAGTGTCTCCATGTTTTACCGGCGATGACAGACATGACACAGAGATGTATGGATAACCTGCAGATGCATTTGCAATGATAAAGTCAACGAAATCACAAAGGTGAGTTTTGTTGATGTTGACTTATGTGCTAATCAGACATATTTGGTCGCAGCGTGACTGCCAGCTATTCGATGCTAACATGCGACGCTAATCAACGCTAACATGCTATTTACCGGCAGTGCTAAGGCAGACATGGCACAGAGATGTATGGATAACCTGCAGATGCATTTGCAACGATAAAGTCACAGAAATCACAAAGGTGAGTTTTGTTGATGTTGGCTGCCAGCTAATCGATGCTAACATGCTGCGCTAATCGATGCCAACATGCTATTTACCGGCGGTGCTTAAGCAGACATGGCACAGAAATGTATGGATAACCTGCAGATGCATTTGCAACTATATTACGTTTCCTTCCACCCACATTTAATGCGAAAAAAAACAGTTACCAATCGACGGATTTAAGTTGCTCCAGTGTCACAAGATGCGAAAGTCCTGATCGTTTGGTCCGCACATTTTACGGGCAATGTTAACGCAGCTATTCGGCCATGCTATGGCTATGAATAGCGTCAATAGCTATTCGCTCAATAGCTTCAGTTTCTTCTTCAATACTTTCATACTCCAACCATCCGTTTCAATACATGCGTAATCTGTTGAATCACTTAAATCACTGAAATCCGAGTCTGAATCCAAGCTAATGTCGCTATATCTTGCTGTGCTATTCGCCATTGTTTGTTTACATTGGCAGCACTGTATGAAGTCACAGAGAAATGGATAGTCGCATCGCAAATAGCGAAAATCAAGCACTTTAAAGCTTTTTTAGGGATATTCCGGGACCAGTAAAATTTTGAAAAAAACTTCTAAACATACAACAAGCCACTGGGAACTGATTTTCATTGTTTTTAACCCTTTGGAAATTGTGATAATGTTCCCCTTTAAGGGCCATCTTGTGTGACCAAAAAAAAAAAAAAAGCATGAGTCATGAAGACAGACAAAGCTTTTTGGTCTGGTGGGCGGGGCCCCTGGCCGTCATGGAGCCGCCATGTGACACCTGAAGGCGCGGACCAACAACACCATCTTCTCGCGGTCAGCCTCCCCGCACTTCACCCACAACTTTGATCACGTCAAGTTCACACCGTGGCGCCCACTCCGCGCACATCAACGCCGAGTAAAACGGCGAAGACGGGGCAATTTTAGGGAGCCCCACGCACAAAAAGACGTGAAACTACAAAAGAATACATCAACTACGTCATCCGCGACGTGACACTTTTTTTTTACTGGCTATCGCGACGGCGCTCAAGACGCGGCTTGAGTCCGCGCGGTGCATCGCTGAATCGGATTCCACTCACCGGTCTGCGACCGCAGAGCCTCGAACTCGCCGCGGCAGCTGACGGGAGACAGCTTCTCGGCTATTGTTTGGGTCTGCGGGGAGGTGGAAGCAGACATTTTGCCCCCATATGCACCGCGGAGGTAAGGCGTGACCAAGCGGGCGCAGGCGGAGGTTGGGATGAATGAGTGCCGCCACATCCACCGGCATCAACCCTCTCTCTCTCTCTCTCTCTCTCTCTCTCTCTCTCACACACACACAAACACACTCACACACACACACACACACACACACACATATACATACATACGCACACTTTCGTGTAATTCTGACCTTCTTGAGACCTGGCCTACCTCTCTAAGGCTATGTCTACACTAGAGATTAGGGCTGGGCGATATGGCCTTTTCAATCAATCAATCAATCAATCAATGTTTATTTATATAGCCCTAAATCACAAATGTCTCAAAGGGCTGTACAAACCACTACGACTACGACATCCTCGGAAGAACCCACATAAGGGCAAGGAAAACTCACACCCAGTGGGACGCCAGTGACAATGACGACTATGAAAACCTTGGAGAGGACCTCAAATGTGGGCAATCCCCCCTAGGGGACCGAAAGCAATGGATGTCGAGCGGGTCCAACATGATACTGTGAAAGTTCAATCCATAGTGGCTCCAACACACCTGTGAGAGTTCAGCTCAAAGCGGATCCAAGACAGCAGCTAGAGTCCCGTCCACAGGAAACCATCCCAAGCGGAGTCGGATCAGCAGCGTAGAGATGTCCCCAACCGATACACAGGCGAGCGGTCCATCCTGGGTCCCGACGAGCGGTCCATCCTGGGTCCCGACTCTGGACAGCCAGTACTTCATCCATGGTCATCGGACCGGACCCCCTCCACAAGGGAGGGGGGGACAGAGGAGAAAAAGAAGAGAAGCGGCAGATCAACTGGTCTAAAAAGGAGGTCTATTTAAAGGCTAGATCCTTTTTAGGCCATTCTGCCTTACCCTTGAATGAACACTTGATGCATATAATCACAGCAGTATGACGATTCCGATATAGCGGGGCAGCAGCCTAAGCAGGGAAGCCCAGACTTTCCTCTCCAAAGCCACTTCGTCCGGCTCTTCCCGGAGGATCCTGAGGCGTTCCGATATTCAATCCAATCCAATCCACTTTATTCATATAGCACATTCAAACAACAACATGTTTCCAAAGTGCTGCGCAACAATACTAAAAACAACATTCAAATACTATCCTGAGCTTTTGTCCAAGTCTTAATTACCGATTCCGATATCAACCTATATGTCAGGACTTGGACTAATTTTGCTCTCTTGACGCAGAGGGAATACTGGACAAGCCAGGCTTGAGTTCAGGTACATGGTATTTTTTTTATACACTAAATACAAAAATAAGCACACTAAGGGCGCTCACAAGGAGGTATAATACTTGACTACAAAATACAAACAGGAAACACAAACACTTGCACGATGGCATGAATGAACTATGAACAAAAAGACATACTGTAGCACAACAGCAATTAACCATGAACTATAAACAAAAACTTACGTGGACAAAATGATTAGCAGCGTGGCAAGGCATGAAGGTTGGCATGGCAAGGTAGAGTGCAGGCATGTACGAAAAGCAGGCAGGTAGTAGAGTGCAAAGTTCCCAGACCGATGGACAGAAAGTAAATGACTTAAATAGTAACTGTGGAAATGAGAAACAGGTGCGGGACTGAGAGCAGGGGCGTGACAAGGTGGTAACTAATGAGTTACTATTGAAACCAAAATAAAACCAGGAAGTACAAAACGTGTAAAAAGAGTCCAAAAACATGATCAAACATAAAACCAGATTAACAGGCATGACACGATACTGATATATACAATCGTGGAATTAACACAGAGCAGCACGGCGGTAGAGGGGTTAGTGCATCTGCCTCACAATATGAAGGTCCTGTGTAGTCCTGGGTTCAATCCGGGGCTCGGGATCTTTCTGAGTTGGTAGTTTACATGTTCTCCCCCTCTCTGAGCTGCCACCTTATCGTGGTAGAGGAGTTTGCGTGTCCCAATGATCCTAGGAGCTATGTTGTCCGGGGGCTTTATGCCCCCTGGTAGGGTCTCCCAAGGCAAACAGGTTCTAGGTGAGGGATCAGACAAAGAGCAGCTCGAAGACCTCTATGAAGAAGACAAAACATGGACCCAGATTTCCCTCGCCCGGACGCGGGTCACCGGGGCCCCCCTCTGGAGCCAGGCCCGGAGGTGGGGCACGAAGGCGAGTGCCTGGTGGCCGGGCCTGTTCCCATGGGGCCCGGCCGGGCACAGCCCGAAGAGGCAACATGGGTCACCCCTCCAATGGGCTCACCACCCATAGTAGGGGCCATAGAGGTCGGGTGCAATGTGAGCTGGGCGGCAGCCGAAGGCAGGGCACTTGGCGGTCCGATCCTCGGCTACAGAAGCTAGCTCTTGGGACGTGGAACGTCACCTCACTGGGGGGAAGGAGCCTGAGCTAGTGTGCGAAGTAGAGAAGTTCCGGCTGGATATAGTCGAACTCACTTCGATGCACAGCAAGGGCTCTGGAACCACTTCTCTCGAGAGGGACTGGACCCTTTTCCACTCTGGCGTTGCCGACAGTGAGAGGCAACGGGCTGGGGTGGCAATTCTGGTTGCCTCCCGGCTTAAAGCCTGCACGTTGGAGTTCAACCCAGTGGACGAAAGGGTAGCCTCCCTCCGCCTTCGGGTGGGTGGACGGGTCCTGACTGTTGTTTGTGCTTACGCACCAAACAACAGTCACCAAACTCCTGTGGGGAGTGCTCAGAGAGTATGGGGTATCAGACTGTCTTATTGTGGCGGTCCGCTCCCTGTAAGATCATTGCATGAGCTTGGTCCGCATTGCCGGCAGTAAGTCGAACACATTTCCAGTGAGGGTTGGACTCCGCCAAGGCTGTCCTTTGTCACCGATTCTGTTCATAACTTTTATGGACAGAATTTCTAGGCGCAGTCAAGGCGTTGAGGGGTTCCGGTTTGGTGGCCGCAGGATAGGTCTCTGCTTTTTGCAGATGATGTGGTCTTAATGGCTTCATCTGACCGGGATTTTCAGCTCTCACTGGATCGGTTTGCAGCCGAGTGTGAAGCGACCGGAATGAGAATCAGCACCTCTTAGTCCGAGTCCATGGTTCTCGCCCAGAAAAGGGTGGAGTGCCATCACCGGGTTGGGGAGGAGACCCTGCCCAGAGTGGAGGAGTTCAAGTACCTAGGAGTCTTGTTCACGAGTGAGGGAAGAGTGGATCGTGAGATCGACAGGCGGATCGGTGCGGGTTTCTTCAGTAATGCGGACGTTGTACCGATCCGTTGTGGTGAAGAAGGAGCTGAGCCGGAAGGCAAAGCTCTCAATTTACCGGTCGATCTACGTTCCCATCCTCACCTATGGTCATGAGCTTTGGGTCATGACCGAAAGGATAAGATCACGGGTACAAGCGGCCGAAATGAGTTTCCTTCGCCGTGTGGCGGGGCTCTCCATTAGAGATAGGGTGAGAAGCTCTGCCATCCAGGAGGAACTCAAAGTAAAGCCGCTGCTCCTCCACATCGAGAGGAGCCAGATGAGGTGGTTCGGGCATCTGGGCAGGATGCCACCCGAACGCCTCCCTAGGAAGGTGTTTAGGGCACGTCCAACCGGTAGGAGGCCACGGGGAAGACCCAGGACACGTTGGGAAGACTATGTCTCCCGGCTGGCTTGGGAACGCCTCGGGATCCCCCGGGAAGAGCTAGACGAAGTGGCTGGGGAAAGGGAAGTCTGGGTTTCCCTGCTTAGGCTGTTGCCCCCGCGATCCGACCTCGGATAAGCGGAAGAAGATGGATGGATGGATGTTCTCCCCGTGATTGCGTGAGTTCCAATATCCGATATTCTGTTATTGTCCAACTCTTAAGTACCGATTCCGATATCAACCGATACCGATATATATACAATCGTGGAATTAACACAGAGCTGCACGGTGGAACGGGGGTTAGTGCATCTGCCTCACAATACGAAGGTCCTGCGTAGTCCTGGGTTCAATTCCAGGCTCGGGATCTTTCTGTGTGGAGTTTGCATGTTCTCCCCGTGACTGCGTGGGCTCCAATATCCGATATTCCGTTATTGTCCAACTCTTAAGTATCGATTCCGATGTCAACTGATACCGATATATACAATCGTGGAATTAACACAGAGCTGCACGGTGGTAGAGGGGTTAGTGCATCTGCCTCACAATACGAAGGTCCTGCGTAGTCCTGGGTTCAATTCCAGGCTCGGGATCTTTCTGTGTGGAGTTTGCATGTTCTCCCCGTGACTGCGAGGGTTCCAATATTCCGTTCTTGCCAAACTCTTAATTACCGATTGCGATATCAACCGATACATGCAATCGTGGAATTAACACAGAGCAGCATGGTGGAAGAGGGGTTAGGGCATGTGCCTCACAATATGAAGGTCCTGAGTAGTCAGGGTTCAATCCCAGGCTCGTGATCTTTCTGTGTGGAGTTTGCATGTTCTCCCTGTGACTGCGTGGGTTTTGATATTCCGTTATTGTCAAACTCCTAATTATTGATTGCAATATCAACCGATACCGATACATACAATCGTGGAATTAACACAGAGCGCCATGGTGGAAGAGGGGTTAGTGCATGTGCCTCACAATACGAAGGTCCTGAGTAGTCCTGGGTTCAATTTCGGGCTCAGGATCTTTCTGTGTGGAGTTTGCATGTTCTCCCCGTGACTGCGTGGGTTCCCTCCGGGTACTCCGGCTTCCTCCCACCTCCAAAGACATGCACCTGGGGATAGGTTGATTGGCAACACTAAATGGTCCCTAGTGTGTGAATGGGAGTGTGAATGTTGTCTGTCTATCTGTGTTGGCCCTGTGATGAGGTGGCGACTTGTCCAGGGTGTACGCCGCCTTCCGCCCGAATGCAGCTGAGATAGGCTCCGAAAGGGAATAAGCGGTAGAAAATGGATGGATGATGATTCTATGTGTCTACATTAAAATATTCCTGTTCATACTGCATTAATATATGCTCATTTAAACTTTCATGCAGAGAGGGAAATCACAACTAAAAGTGTATTTATTAAACAGTTATTAAGCAGTGACACGAACATTCATGTCATTTCAAAACAAAAAGTACAAGATTGTCAGAGACATTTTAAAACAAGCTGTGAGTGCACTTTTGTGCATGATGTTACTAAGATGACATACACTAAACAACACTAAAAAACTGCACTTTTTGTACATCCATCCATTTTCTACCGCTTGTCCCTTTTGGGGTCGCTGGAGCCTATCTAAGCTGCATTCCGGCGGAAGGCAGCGTACACCCTGGACCAGTGGTTCTCAACCTTTTTTCAGTGATGTACACCCTCTGAAATTTTTTTTGATTCAAGTGACCCCTAATCACAGCAAAATATTTTTGGTTGATAAAGAAGTAAAATACAGAACTATGTCATCAGTTTCTGATTTATTAAATCGTATAACAGTGCAAAATATTGCTCATTTGTAGTGGTCTTTCTTGAACTATTTGGAAAAAAGATATAAATATAACTAAAAACTTGTTGAAAAATAAACAAGTGATTCAATTATAAATAAAGATTTCTACACATGGAAGTAATCATCAACTTAAAGTGCCCTCTTTGGGGATTGTAATAGAGATCCATCTGGATTCATGAACTTCATTCTAAACATTTCTTCACAAAAAAAAAGAAATCTTTAACGTCAATATTTATGGAACATGTCCACAAAAAATTCTAGCTGTCAACACTGAATATTGCATTGTTGCATTTCTTTTCATATTTTATGATTTTACATTCATATTTGGTTGAAGTATTATTCAATACATATATTTATAAACATTTTTTGAATTGTTGATATTTTTAGAATATTTTTTTAAAATCTCACGTTCCCCTTGGCATACCTTTATGTACCCCCAGGTGTATGCGTACCCCCATTTGAGAACCACTGCACTTACCCCTCTTCCACCGTGCTGCCTACTTTTTGTACAGACCACTACAATAGTTTTAAAACAAATAAAGTGCACTTTTGTGCATGATGTCACTAAGATGACATATCAAAACAACACTAAATTAAAGTGCCCTTTTTGTACAGAACGCCACTTGTTCACACCTCCTCATATGGAAGGTACTTTTCCTTGTTGATGTCTCATGAAGGGTGGAAATACAAGAACACGCACACACACACACACACACACACACACACACACACACACACACGCACACACACACACACGCACCCACACACACTAGAGCAAATGACACTCATCATTCCAGCTCATGGGTGAACTTCAAGCACTGAGCCTCCAACATCTGCCATCAATCTTGCGTTTGTGCAATGCTTCAAAAACGCTCATAAATCAACCCATCGCAGTGAAAATGCAGTACCACTGGTATACACCCGGGCACATGCATGGGTTTTATGGCAGGCAGGTGCTCAAGCCAGAAAAAAGGCACCCATCACAAAAAAAATAATAATAATTATTAGTATCAAACTTTTAGAGTAACATATAGGGTTGTACAGTATACCAGTACTAGTATGGTATCACGGTACTAATGAATCAAAAACGGTTTCAAACTCTGTTTGAAAAGTACCGGTTCGTAACGTCGTGACATTGTTGGTTTTACGAGCAGAGGAGCATGTTCGGCAGCGCGCGCACACAGAGTACTTACAAGCAGACACAGTGTGTAGACAGAAAAGGGAGAACGGACGCATTTTGGCTTAAAAAGTAAAGAAAAAGGTGAAGGTCTGCAGTATTTTAGCTACTTCTAAATCAGTAATCCTCGCCTCCATGGCGACAAATAAAGTATGTTTCTTAAAAGTAGCATTATCACTGGAGGACGAGGAATAGCTAAACATGCTTCACTACACACTGTAGGAGGATACAATAGCTCACCAGCATAAAAATGTAAACAAATGCCATGGGTGGATCTACAGCTGACATCCACTGTAATGATACCAATTACAAGAGCGTATCTTCTCGATACTACTATGACTACAATGATATTTTTTATTGCACAAAATCTTTTTTCTTTTTAATTTTTTATTTATATTATATCCATAAACTCAGGAAATAATTAATGAACTTTAAATCTGTAACTACTTGTTATTGGATTGATACCTACATTTGTGATATCATCCAAAAACTAATGTAAAGTATCAAACAACAGAAGAATAAGTTATTATTACATTTTAACAGAAGTGTAGATAGAAGATGTTAAAAGAGAAAATAAGCAGATATTACCAGTAAATGAACAAGTAGATTAATGATCATGTTTTACAGTTTGTCCCTCTATAATAATCCATTTTTACAGTTTGTCCCTCATACTGTTGACATAATAATAGGTAGATAAATGACACAATATGTTACTGCATAATTCAGCAGACTAGTTAGGAGCCTTTGTTTGTTTACTTACTACTAAAAGACAAGTTGTCTAGCATGTTCACTATTTTATTTAAGGACTAAATTGCAATAAGAAACATATGTTTAATGTACCCTAAGATTTTTTGTTAAAATTAAGCCAAGAATGCCATTTTTTGTGGTTGCCTTTATTTAGAAAAGTACCAACATATCGGTATCGAGACAACCCTAATGGTATACCGGTACTAATAAAGTACCACAGTAATAATTCATTTAAAAAAGGTACTATACCGCCTTTGAAAAATACCAGCATGTTTTATTTTTTTCATGGGCATGATATAGGCTCCTTTCCATCGTAGGAACTTTTTTCAGGAGCTTACCCACTTAAATAAGGTTCCCCCTGTGTTTCCACCAAAAACTACCTGGGTAGATTTAGTTCCTTAGGAACCTTTCGGAGTTGCTAGGTGGGACTTTTCCAAGCAACCAGGAAACTTTTCGGGGGCGGGCTGTGCTGTCGAACAGTGATTGGTTGAACACAGATGGGGGCGTTCCTAAAACGTCTCTTGGAATATACGCGGGAACTTCCATCCATACATTTCTACTGCTTGTCCCATATATTATTTATATATTGTAATTTACAGACAAACACTAACATTTATTATTTATTCATTGGTATTTTCAGATGAACACTGACATGTATTATGTATATATTGTTATTTACAGATACACACTGAGATGTATTATTTATACATGTGTATTTACAGACAAACACTGACATTTATTATTTATAGATTGTTATTCACAGATAAACCCGACAGTTATTATTTACATATTGTTATTTATAGATAAGCACTGACATTTATTATTCATATATTGTTATTTACAGATCCATCCATTTTTCTACCGCTTGTCCCGTTCGGGAAAACTGACATTTATCATGTATACCTGTATATTGTTATTTACAGATAAACCTTGACATTTATTCTTTATATATTGTTATTTACAGAAAAACCTCAACATATATTATTCATATGTTGTTATTTACAGATAAACAATAACATTTATTATTTATATATTGTTATTTACAGATTAACAATAACATTTATTATTCATACATTGTTATTTACACATCCATCCATTTTTCTACAGCTTGTCCTGTTGGGGAACACTGATATTTATTACTTATATATTGTTATTTACAGATGAACACCGACATTTATTATTTAAATATTGTTATGTACAGATAAACCCAGTCTGTTTAATGACATGGTATCAGTGTGGAAATGCACTAAACCACTCATCCATACGTCATCAGCCTGATTTCTATAAACTACCATGAACCGTGACATGCGGTGGAAACAAACCACAAACTTCTACAGGAACCTATAGATCCAGATGTTTCAGGAACCAAACGGAGTGGAAAAGGGCCTATCGCTGGTAATATGAGCTGAGGCTTATGTCGCGAGTCAAGCAGAAACAGTGTGGAGGCAGAAGACAGCTGTGGATTGGATTCATGAATATGAGTTTTCTTTGTTAATTTATGATGAACATTTTTGAAAACCCTTATTTTTTTTTCCATTTTCCTGGGAAAATTCCCATACATAATAAAACATGTATGCCCCTTTTCCCTTATAATTCTTACAAGTACTCAACTGTCAGATATTAAAATCATATTTTTGTGGGAGTTGATTAGACAGGCTATTTTTTTTAACAAAGGATAAGTGCTTTGTGGGTTGTGAGGAGGTGTGGCCTGCGGACCTGCAGCGAGGCGGGGTGCGTCGGGGCCGGCTCCGAGATCAGCGACAGATGCGTAGATGGCCCACCAGGGCGCGTTTGGCGAACCACCTGTCACTCTGTAAAAGGGCGGCAGCCGAGAAGAACGAGGCGGGAGAAGTTGGAGTTGAGAGAAAGAAAACCCGAGAACGAGCATGAGCGAGACGGAGACGCGAACTGAAGGCTGAAAAGCGACCGGAACAGCAAGGCGGGCACGAGAGGCAAGTGCTGAAAAGCAGAAGAGTAAGAGATGATTTATTGAAAAATAAATCATTATTTACTACGACAAACGAGCCTTTCATGTCTCTCCTTGGTGGTCCGAAGAACCCCAGGTGCAAGACCTCGACAAGGGTCTATCAGTACATGTGCATATATTTACAAATGTATTTATTATCAAGGCCTGAAAATTAAAATATATACATATAAGTATATAAACATACATATATATATATATATATATATATATATATATATATATATATATATATATATATACATATACATATACATATATACACATATATATATACATATACATATATATATACACATATACATATATATATATATGTTTATATATATATATATATATATATATATATATATATATATATATATATATATATATATATATATATATATATTAGGGGTGGGCAAATTAATGCGTTAATTACAAGTTAACTCATCAATCTATTAACGCCGACAATTATTTTATTGCACATTTGCGTATGTTGTTTACATGCTTTTATTTTGTTAACGCCTTTTCTTAACAAGATGGCGTCTCCCGGATGTACTTCGGCGTCGAGGGGCTGTTGGTAAAGATGGAACATTTGGCAAAAATACCGGACAATTCTGCAAATTTCATGGCTGGCTTACAGCGTGGTCACTCCGGGATCACTTACGACCGCCAGACAATTCTGAATGTGGATGGATCGGGCCGTTTTGGACTGATAGACGCGTGCTTGCTAGACCGGCTAGCTAGCATGGGAATACTTTGCCGGCTACATCCAGCGGCCTGTGAAGCAGCGGAGTATATGTGTTGTCTGTCTATTTATGAATAATGCAGACAAGGAGTGTTGGCTGAGTTCTTAACGTTTGCTTTCAGAGCGTGCATATCACAACATACAAGATGCCGTCATGGCGACACAACCTATACCGGGCTACCGCGCATGCTCGTCACTCCTGTTGCATGCTGGGTAGGGTAGTTCTTTTTTTCCCTGGCTCATAACATCACAAATAGTACGATGTGTTCAGTTTATCAAAGCACAAAGCAAACATTCGGAAAATTCCTATCATATCAATTCCTAGATATGGTCATATTTATTTTAAGTGCACTACGCAGAATAAACACAACATTATTAATATTGCTACTACGGATAATTTGATCAAAAATTCCCTAAAACAGCCCACTACCTATAATATAGTTTTTTTTTAAACATAAGACCCTGATAAAAACAATGTTTCTGCTGTTACCTCAGAAATTGCCTGTTCAGATGTTATGATTGTGGCTCACAGATTTGTATGTAGATTATATTTATTTTCCATAACAAACAGGATAACTTAAATACCCTGGCAGTGGCAATAAGCTTAAATGTTTGTATTTACATTTTTTGAGTTGATTTTCATAAAATATGCTATTTAACTGCTACTGTTTAACAAGTACTGATTTAAATTGTGTTTGCATAACAAATGTTTTGGCGCTTTTGTTCATGTGGGAGAATATTCCAATAAAGGTGCACTACACACTACTTTTGAATTCATTATTGGGCTTTGCGTATACAATGCAGTTAATCGCGATTAATCTGAGAAATTGTGCGATTAACTTCGATTAAAAATTTTAATCGTTGCCCAGCCCTAATACATATATATATATATATATATATATATTTAAGTCTCACCTTAAAACTAATTTGTATACTCTAGCCTTTAAATAGACACCCTTTTTAGACCAGTTGATCTGCCGTTTCTTTTCTTTTCCTCCTATGTCCCACTCTCCCTTGTGGAGTGGGTCCGGTCCGATCCGGTGGCCATGTACTGCTTGCCTGTGTATCGGCTGAGGACATCTCTGCGCTGCTGATCTGACTCCGCTTGGGATGTTTTCCTGCTGGCTCCGCTGTGAACGGGACTCTCGCTGCTGTGTTGGATCCGCTTTGGACTGGACTCTCGCGACTGTGTTGGATCCATTATGGATTGAACTTTCACAGTATCATGTTAGACCCGCTCGACATCCATTGCTTTCCTCCTCTCCAAGGTTCTCATAGTCATCATTGTCACCGACGTCCCACTGGGTGTGAGTTTTCCTTGCCCTTATGTGGGCCTACCGAGGATGTCGTAGTGGTTTGTGTTGTGGTTTGTGCAGCCCTTTGAGACACTAGTGATTTAGGGCTATATAAGTAAACATTGATTGATTGATTGATTGATTGATTGATATATATATATATATATATATATATATATATATATATATCCCAAGCGGATGGTCTCCTGCTTTGTGTTTCTCGCTCGCCAGAAGTGGAACCAGACTTAAAAGCATTAGTAATAACTCTACAGAGCAATGTCAATGAGGTACAAAACAATGTCAAAAATCTCCAAGAACAGATTATAAGAGAAAAAATAATATTTTGATGATATGTTGGCAACACCAAATGGTCCCTGGTGTGTGAATGTATCTGTGTTGGCCCTACCATGAGGTAGCGACTTGTCCTGGGTGTAGCCCGCCTTCTCCACGCCAGGCAACAAATAATACCAGGTTTTCCCGCAGCGCTTTGTTGTTAAGGTGGCCGCCTTAACAACAAAGAGCCACAGCCTAAACTAAAGTCTAAAAAAAAAAATATTGTTTTTTTTTTATTGATTTTTTTTTTTGTCCTGTCCAGCTTCTCAGGGTCAGCATATGACAGCATGTGGCCCCACTTTTAAACCTTTTTTCAAACGCTTATTGCAAACACTTATTTACAGTGAGTCATTAAGATAGATAGATTGATAGATTGATGGATTGATAGATTGATTGATGGATTGATAGATTGATAGATTGATAGTACTTTATTGATTCCGTCAGGAGAGTTCTTCCAGGAAAATTCAAATTCCAGCAGCAGTGTACAGAGTTAAGATCAATTTAAAAAGTAAATAATGGGGGTATAAATGGAAACAAAATAGAAATATATTACAATAAGAATACAAATAAAAATCAACAATGGGGAAAACATTTTTGACTTAGTCATTATTTTGTTTTAGTAAGTCAATATTTACTAAGTCAAAATAATGGTATACTTAGTATCTCAGGTAACTAGGACTATTTTGTGTTTTGTTTTTACTTTACGGAAAAAATATCGAGATGTATATCGTATATTGCCATTCAGCATACGGAACCGGAAAACAACCAAAAATTGTAGGCTTCTTCATGCGACGAAGCCGGCCTACTTCACCACAGTCTGTAGTCTATTGCCCCCCCCCCTGGCAGCGATGAGATGGAGACGTGATGGTGGCGACACGCCAAATTACATCTCGTCCCCCTCCCCCCTGTAGTGACCCCCACCTTAACCAACAAATATTCTGGGGGAAACACTGAACACTGATTTGGAGAACTTCAAGTTGGGGACGGAGACAAGAAGATATCACCAATCTGTGGAATATCAGTGTTTTGGAAAACATCAAAGAGGCACTGGATCAATTCACACATCATCATAATCATCGATCTTGTGCAAGGGCAGTTGACAACAGAGGACAACCAGACAACATGGACGCTTCAACAGAGCAATAAGTGGTCAACTTTTGATATTAACACCATTGATGTGTGCATCTCACTGAATAGAAGAAGCTACAAAGCAAAGGCAAAGGTAAAAAGTCATCATCGTGAAACTTGCCAACAAGAGTTCCAAAATGGCACTGCTGAAACAAGGAAAGAAGCTGAAGGGCACAAATGTGCACTTCACTAAACGCAATGCCAAAATCGCCAAGAAAGCACACGACTTGAGTAAGCAGGGAGGAATTCAGGCGACCTGGGGCGCCAACTGCGAGATCTGCATCAAGCTGAATGTTGGTTCACAAGCTAGAGTACTCGTTGTCAAGGACATTGAAGATCTGGATGAATATCAGAACTCCCAGAGCAACCACAACAACAACTTTTCAAATCGGTCGAGAAATGATGAAGTAGTAACATTTTTAATTAAGAAATGGTATTAAAATTCCTGAAATTTTGGTAAAACTGGGAATTTTTCCAGTTCAAAAAACAACTTTGTTTTTTGTCCTGATTAAGAGGAATGTTTTGATGGCGTAACGGTTGAAGTGGGTTGAAAAATGGGGAAGTCATCGACAGAAAAAAAAAGGGTTTGAAAAAAAGGATTCCTGGAATTTTTTTTGAACTTGGAAAAATTATAGTTGGAATGTCCGTGATATGTGGAATATGTTGTTAGCTTTCACTGTTATGCAGATGACACCCAACTCTACATGCCCCTAAAGCTGACCAACACACTGGACTGTATTCAGCTGGAGGCGTGTCTTAATGAAATTAAACAATGGATGTCCGCTAATTTTTTGCAACTAAACGCCAAAAAAACGGAAATGCTGATTATCGGTCCTGCTAGACACCGACCTCTATTTAATAATACAACTGTAACATTTGAAAACCAAATAATAAAACAAAGTGACTTGGTAAAAAATCTGGGTATTATTTTCGACCCAACTCTCTCCTTTGAGTCACACATTAAAAGCGTTACTAAAACGGCCTTCTTTCATCTCCGTAATATCGCTAAAATTCGCTCCATTTTGTCCACTAAAGACGCTGAGATCATTATCCATGCGTTTGTTACGTCCCGTCTCGATTACTGTAACGTATTATTTTCGGGTCTCCCCATGTCTAGCATTAAAAGATTACAGTTGGTACAAAATGCGGCTGCTAGACTTTTGACAAGAACAAGAAAGTTTGATCACATTACGCCTGTACTGGCTCACCTGCACTGGCTTCCTGTGCACTTAAGATGTGACTTTAAAGATTTTACTACTTACGTATAAAATACTACACGGTCTAGCTCCATCCTATCTTGCTGATTGTAATGTACCATATGTCACGGCAAGAAATCTGCGTTCAAAAGTCTCCGGCTTTTTAGTGATTCCCAGAGCCCAAAAAAAGTCTGCGGGCTTTAGAGTGTTTTCCGTTCGGGCTCCAGTACTCTGGAATGCCCTCCCGGTAACAGTCGAAATGCCACCTCAGTAGAAGCATTTAAGTCTCACCTTAAAACTCATTTGTATACTCTAGCCTTTAAATAGACCTCCTTTTTAGACCAGTTGATCTGCCGCTTCTTTTCTTTTTCTCCTATGCCCCCCCCTCCCTCGTGGAGGGTGTCCGGTCCAATGACCATGGATGAAGTACTGGCTGTCCAGAGTCGGGACCCAGGATGGACCGCTCGCCTGTGTATCGGTTGGGGACATCTCTACGCTGCTGATCCGCCTCCGCTTGGGACGGTTTCTTGTGGACGGGACTTTCGCTGCTGTCTTGGATCCGCTTTGAACTGAACTCTCACGGCTGTGTTGGAGCCACTATGGATTGAACTTTCACAGTATCATGTTAGACCTGCTCGACATCCATTGCTTTCGGTCCCCTAGAGGAAGGGTGCCCACATTTGAGGTCCTCTCCAAGGTTTCTCATAGTCATCATTGTCACTGGCGTCCCACTGGGTGTGAGTTTTCCTTGCCCTTATGTGGGTTCTTCCGAAGATGTCGTAGTCGTAATGGTTTGTACAGTGCTTTGAGACATTTGTGATTTGGAGCTATATAAATAAACATTGATTGATTGATTGATTGATTGATTGAAGGTAGAATGGTTTGAATCAGTTGAAAAATGTGAAAATGGTGGAAGTTTGAAAAATGGCCAATTTATTCTTATATTTACAACAAAGTTGTAAAGCTTAGTGATACATCAGATTATAGGCAGGTTTTTTTAACCCTTCGCGTTGATGTCTTGCCGTTGTATTTTGTTGCGTGAAATTACCCTCTGCATTTGACCCATCTCCTTGTTCCAGGTGAGGGGAGCAGTAGGCAGCAGCGGTGGCCGCGCTCGGGAATCGTTTTGGTTATTTAACACCCAATTCCAACCCTTGATGCTGAGTGCCAAGCAGGGAGGTAATGGCTCCTATTTTTATAGTCTTTGGTATGACTCGGCCGGAATTTGCCAACACGTGCCAAAGTAGTTGGGAAAAGGTGATGTAACACAAGTTACATCACCTTTTCTTTTAACAACACTCAATAAACGTTTGGGAACTGAGGAAACTAATTGTTTAAGCTTTGAAAGTGGAATTATTTCCCATTCTTGTTTTTTGTAGAGCTTTAGTCGCTCAACAGTCCGGGGTCTCCGCTGTCGTATTTTACGCTTCATAATGTGCCACACATTTTCGATGGGAGACAGGTCTGGACTGCAGGTGGGCCAGGAAAGTACCCGCGCTCTTTTTTTACGAAGCCACGCTGTTGTATCACTTCTCTTGCTGAAATAAGCAGCGGCGTCCATAATAACATTGCTTGGATGACAACATATGTTGCTCCAAACCTGTATGGACTTTTCAGCATTAATGGTATCTTCACAGATGTGTAAGTTATACACCATAATACACCCCCATATCATCACAGATGCTGGCTTTTGAACTTTGCGCCTATAACAATCAGAATGGTTACTGTATTTTCCTCTTTGTTCTGGATTTCACCGCGTTCTCTGTTTCCAAATATAATTTGGAATGTGGACTCATCAGACCACAGAACACCTTTCCACTTTGCATCAGTCCATCTTAGGTGAGCTTGGGCCCAGCCAAGCCGGCGGCGTTTTAGGATATTGTTGATAAATAGGTTTTGCTTTGCATAGTAGAGTTTTAACTTGCACTTACAGATGTAGCGACCAACTGTAGTTACTGACAATGGTTTTATGAAGTGTTCCTGAGCCCACGTGGTGATATCCTTTACACACTGATGTCGCTTTTTGATGCAGTACCGCCTGAGGGATCAAAAGTCCGTAATATCATTGCTTACGTGCAGTGATTTCTCCAGATTCTCTGAACCTTTTGATGATTTTACGGACCGTAGATGAGAAAATCCCTAAATTCCTTGCAATAGCTCGTTTAGAAATGTTGTTCTAAAGCTGTTCGACAATTTGCTTACAAATTGGTGACCCTCACCCCATCCTTGTTTGTGAATTACTTAGCATTTCATGGAAGCTGTTTTTATACCCAATCATGGCACCCAACTGTTCCCAATTAGCTTGCACACCTGTGGGATGTTCCATATAAGTGCGTGATGAGCATTCCTCAACTTTATCAGTATTTATTGACACCTTTCCCAACTTCTTTGTCACGTGTTGCTGGCATCAAATTCTAAAGTTAATGATTATTTGCAAAAAAAAAAAAATGTTTATCAGTTTGAACATCAAATATGTTGTCTTTGTAGCATATTCAACTGAATATGGGTTGAAAATGATTTGCAAATCATTGTATTCTGTTTATATTTACATCTAACACAATTTCCCAACTCATGTGGAAACGGGGTTTGTATATACAGTATATACATACAGTATATATACAAATACATACATACTGTACATACGTACACACACATATATATACACATATATATACACACATATATATATATGTATATATATATATATATATATATATATATATATATATATATATATATATATATATATAGTGTGTGTTTACATAGATAGATAGAAATACCGGCTACAGACACATTTTTCCCCCTAAATTTGGCCCCCCGAGTGAAAATAATTGCCCAGGCCTGCAGTAGAGCAATCATGTGCCAAAAGTAATTTCCATGATAAAACTTACCTTTGACGCCATTTTCCTCATCGAAAGGTTCAGGAGACAGAGAAGCAGTATTTATCCTCCGCTCACTTGTCACCCCTTCCAGTTTCACCTCAAAAATCCCATCCTCCTCTTCTTCCTCCTCCTCCTCCTCCTCTTCTTCCTCATCTTCCTCCTCATCTTCCTCCGGACCGGAGACAGTACTCCGCGGGGGAGCTGTCGGGATGACGAGGTCAGGCCTGCTGGAGAACAACTTCCTCAGGATGTGGATCGGCGAGACGGTAACGTCCCAGTTGGTGATGCCAAAGTCCCGGAGGTGCGCCCGGGCGTGGCTGGACAGGCCGGCGCGGGTGTCGAAGCCGGCGCTGCAGAACTCGCAGTGCATCACGCTGTATGTGGCTGGATCAAAGTTGGCCACTGAAAAAAAAACAAAAAAAAAAACAGTGTTGGCGCTAAGAATTTTCAAAATGGGGTCCCGGGGACCCATCAAGTCATAAAAATGGGGTCCCATAGTACATTTTTGGGGTCCCACATTTTGATAAGCGTTTTGAAAACAAATGATAAACGTATGCATTGTCCTATTATATCTCACATTCTATATTGTGTTTTGGAAAAAGGTTCTCATAAACGTTACTTAATTCATTAAAAAAATTATACAAAATAAAAACACATTTTTTATGCATATGGAAATGCATTCAGTTATAAATATTCATTCACTTTCTTCTTTCCTTCATGGGTCTCAGACACACAGCCCGCGGGCCAATTGCAGCCCGCGAGACGTTATTTTGCAGCCCCCACCTTAATTTGAACTTTTAATGTTAGTGCGGCCCGCAAATTTTGTATGACTGGCGCTTGATAGCGTTGTGTGCGGAGCTGAAGGAATCTACCAATCAAGGTGTGGTATGTGGCTCTCGAGGGCCGAACATTGACGTCACTTGCGCGATGCAAGCAGAGAACCTCCCCCCCCCATTTTCTCCAGACAGCGATGATTTTTGTTATTTGGGTCCAAAATGGCTCTTTTAATGTTCTGGGTTGCCTACCCCTGCATTAGTGGAAAAGCGGCAAATGAGTGAAAGCGACAAACGTTGCCATGGAGACGAGGGTTTTCTAATGTGCCTGGCTGCATTTGCACTGCGACATCCGTCCGTCAGTAATACCGTCAGTAACTACAGTCCCCGATAACCTGGACAAATTCAAACCGTTATTTATTAATTTTTTTTTATTTTATTTGCATTGCCTCACATTTTTTTGATCCTCATTTTGTTCAATTATATATATATTTTTTGTGTGTTGAAAAAAAATATAAAGAAATTTAAAAATATATTTTTTTAAGAAATCTTTTCTTGCGGGCCAGCCTCACCCAGACCCTGCATCCATCCAGTGGCCCCCAGGTGAATTGAGTTTGAGACCCCTGATCTAAACTTTACCGCTGCCGGTAGTTTTTTCTATATTTTCATTTAATAAGTAGGGGTGCATTTTTTTCAGTATAAAGTGAAGTGAAGTGAATTTTATTTATATAGCGCTTTTCTCTAGTGACTCAAAGCGCTTTACATAGTGAAACCCAATATCTAAGTTCCATTTAAACCAGTTTGGGTGGCACTGGGAGCAGGTGGGTAAAGAGTCTTGCCCAAGGACACAACGTCATTGACTAGAATGGCGGAAGTGGAGATCGAACCTGGAACCCTCAAGTTGCTGGCACGGCCGCTCTACCAACCGAGCTATACCGCCCCATAAAAAGTTCTAAACGTTTTTTTTCGGTCATGAAATGATAAGGGCATACATAAATTATTAATTTAAGCCTTAAATCTCGGGCGGTATAGCTTGGTTGGTAGCGCGGCCTTACCAGCAACTTCGGGGTTTTTTTCATATTATATTCATAAACTCAGGAAATACGTCCCTGGACACATGAGGACTGTGAATATGACTAATGCATGATCCTGTAACTACTTGGTATCGGATCGATACCTAAATGTGAGGTATCATCCAAAACTAATGTGAAGTATCAAAGAAGAGAAGAATAAGTGATTATTACATTTTAAAAGGAAAAGGGTGGAGTGCCGGGTTGGGAAGGACACTCTGCCCCAAGTGGAGGAGTTCAAGTACCACGGAGTCTTGTTCACGAGCGAGGGAAGAGTGGATCGTGAGATCGACAGGCGGATCGGTGCAGCGTCTTCAGTAATGCGGACGCTGTATACATCCGTTTTGGTGAAGCAGAGCCGAAAGGCAAAGCTCTCAATTTACCGGTCGATCTACGTTCCCATCCTCACCTATGATCATGAGCTTTGGGTCGTGACCGAAAGGACAAGATCACGGGTACAAGCGGTCGAAATGAGTTTCCTCCGCCGGGTGGTGGGGCTCTCCCTTAGAGATAGGGTGAGAAGCTCTGCCATCCGGGAGGAACTCAAAGTAAAGCCGCTGCTCCGCCACATGGAGAGGAGCCAGATGAGGTGGTTCGGGCATCTGATCAGGATGCATAGGGAGGCGTTCAGGGCACGTCCAACCGGTAGGAGGCCACGGGGAAGACCCAGGACAAGTTGGGAAGACTATGTCTCCCGGCTGGCCTGGAAACGCCTCGGGATCCCCCGGGAAGAGCTGGACAAAGTGGCTGGGGAGAGGGAAGTCTGTGCTTTCCTGCTTAGGCTGCTGCCCCCGTGACCCGACCTCGGATAAGCGGAAGAAGATGTATGGGTGGATGGATACATACTGTTACTTTACATGCAGTCAGCTTTTGGCCCCTAGCCATATCTTTTTAGCCCAATGCCCCCCTGGCATGGACACCCCTGGTAGGCACAACAGAGTGGCGCCCGTTGGCTCCTTTGTTAGATGACTTTTACTAACGTTTATTTACAATCAAGAATGCATGAATACAAGAAAAGCATGTGTTTTCTTGTCTTACATATGGATTGTAAATAATGGCTAAAATAAAACAATGAAAAAAGTCATCTATTTAGGATAGCACTAAATCTACAAACTTACCCAGAATGCATTGTACAATAGTACTGTATTAGGGTTGTGCAGTATACCGGTACTAGTATAGTATCGCGGTACCTATGAATAAAAAAACGGTACTATACTCTGTTTAAAAAGTACCGCTTCCCCATATATTTTTTTTACAGGCATGACGTTGCGTCGTCACACCGTGACATTGTTGGTTTTACGAACAGAGGAGCATGTTCGGCAGCGCGCACACACAGAGTACCTACAAGCAGACACAGTGTGTAGACAGAAAAAGCTTAAAAAGTATAGATAAATGTGAAGTTGTGAACTCAGGAAGAGGTGTTTTAAGACATCGTCCTGTCCCCTTAGCAGAAAAACAGCCCCAAAGCATGATGTTTCCACCCCCATGCTTCACAGTAGGTTTGGTCTTCTTGGGATGCAACTCAGTATTCTCCTTCCTCCAAACACGACGAGTTGAGTTTATACCAAAATGGATACATGGATGATACAGCAGAGGATTGGGAGAATGTCATGTGGTCAGATGAAACCAAAATAGAACTTTTTGGTATAAACTCAACTTGTCGTGTTTGGGGGAAGAAGAATACTGAGTTGCATCCCAAGAACACCATACCTACTGTGAAGCATGGGGGTGGAAACATCGTTCTTTGGGGCTGTTTTTCTGCTAAGGGGACAGGATGATTGATCCGTGTTAAGGAAAGAATGAATGGGGCCATGTGTCGTGAGATTTTGAGCCAAAACCTCCTTCCATCAGTGAGAGCTTTGAATGGTTGACCAAATACTTATTTTCCACCATAATTTACAAATAAATTCTTTAAAATTCCTTCAATGTGAATTCCTGAAATTTTTTTCCACATTCTGTCCCTCACAGTTGAAGTGTACCTATGATGAAAATTACAGACCTCTGTCATCATTTTAAGTGGGAGAACTTGCACAATCGGTAGCTGACTAAATACTTTTTTTTGCCCCACTGTAAATATGTACATACCTTTTTTCTTCTTTTTCTGGTAGGAGAACCTCTTCTCGATTGCGTTGACCTCCTCGGGGGATATGAAGTGGCGCACATTGTAGCTGACGCCCACCCGGTTCAGGTGGCCCCTCACGTGGTTGGCCAGCCCGATGCCGTTATGGAAGCGATCGGGGCAGTAGGGGCACTTCCTCTCCACACTTTTCAGGGACTCGGGAGCCTCCTCGTCGTCTTCGTCGTCATCCAGGATGCCCCCCGCAGAGAGGAACCGCCGCACGCGCTCATCGTCAATGGCGTCTACACCCCCATCATCATCATCATCATCATCATCATCATCATCATCCCCCGCTTCAGGGTCCATTTCTGCAAGAGCGGCAGTAATCCTGTTGCTCCTCCTCAAAACCTTTTGGTTGTTTCCTTCTTGCCGCTCGTCCTCCTTGTGACAGTTCCTCGTGCGCGGCGACAATGTGGCGCTCTGACACTCTGACCACACAAACATTATCAGACATCAGATCAGTGGTTTAGTGGTGCATTTCTACACTAGTTGTCGGGCCGCAGCATTGAAATTGCTGAGTTGTTTGCTTCTATACGTTTAGACGCCCTTTTGAGGCCCTAAACCTGCACGAAAAGTCTCAATTTTTCGGGCATGGCGAAAAAGTTCATATTTTGGGCTTCCCGAAAATGACATCTAGCGCCACCTTTAAAATAAGGAAATCAACATTAGCCACGCCCATCAGTTTCACGTATCGATACGAAAACCGCAGGAGACGTCCGTCAAGTCGGGACGCACTTAAAAGTCTAGGAACCCATACCTGAAAACGGACAGGAAGTCAGCCATCTTGGTTTTAATATTCCATTTTTCGGCGGGAAAAAAGGGGTCGTACTTTTACGAACTTCTCTTAAGGACTTTGGCCAAATGAGTCGCGTTTAAAATGACAAATACTACACATACAGGCAATTTTAAATTGCCAATTAATCTTGCCTACGCCATAAGATGTGGGCGTGGCATGGCGGCAAACTTTGCAACGACGGCTTTTAGCGAAATAAATGAGTCGTACTTTTACGAACTTGTTCTTAGGACTTTGGCCAAATGAGTCGTGGTTAAAATTACAGATTCTACACATATAAACGATTATGAAATGCGAATTAATCTTGCCTACGCCATAAAATGTGGGAGTGGTATGGCGGCAAACTTTGCAACAATGGTTTTCAGCTATTTTTCCGCAAAATAAAGGGGTCGTACTTCTACGAACTTCTCCTAAGGACTTTGGCCAAATGAGTCATGGTTAAAATGACAGATTCTACACACATAGGCGATTATGAAATGCGAATTAATCTTGCCTATACCATAAAATGTGGGCTTGGCATAGCGCCAAACTTTGCAACAACGGTTTTTAGCCATTTTTTGCGAAAAAAAGGAGTCGTACTTTTACGAACTTCTCCTAAGGTCTTTGACCAAATGAGTCGCAATTAAAATGACGGATACTACACATATAAGTGATTATAAATTGCGAATTAATCTTGCCTCCGTCTTTAGATGTGGGCGCGGTATGGCACCAAACTTTCCAACAACGGTTATTAGCCATTTTTCAACAAAAAAAGGGGTCGTACATTTACAAAATTTTAAGGACTTTGGCCAAATGAGTCGCATTTAAAATGACAGATACTACACATATAGGCGATTATAAATTGCAAAAGTATCTTTCCTACGCCATAAGATGTGTGCATGGCATGGCGCCAAACTTTGCAACGACGGTTTTTAGCCATTTTTTTGCTAAAAAAAGGGTTGTACTTTTACGAACTTCTCATAAGGACTTTGGCCAAATGAGTCGCGGGTAAAATGACAGATACTACACATATAGGCGATTATAAATTGTAAATTAATCTTGCCTACGCCATAAGATGTGGCCGTGGCATGGCGCCAAACTTTGCAACAACTGTTTTTAGTTATTTTTGGCGGAAAAAAGGGTTGTACTTATACAAATTTTTCCTAAGGACTTTTGTTAACTGAGTCGTGGTTAAAATGACGGATACCACACATGTAGGTGATGTTAAATTGAGAATTCATCTTGCCTAAGCCATAAGATGTGGGCGTGGCATGGTGCTAAATTTTGCAACAACGGTTTTTAGCCATTATTTTGCAATAAAAAGGGTCGTACTTTTACGAACTTCTCCTTAGGACTTTGGCCTAATTGGTCACATTTAAAATGACAGATACCATACATATAAGCTATCATAAATTGCAAATTTATTTTGCCTACGCCAAAAGATGTGGGCGTGGCATGGCGCCAAACTTTGCACCAACGTTTTTTAGCCATTTTTAGCGAAGACAAAGGGTTGTACTTTTACAAACTTCTCCTAAGGACTTTGGCAAAATGAGTCGCGATTAAAATGACAGATACTAGACATATTGTTGATTATAAATTCCGAATTAATCTTGCCTATGCCATAAAATGTGGGAGTGGTATGGCGCCAAACTTTGCAACAATGGTTTTTAGCCATTTTTACGCAAAATAAAGGGGTCGTACTTCTACGAACTTCTCCTAAGGACTTTGGCCAAATGAGTTGCGGTAACAATGACAGATACTACACATACAGGCAATGTCAAATTGCGAATTAATCTTGCTTATGCCATAAGATGTGGGCGTGGCATGGTGCCAAACTTTGCAACAACGGTTTTTAGCCTTTTTTTTTTTTTGCTAAAAAACGGTCGTACCTTTACGAACTTTTCCAAAGGACTTTGGCCAAATGAGTCAGGGTTAAAATGACATATATCACACACATTGGCGATGTTAAATTGCGAATTGATTTTGCCTACACCATAAGATGCGGGCTTGGTATGGCGCCAAACTTTGCAGCAACATTTTTTAGCCATTTTTAGCGAAAAAAAGGAGTCGTACTTTTACGAACTTCTCCTTAGGTCTTTGACCAAATGAGTCGCAATTAAAATGACAGATACTACACATTTAAGCAATTATAAATTGCGAATTAATCTAGCCTATGTCATTAGATGTGGGCGTGGTATGGCGCCAAACTTTCCAACAACGGTTTTTAGCCATTTTTTAACAAAAAAAGGGTCGTACATTTACAAACTTTTAGGGACTTTGGCCAAATGAGTCATGGTTAAAATGACAGATTCTACACACATTGGCGATTATGAAATGCGAATTAATCTTGCCTATACCATAAAAGGTGGACGTGGCATGGTGCCAAACTTTGCAGTAACGGATTTTAGCCATTTTTAACAAAAAAAAGGAGTCATGCTTTTACAAACTTCTCCTAAGGACTTTGGCCAAATGAATCGCGGTTAAAATGACAGATACTACACATACAGGCGATCTTAGACTTGATTTTGCCTTCACCATAAAATGTGGGCGTGGCATGGCGCCAAACTTTACAACAACGGTTTTTAGCTATTTTTGGCGAAAAAAAAGGGTTGTACTTATACAAATTTTTCCTAAGGACTTTTGCCAAATGAGTCGTGGTTAAAATGACGGACACCACACATATAAGGTGAAGTAAATTGAGAATTCATCTCGCCTAAGCCATAAGATGTGGGCGTGGCATGGTCCTAAATTTTGCAACAACGGTTTTTCGCCATTATTTTGCAATAAAAAAGGTCGTACTTTTACGAACTTCTCCTAAGGACTTTGGCCTAATGGGTCACATTTAAAATGACAGATACCACACATATAGGCGATCATAAATTGCAAATTTATTTTGCCTACACCATAAGATGTGGGCGTGGCATGGCGCCAAACTTTGCAGCAACAGTTTTTAGCCATTTTTTTCGAAAAAAAGGGGTCATACTTTTACGAACTTCTCCTAAGGTCTTTGACCAAATGAGTTGCGATTAAAATGACAGGTACTACACATATAAGCGATTATAAATTGTGAATTAATCTTCCCTACACCATACGATGTGGGCGTGGCATGGCGCCAAACTTTACAACAACGGTTTTTAGCTATTATTGGTGAAAAAAAAGAGTTGTACTTATACAAATTTTTCCTAAGGACTTTTGCCAAATGAGTCGTGGTTAAAATGACGGATACCACACATATAGGTGAAGTAAATTGAGAATTCATCTCGCCTAAGCCATGAGATGTGGGCGTGGCATGGTCCTAAATTTTGCAACAACGGTTTTTAGCCATTATTTTGCAATAAAAAAGGTTTGTACTTTTACGAACTTCTCCTAAGGACTTTGGCCTAATGGGTCACATTTAAAATGACAGATACCACACATATAGGCGATCATAAATTGCAAATTTATTTTGCCTGCACCATAAGATATGGGCGTGGCATGGCGCCAAACTTTGCAGCAACGGTTTTTAGCCATTTTTAGCGAAAAAAAGGAGTCATACTTTTACGAACTTCTCCTAAGGTCTTTGACCAAATGAGTCGCGATTAAAATGATAGGTACTACACATATAAGCGATTATAAATTGTGAATTAATCTTGCCTACACCATAAGATGTGGGCGTGGCATGGCGCCAAACTTTAAAACAACGGTTTTTAGCTATTTTTGGCGAAAAAAAAGGGTTGTACTTATACAAATTTTTCCTAAGGACTTTTGCTAAATGAGTCGTGGTTAAAATGACGGATACCAAACATGTAGGTGATGTTAAATTGAGAATTCATCTCGCCTAAGCCATAAGATGTGGGTGTGGCATGGTGCTAAATTTCGCAACGGTTTTTAGCCATTATTTTGCAATAAAAAGGGTCGTACTTTTACGAACTTTTCCTAAGGACTTTGGCCTAATTGGTCACATTTAAAACGACAGATACCACACATTTAGGCTATCATAAATTGCAAATGTATTTTGCCTACGCCAAAAGATGTGAGCGTGGCATGGCTCCAAACTTTGCACTAACGTTTTTTTTAACCATTTTTAGCAAAGAGAAAGGGTTGTACTTTTACAAACTTCTCCTAAGGACTTTGGCCAAATGTGTCGCGATTAAAATGACAGATACTGGACATATTGTTGATTATAAATTCCGAATTAATCTTGCCTATGCCATAAGATGTGGGCGTGGCATGGCGCCAAACTTTGCAAAGACAGTTTTTAGTCATTTTTCGTGAAAAACAGTGTCATACTTTTACGAACTCCTCCTAAGGACTTTGGCCAAACAAGTCAGGGTTAAAATGACAGATACTATACATACAGGCGATGTTAAGTTTTTAAATATTTTTCATGATTGCTTTTATATTTGCCTTTAAACATTTTAAAGTACATGTAAATTTGTACTGATGCAAGTAAATGAACAGTAGCATCAGAGGGACTCCAGACCTAGGGGTGTCCAAACTTTTTGACATGGGGGCTAAAAATGTGTGGTCAAGGGCCAAAAGCCGACGTAGATAGCCTATGCATATATATGTGTACATATTATATAAATATAATGGATATATAATTAATATACTGCGATGAGGTGGCGACTTGTCCAGGGTGTACCCCGCCTACCGCCCGAATACAGCGGAGAAAGGCTCCAGCGACCCCCCGTGACCCCAAAAATGACAAGCGGTAGAAAATGGATGGATGAATAATTATTTTAATTGAATATTAAGAGTATAAGAAATTTGGTATCCTACCTTGTTTACTTCCATGACGACCTTCTTTAAGTTTTGTAATCAATCAGAAATATCAAGCAGCTAAAATGCGCCAAACACAGATAAGTGTGGAGTGGTTTGCATTTTTCCCATCATGCTTTGTAATGGATTTAAATGGGTGTACATTTTTTTTTCTTATGATGCACTGACTATTTTTGTAATATTCACAAAGTTCCGTGAGCAGGTATTATGTGTGACCATGTGTGTTGACATTTTGTGTTGGTTCGATTTTGTTTTATTTTGCACCATGACTGGGGAAGGTTGTTTGCATTGTCCACTGGATGACGATATAAAATCAACATCAAAATGATCAGACTATTCAAATTAATGCAATCTCAAATTGGCTCAGATTCCTTATTGAACTCGCGTTGTCTCGCGAGCCAAGTTGGAGATTGGACACCCCTGCGCTAGGCCACCACCTCAGACCCAGAGATCATACTTGCCAACCCTCCCGATTTTCCCAGGAGACTCCCGAATTTCTCACGATATCTACCCGGACAAAAATATTAGGGGCGTGCCTTAAAGGCACTGCCTTTAGCGTCCTCTACAACCTGTCGTCACGTCCACTTTTCCTCCATACAAACAGCGTGCCGGCCCAGTCACATTATTATATGCGGCTTTTACACACACACACACACACACACACACACACACACACACACAAGTGAATGCAAGGCATACTTGATCAACAGCCATACGGGTCACACTGAGGGTGGCCATATAAACAACTTTAACACTGTTACTAATATGCGCCACACTGTGAACCCACACCAAAAAAACACATTTCGGGAGAACATCCGCACCGTAACACAACATAAACACAACAGAACAAATACCCAGAAACCCTTGCAGCACTAACTCTTCCGGGACGCTACAATATACACCCCCCGCTACCACCAACGCCCCCATCGCCCGAATTCAGACGTCTCAAGGTTGGCAAGTATGCCAGAGGTGCCTCAAGGCCACATGATTGCAACCCAGCAATTCAGTGTCAATTCGAACTACTTGAACTACGAGAACTACTACTACTTTGAGTAGTAGTAGTGCTTTGAGTACCTTGAAGGTAGAAAAGCGCTATACAAGTACAACCCATTTATCATTTATTTATTTACTACTAGTGAATTGAATTTATTGTAAAAAAATTGGAAATTTAATTGGCCTAGGTACCACTTTATAACCTCACCTGTGTCATATCCAAGCGTGGCGTTTCCTCTCCCTACAACTCTCTCAGAGTCGAGTTCCGCGCTATGTTCATGCTCCGCGTCACTCCCTGGAAGGTCCTCTTCATTCAGCCGGACTCTTTTACCGAACCTCCTGTTTCGGTGAGTCCTGAGAAGCACCTGGTTAGTCTCGTCATCCTTACAGCTACGGTGGGCTTTGGTTTGAGGTGAGTCGGACCGGGTTGCAGAGTCCGACTCACAATTGGAATCCAGCACGGCGTTGAAAACGTAGGACGAACAGCCGGTGTCAGCATCGAGCTGCGTGGTCATGATGGGGTTATTTTCTGAGTGGAGCCGCTTCCCGGTTCCAACCTGACTTGAAGACGAAGCCAAGCATGATAAAGAGTCAGGAGATGAGTTTTTTTTCTTTGTGTGCGTTCTGGTGTGATTTGCGAGCGCCTGTGAGGTTCTGGCGCTGAAGTGACATTGGGCGCAGACATATCGCCGGCGGTACATCACCGCTCGGGGCCGGAATGTGACTCCGAAAGAACCGGGAGGATTTTGAGGTGGATTTGATTCACCAGCAGCTTGGTCTCCATCACACAGAGGCTGTTGTGAAGGCGGGAACACCTTGTCTGGACTGAAACGATGTGGCGTTTGCTGTGCCGCCACCTTGGCGTCCAGTCTCTCTTTTGTTTTCTCGTCTTCATTCAGCTTCTGGATTTCCGCCACGATTTTCTCACGAGACTCCTGGTGTTTTCTTTGGTGGTCCTCCAGCAAAACGCACGTGGGCAGGTCCCATCCGCACTCGTCGCACGGAAAACCGCCCTCTTCGCCCGTTCTGGAGTGCTCCACCATGTGCTCCTGGAGGTGGACCTGCTTTTTAAAGTAAATGCTACATTCCACGCAGGTGAAGATGTCACCGTCCGCAGCCTCTTCGTCTTGGACCAAAATCGGATCGTCCGACTCTCCAAAGCCGCCTTGACTTGGAGGTGACCCGTGAGGACTCCCACTTGCTTGCGTACCGGTTTCAGTCATAGTTTCAAGGCTGGAGAAGGGCATGAGGAGGACCTTCTTCTTTGTGGACATCTGAACAGGAGTGCACAGAGCCCACTGGGCCGGTGGAAGACTCCCAGGGTCGGAATCTCCGGTAAAGGTGTACGCATCCTTCCCACGCTCCTCAATGTCTTTACCCCCGGGGATTTTCTCGACCTCCCTTTTGTCTGCGTCCTCCTCCGTCTTTGGTTCTCCTTGGGCTCCCTGGGATACATCCCAGTCATGGCGGCCTCCCACTGCGATGCAAAACCAGAGGAGTTATGAATGAGAAGGTGTGCGAGAGAAAGCTGGGTAAAGCAGATTTTGCTCTACCTACAGTCTGTCGGGCCAAGCTGACACGCGTTTGGTTCTTCTTTTTTTGTGCTTTCTATACTTCTACGGCACACCTCCTCAGCGGCCGTCTTATCAGTCTTCGGCTCTGCTTCTTTGCTATCTTTGCCAACAGCTCTGGATCGCATCCAAACAGAGAGAAAAAATGTTTTTATGACACTTTCAGCCTGTGAGTATCTTCCAACCCTGACAAACAAGTCAAACCACATTTTGAGTCGACATAAGAAGGTTAGCGTAGCAAGAGACGTGGGACAGGTGGGTGACAAAAACAGTGGAACACGTCAGTTCTTAGGAGCTACAGTTTATGCGATATCAACTTGTGTTACTACGTTCCGTAATCACGTTGTTTTTTGGTTAAATTCCATGTCATAACATTTCGTACATATAGTGTTGTGGTTACATTACGACATTTAGTTTTGTGGTTAGCTAAAGTATACACGTAGTCTCAGAACGCTATACCTACAGGTGGTGCTTGCGTGGCAATGTTCCATTATTTACAACATTTTCTGGTTACGATGATTTATGATTACCCGACGTTGCCTCGTTACACAAAGTTCTGTGGTTTATGATAGTTTATGCAACGAGGGAACGTCGGGTAATCATAAATCATTGTAACCACGAAAAGTCGTAACCATGAAAAATCGTCACGCAAGGACCACCTTTAATGGTTGTGACTTTTTGTGGTTACAATGATTTATGGTTACCAGACATTCCCTCGTTACACAAGTTTTTTTGGTTCGTAGAAGAATATGTATATAGAACAATATGTGGTACTTAAATGCTATACATACAAGTGGTGTTTGCGTGGCGATGTTACATGGTTACGATGTTTCATGGTTACGATGTTTCATGGTTACGATGTTTCGTGGTTACAATGATTTATGGTTTCACAGAGTTCCCCCCGTTAAGTTTTGTGGCTGGTGGAAGAATATGTATGCGGAAGAAAATACGGTACCGTAATGCTATACATTAAGGTGGTCCTTGCGTGATGATGTTTCATGTTTACGACGTTTCCCTGTTACGGTGATTTATGGTTACACATTCTTCCCTCGTTACACAAAGTTTCGTGGTTTGTAGAAGAATATGTATGAAAAAGAAAATATGGTACCGTAATGTTAACATACAGGTGGTGCCTGCGTGACAATGTTTCATGGTTACAATGTTACGATGATTTATGGTTGCACGTTCTTCCCTCATTCCACAAAGTTTCGTGATTTGTGAAAGAATATTTATGAGGAAGAAAATGCGGTACCGTAATGCCATATACACAGGTAGTCTTTGCGTGACGATGTTTCATTGTTACGACGTTTTGTGGTTATAATGACTTATGGTTACACAAATTTCCTCTTTACACAAAGTTCTGTGGTTTGTAGAGGAATATGTATAAGGAAGAATACAATAATAGTTTATGTAACGAGGGAACGTCGGGTAACCATAAATCATTGTAACCTCGAAAAGTCGTCAGCATAAAATCACCTTTAATGGTTGTGACTTTTTGTGGTTACAATGATTTATGATTACCCGACGTTTCCTTGCTACATAAAGTTTTGTGGTTTGTCGAAGAATATGTGTACAGGTGTTTTTGTGTGGCGATGTTTCATGGTTACGATGTTTCGTGGTTTCAATGATTTATGGTTTCACAAAGTTCCCCCGTTACGCAAAGTTTTGTGGTTGGTGGAATAATATGTATGTGGAAGACTACGTAGGATCATAATACTATTTATACGGGCGGTTCTTGCGTGATGATGTTGGATGGTTACAATGATTTATGGTTACCCGATGTTCCCTTGTTACACAAAGTTCTGTGTTCGTAGAAGAATATGTATAAGGAAGAATACGTGGTACCGTAATGCTATACATAAAGGTGGTCCTTGCGTGACGATGTTTCATGGTTACGACATTTCGTGGTTCCATTGATAAAGGTCTATGCAAAGTTTTCTTGTTACACAAAGTTTTGTGGTTAATAGAAGAACATGTTTCCCGACATTTCCTCGTTATCTAAAGTTCTGTGGTTCGTAGAAGAATATGCGGTACCGTAATGCTATACACACGCAGGTGGTCCATTATGTGACAATGTTTCATTCTTGTGACGTTTTGCGGTTACAATGATTTATGGTTACACAAAGTTCTGTGGTTTGTAGAGGAATTTGTATAAGGAAGAAAACCACAATAGTTTATGTAACGAGGAAATGTCGGGTTACCATAAATCATAGTAATCACGAAAAGTCGTAACCATGAAACGCTGTCATGCAAGGACCACCTTTAATGGTTGTGACTTTTTCTTGTTACAATGATTTATGGTTACCTGATGTTCCCTTGTTACACATACTTTTGTGGTTAGGTTGAAGAACATGTATGAGGAGGAATACGCAGTTGGTTCTTGTGTGACGATGTTTAATGGTTACGACGTTTTGTGGTTACAATAATGTATGGTTACACAAAGTTCCCTCGTTACACAAAGTTCTGTGGTTTGTAGAGGAATATGTATGAGGAATAATACCACAATAGTTTATGTAACGAGAGAACGTCAAGTAACCATAAATCATAGTAACCACGAAAAGTCGTAACCATGAAATGCTGTCATGCAAAGACCACCTTTAATGGTTGTGACTTTTTCTGGTTACAACGATTTATGGTTACCTGATGTTCCCTTGTTACACAAAGTTTTGTGGTGGGTAGAAGAATATGTATACAGAACAGTGATACTCTAATGCTATACATACAGGTGGTGTTTGTGTGCCGATGTTTCAAGTTTACGATGTTCTGTGGTAACAATGATTTATGGTTACACAAAGTTCCCTCGTTACACAAAGTTCTGTGGTTTGTAGAAGGATATGTATATGGAAGAATACCACAAAAGTTTATGTAACGAGGGAACGTCGGGTAACCATAAATCATTGTAACCACGAAAAGTCGTAACCATGAAACGTTGTCATGCAAGGACCAGCTTTAATGGTTGGGACTTTTTCTGGTTACAATGATTTATGGTTACCCGATGTTCCCTCGTAACACAAAGTTTTGTGGTTCGTAGAAGAATATGTATACAGAACAGTACGTGATACTTTAAGGCTATATATACAGGTGGTGTTTGTGTGCCGATGTTTCAAGTTTACGATGTTTCGTGGTTACAATGATTTATGTTTTTTACTCAAAGTTTTGTGTTTGTTGGAAGAATATGTATGAGTAAGACTATGTAGCACCATACATTGTTTTATGCAGTATATTGTTGGTGTAAACATACTTAAGCAGAATAAAATAGAGTTTTATTGTCATTATTGCAGTGAACAGGTTCAAAGAACAACGAAATTGGAGCAGATCCCTAAGGTGCATAAGGTCACCCAGGGGGGAAGGGGTCCATACATCTGCGGTCCCTTTGAAGGTTTCTCGTTGATCCCTTTTGGTTGAGTTTTTTCCTACCCTGATTTGGGATCTGAGAGGAAGATGTCGTCTTGGCTTTCGCAGCCCTTTGAGACACTTGTGATTAAGGGCTATATAAATAAACTTTGATTGATTGATTGATACAGGTGGTCCTTTCATGACGATGTTTCATTGTTACGACGTTTCATGGTTACAGTGATTTATGTTAACCAAAAGTTCCCTCGTTAGACAAAGTTCCGTGTCCTCATTCGGTCAAAACTTGGTAACCGTTTTAACTAAGGTCCCGTCCGGGTTTATTTTGAAGTGAGTTTCCGTCTCCGGTTCAGGTAAATGAGCATGTTCGGTCAAAAGAAATTGCGTCTGTGTTTCTACATAATAACAGGACAAAGTTGCATGATTAATGGCATGAGTTAAAGCGTCCACTTCCACAACCCTATAATGCGTGTCCTGATCAGAGTACGGGAGGCGTTAGTTTATGCTTCAAAACACCACAGTACCGCCTTCCTCACCTGGGTCCGGAGGAAGGAGATCCTGGGCTGTGAGCAGCCAGACCGTGAGGGTTAGAAAAATGCTGCAGCTCCTCCTCTGACACATAACAACAGCACACACAAACCACAGAAATCACTTCACAGGCCAACAGTTAAAATCCAGGTGCTAACTAATCAACGACAGGTGGGAGATGTGCAGAGGCGTGTGTTACCATCTACGGCCTCTTTCTCAGAGTCAGAGTCCCAGCTGAGCGAGGAAGGAAAGGCTGAGGAGGGGAATCTTCTCTGTGCGCTGACCTCCGACTCTGCACTGCCCTCGGTCTGCTCTGGGTCCTGGTCTGCGTCCAGGCCCGGTGAGCCCTTGGCAGGCGTCAGGATGTCGCTCACATTGGAAGAACATGAGGACTAGCAGCAAGAATAAGAAAAAAACAATATATTTTTAGCGGTGACAGTGTATTATGGATCGATTATAGTTTATATTTAATGCAGAGCTGTAGCCACTTGAATTACTGTGTTTCAGGTGTTGCTAGCATTTTTTTTTAATTATTATTATTTATTTTATTACAAAACCAGTGAAGTTGGCACATTGTGTAAATGGTAAATAAAAACAGAATACAATAATTTGCAATACCTTTTCAACTTATATTCAATTGAATAGACTGCAAAGACAAGATATTAAATGTTCCAACTGAGAAACTTCATTTTTTTTTGGGCAAATAATAATTAACTTACAACTTAATGGTAGCAACACATTGTCAGAGGGGCATTTTTACCACGGTAATACATGGCCTTTCCTTTTAACAACACTCAGTAAACATTTGGGAACTGAGGAGACCAATTTCTGAAGTGGAATTCTTTCCCATTCTTGCTTGATGTACTGCTTAAGTTGTTCAAAAGTCCGGGGTCTCTCTTGTGGTATTTTACGCTTCATAATGCGCCACACATTTTCAATGGGCTGCGATGAGGTGGCGACTTGTCCAGGGTGTACCCTGCCTTCCGCCCGATTGTAGCTGAGATAGGCGCCGGCGCCCCCCGCGACCCCGAAAGGGAATAAGCGGTAGAAAATGGATGGATGGATGGATTTTCAATGGGAGACAGGTTTGGACTACAGGCAGGCCAGTCTAGTACCTGCACTCTTTTACTATGAAGCCACGCTGTTCTAACACATGGTTTGACATTGTCTTGTTGAAATAAGCAGGGGCGTCCATGATAACGTTGCTTGGATGGCGACATATGTTGTTCCAAAAGCTGTATGTACCTTTCAGAATTAATGGTGCCTTCACAGATGTGTAAGTTACCCATGCCTTGGGCACAAATACACCCCCATATCATCACAGATGCTGGTTTTTCAACTTTGCGCCGAGAACAGTCCGAATGGTTCTTTTTCTCTTTGTTCCGGAAGACACAACGTCAATTTGAAATGTGGACTCGTCAGACCACACAACACTTTTCCACTTTGCATCAGTCAATCTTAGATGACCTCGGGCCAAGCGAAGCCAACAGCGTTTCCGGGTGTTGTTGATAAATGGCTTTGGCTTTGCATAGTAGAGTTTTAACTTGCATGTACAGATGTAGCGACCAACTGTAGTTACTGATAGTGGTTTTCTGAAGTGTTCCTGAGCCCATATGGTGATATCCTTTACACACTGATGCCGATTTTTGATACAGTACCGCCTGAGGGATCCAAGGTCTGTAAAATAGTCGCTTACGTGCAGTGCTTTCGCAAGATTCTCTGAACTGTTTGATGATATTACGGGGCGTAGATGGTGAAATCCCTAAATTCCTTGCAATAGCTGGTAAAGAAACGTTGTTCTTAAACTATTAGTCGATATGCTCAGGCATTTGTTGACTAAGTGGTGACCCTCACCCCATCCTTGTTTGTGAATGACTGAGCATTTCATGGAAGCTGTTTTTATACCCAATCATGGCACCCACCTGTTCCCAATTAGCCTGTTCACCTGTGGGTTGTTCCTAATAAGTGTTTGATGAGCATTCCTCAAGTTTCTCTGTCTTTTTTGCCACTTGTGCCAGCTTTTTTGAAACAAGTTGCAGGCATCAAATCCCAAATGAGCTAATATTTGCAAAAAATAGAGTTTAACAGTTCTAACTTTAAAAATATTGTCTTTGCCGTCTATCCAATATAGGTTGAAAAGGATTTGCAAATCATTATATTCTGTTTTTATTTACCATTTACACAACCTGCCAACTTCATTGGTTTTGGGGTTTGAACATATGGTAGTACTAGGATTCATAATAACGTGGTAAAAGCGTGATCGCTCTCGATACTACGAGGAATATGAGACTGAGGTGTTTTTACGGCGCATTCAAGGGCCACTGAAAAGAGTAGAACGCCACAATGCCTGGCAGAAAAAGAAAAAAAATATATATGATATATTTATATACACATATGTATAATTCCATATGTATATATATATATATATATATATATATATATATATATATATATATATATTAGGGGTGTGGGGGAAAATCGATTAAAATATGAATCGCGATTCTCAAGTTGTGCGATTCAGAATCGATTCTCTTTTTTTTTTTTTAAATCGATTTTTTGGGAGTGATTTTTTTTTTTATCAATCCAACAAAACAATACACAGCAATACCATAACAATGCAATCCAATTCCAAAACCAAACCTGACCCAGCAACACTCAGAACTGCAATAAACAGAGCAATTGAGAGGAGACACAAACACGACACAGAACAAACCAAAAGTAGTGAAACAAAAATGAATATTATCAACAACAGTATCAATATTAATTATAATTTCAGCATAGCAGTGATTAAAAATCCCTCATTGAAATTATCATTAGGCATTTATAAAAATTAAAAAAAAGAACTATAGTGTCACAGTGGCTTACACTTGCATCGCATCTCATAAGCTTGACAACACACTGTGTCCAATGTTTTCACAAAGATAAAATAAGTCATATTTTTGGTTCGTTTAATAGTTAAAACAAATTTACATTATTGCAATCAGTTGATAAAACATTGTCCTTTTTAATTATAAAAGCTTTTTTTTTTTTTTTAAATCTACTACTCTGCTTGCATGTCAGCAGACTGGGGTAGATCCTGCTGAAATCCTATGTATTGAATGAATACAGAATCTTTTTAAATCGGGAAAAAAATCCTTTTTGAATCGAGAATCGTGTTGAATTAAAAAAAAAGAATCGATTTTGAATGGAATCGTGGGACACCCAAAGATTCGCAGCCCTTATATATATATATATATATATATATATATATATATATATATATATATATATATATATATATAAGGGCTGCGAATCTTTATATATATATATATATATATATATATATATATATATATATATATATATATATGTCTTGATTGGATTATCCAGAGAATAGTGCTCGATACCGTGGTAGAGCGCAATATGTAGGTGTGGGGAAAAAAATCACAAGACTACTTCATCTCTACAGATCTGTTTCATGAGGGGTTCCCTCAATCATCAGGAGATTTTAATGGAAGCAATCACATACAATGGTTTATATAGAGCACAGAGTGGGTGGGTACAGGCAGGCGTAGGGTGTGGTGATTGGCTCATGTGTTACCTAGGAGGTGTTTCCGTCTGTGGCGGCATGTTGAAATGATTTCACTGCGCTTGTTGAGGGATGATAGATCTGGATGATGTATAATAAACAGTTTCTCTTTTAAGCATAGGTTGCATCTTTTATTACCACTGTTGTAAGGTGTGCTGGATGCAAGGATTTGCCATGTTATTGAATATTCAACATTATTGTCTTTGAGGTTCCAAATGTGTTTGCTGAGTTCTGTAGAATTCTGCAAAGTCTGGTTTCTAAAGGAGGCGTTGTGATTATTCCATCTTGTTTTGAACGCTCCTTCGGTTAATCCTACGTACGTGTCGGATGTGTTAATGTCCTTGCGTATTACCTTTGCTTGGTAAACGACTGATGTCTGTAAGCACCTTCCGTTGAGAGGGCAATCAGGTTTCTTGCGACAGTTACATTCATTATTGGTTTCAGAGTCGTTTAGTCTGGGGGTAGGCAGTCCTTTTGCAATTGCTTTGTTGTGGTTTGAAATGATTTGTTGCATGTTATTCATACAGCTGTAGCTCAATTTAATGTTGTTCTTGTTGAATATTTTTCTTAGGGTGTTGCCTTTGGGGAAGTGTTTGTCGATCAGAGTGAGGAACTTGCGGCCGATGTTGGTTGAGACGTCTTTGCTGGATGGCGGATTGTACCAGATGATGTTGTTTCGTTTTCTGCTCTTTTTTGGTTGGTTTCCTGGAGTGGGTTCATAGGTGAGGGTGAAGTTGTATCCGCTTTCATCAAGTGCTTTCTGGTACGGGGGGGTTGCTTGGTCGAATTCAGCTTTGCTGGATGACAGCATCGATAGCCTTTTCTTAATTCCGGTAGGTATTCTTTTCGTGGTGGTGGGTGGGTGGTTGCTGTCATGGTGCACGTATTGGAGTGTTGTGTTGGGTTTGTGTTGCGAACTCGTTGGGAGTTTCCTCCTCTCCCAGCTTGCTAGCCTCAACCTGAACCTTGGTATTTACCGTGATGACGGACTGGCAGTGTGCCACGCCTCGCCAAGGAGCAGCGAGAACACCAAGAAGTGCATATGCCAAATCTTCAAAGAAAACGGCCTACGGATCACGATTTAAGCCAACAAGCAAACCGTCAACTTCCTCGACGTCACTTTCAACCTGAGAAATAACAGCTACCAACCATTCACGAAACCCTACACAACACTCCAATACGTGCACCATGACAGCAACCACCCACCCACCACCACGAAAAGAATACCTACCGGAATTAATAAAAGGCTATCGATGCTGTCATCCAGCAAAGCTGAATTCGACCAAGCAACCCCCCTGTACCAGAAAGCACTTGATGAAAGCGGATACAACTTCTCCCTCACCTATGAACCCACTACAGGAAACCAACCAAAAAAGAGCAGAAAACGAAACAACATCATCTGGTACAATCCGCCATTCAGCAAAGACGTCTCAACCAACATCGGCCGCAAGTTCTTCACTCTGATCGACAAACACTTCCCCAAAGGCAACACCCTAAGAAAAATATTCAACAAGAACAACATTAAATTGAGCTACAGCTGTATGAACAACATGCAACAAATCATTTCAAACCACAACAAAGCAATTGCAAAAGGACTGCCTACCCCCAGACTAAACGACTCTGAAACCAATAATGAATGTAACTGTCGCAAGAAACCTGATTGCCCTCTCAACGGAAGGTGCTTACAGACATCAGTCGTTTACCAAGCAAAGGTAATACGCAAGGACATTAACACATCCGACACGTACGTAGGATTAACCGAAGGAGCGTTCAAAACAAGATGGAATAATCACAACGCCTCCTTTAGAAACCAGACTATGCAGAATTCTACAGAACTCAGCAAACACATTTGGAACCTCAAAGACAATAATGTTGAATATTCAAAAACATGGCAAATCCTTGCATCCAGCACACCTTACAACAGTGGTAATAAAAGATGCAACCTATGCTTAAAAGAGAAACTGTTTATTATATATCATCCAGATCTATCATCCCTCAACAAGCGCAGTGAAATCATTTCAACATGCCGCCACAGACGGAAACACCTCCTAGGTAACACATGAGCCAATCACCACACCCTACGCCTGCCTGTACCCACCCACTCTGTGCTCTATATAAACCATTGTATGTGAATGCTTCCATTAAAATCTCCTGATGATTGAGGGAACCCCTCATGAAACAGATCTGTAGAGATGAAGTAGTCTTGTGATTTTTTTCCCCACACCTACATATATATATATATGAAGAGTTCATATGCAAAAGCAGATAAATCCATTTTGACCGATTCTGTATATTAACGATTTTCTGCCTGCTGGTGTTGCCGGTACATATACAAGCATACAATGGTTTATTTAATATCAACATAAGCAAGTCATGAAAGCCTAAACTTTTAAGAAATGCTGATGTAATGAATGGCTTTCAAATAAGAGTGTTTGATGTGGTTTTACGTCAAAAGCAGATATATCCAAATTATGATATGTTGCAAAAACAGATATCTCCAAAATCGTTTTCTTTGCGGTCGTTATTTCGCATAATATTCAAGATAAAGATAGAGAGAAAAACAGAACGTGAAATTTATCGAAAGCCACATTTCAAGGTAACAACTGTTCACATTTCTTTACTTCATTATTTAACAGTTTCGATCCCTTGGTACGTAGAAATCTAGCTGTCCCTGCGAACATTGTTTTTTCGTACTTGCTAACCGGACATGCTTTTTTGGAACTGTGACCTCACATATTTACCTCGTGCTTTTCAGCACCAAATGAAAAAAACAAAAAAACATTGTTGCAATGAAGACAATGTTTTATTAATAAAAACAAGCACAAATGCTCAACCTGGTTTGCCTCTCAAAAACACTCCTGTGCAGATAACAGCTCACTCATCATCGCTATCGGCATTAGCTCCATGCTCGACAACATCGTTTAACGCAGCGGTGTAAAACTTACGGACACGCGTGCTAGCGCCAACATCAAATAACTTCAACAGGTCAGTTTTTTTCGCTGGCTTAACATTGTTCACAGGAGAAGCTTCCAAATTATTCATGCGCGGATAACAACACTGAGTGAGTCCGAGCGCGCTGCCATTTTGTTTGTCACGTGATCCCGTACTGCAGCGCTGGTTGGGCAAACGGATATATCGGCTTTTGTGATAAATGATCCATGGCGCTTATCGGCCTTTGCAATAAATCGCTGAACTAAATGACGTTAAAAGCGGCATTTGTCCGCATTTGCAAACAAATTGATTTTGGTATACCACAATAGAAGTGGTGGACTATATATTACCGAGGCTGGGCTAAACTTTATCAAAATGGCGTTTATCGGTTTTTGCGTATGAACTCTTCATATATATATATATATATATATATATATATATATATATATATATATATATATATATATATATATATATATATATATATATATATATATATATATATATATATATATATATGTAAATATACATATACATATATATACATACATACATACGTATATATACACATACATATATATACATACATGCATTTCATGGAAGCTGTTTTTATACCCAATCATGGCACCCACCTGTTCCCAATTAGCCTGTTCACCTGTGGGTTGTTCCTAATAAGTGTTTGATGAGCCTTCCTCAAGTTTCTCTGTCTTTTTTGCCACTTGTGCCAGCTTTTTTTAAACAAGTTGCAGGCATCAAATCCCAAATGAGCTAATATTTGCAAAAAATAGAGTTTAACAGTTCTAACTTTAAATATATTGTCTTTGCCGTCTATCCAATATAGGTTGAAAAGGATTTGCAAATCATTATATTCTGTTTTTATTTACCATTTACACAACCTGCCAACTTCATTGGTTTTGGGGTTTGAACATATGGTAGTACTAGGATTCATAATAACGTGGTAAAAGCGTGATCGCTCTCGATACTACGAGGAATATGAGACTGAGGTGTTTTTACGGCGCATTCAAGGGCCGCTGAAAAGAGTAGAACGCCACAATGCCTGGCAGAAAAAGAAAAAAAAAATATATGATATATTTATATACACATATGTATAATTCCATATATATATATATATATATATATATATATATATATATATATATATATATATTAGGGGTGTGGGGGAAAATCGATTAGAATATGAATCGCGATTCTCAAGTTGTGCGATTCAGAATCGATTCTCTTTTTTTTTTTTTTAAATCGATTTTTTGGGGGTGATTTTTTTTTTTATCAATCCAACAAAACAATACACAGCAATACCATAACAATGTAATCCAATTCCAAAACCAAACCTGACCCAGCAACACTCAGAACTGCAATAAACAGAGCAATTGAGAGGAGACACAAACACGACACAGAACAAACCAAAAGTAGTGAAACAAAAATGAATATTATCAACAACAGTATCAATATTAATTATAATTTCAGCATAGCAGTGATTAAAAATCCCTCATTGAAATTATCATTAGGCATTTATAAAAATTAAAAAAAAGAACAATAGTGTCACAGTGGCTTACACTTGCATCGCATCTCATAAGCTTGACAACACACTGTGTCCATTGTTTTCACAAAGATAAAATAAGTCATATTTTTGGTTCGTTTAATAGTTAAAACAAATTTACATTATTGCAATCAGTTGATAAAACATTGTCCTTTTTAATTATAAAAGCTTTTTTTTTTTTTTTAAATCTACTACTCTGCTTGCATGTCAGCAGACTGGGGTAGATCCTGCTGAAATCCTATGTATTGAATGAATACAGAATCTTTTTAAATTGGGAAAAAAATCGTTTTTGAATCAAGAATCGTGTTGAATTTAAAAAAAAATCGATTTTGAATGGAATCGTGGGACACCCAAAGATTCGCAGCCCTTATATATATATATATATATATATATATATGTAAATATACACATACATATATATACATACATACATACATACATATATAGATATATATATACACATACATATATATACACATGCATACATACATACATATATAGATATGTATATATACACATACATATATATACATACATACATACATATATATATATATATACATACATATATATACATCAATACATACATATACATACACACATATATATATGTAAATATACACATACATATATATACACACATACACATATATATATATATATATATATATATATACATACATATATATACATAAATACATACATACATATATATATATGTAAATATACACATACATATATATACATACATACATACATATATAGATATGTATATATACACATACATATATATACATACATACATACATACATATACATACATATACATACATATACATACATACATATACATAAATATATATACATACATATACATACATATATATACATACATACACACATATATATACATACATACATATACATAAATATATATACATACACACATACATGCATACATACATACATATACATATATATACATACATACACACATACATACATATACATACAAACATACATACACACATACATATATATATATATAGATATATATATACATATATATATATAGATATATATACAGTATATACAGTACATACATACATATATACAAATTTTTGACCTCTGGGCCCAACTTTTCCACTACAAAGGGGCCCGGGTCCCACTCAAATATTAACACTGAATAAATACATCTAACCTACTCATAGTTTAACAGGATAACAAACTTTTCAAATGATTTGAAACCATGTTTTAATCACAAATTATTCTTCATTTAACGCATAAGCATTAGGCTTAGGTCAGGCTGATTACAAAATAAGTACTAATCAAAGAGACTGGATAAGAAGGGACTAATAGTTAATGAAAAATTAATGTACATACTTTTGATTGATTGATTGATTGATAGATACTTTTATTAGTAGATTGCACAGTACAGTACATATTCCGTACAATTGACCACTAAATGGTAACACCCGAAAAGGTTTTTCAACTTGTTTAAGTCGGGGTCCACGTTAATCAATTCATGGTAGTTAATCAATTCATACAACTATGTAGTGCTAAAATCAACAAAATTAACATCCATCCATCCATGCATTTTCTACCGCTTGTCCCATTTGGGGTTGCCGGGGGTCGCTAGAGCCTAGTTCAGCTGCATTCGGGCAGAAGGCATCGTACACCCTGGACAAGTCGCCACCTCATCGCAGACAAAATTAACAATAAATTAGTTTCTAAACTAAACTGTCAATAAAATTAAAGTCCAAATGAAAATACAGCTTCACCACTTTAGTCATAATTCTTGCACTTAAGAAACTTCTCAATGACTCTAGCTCCAGACTTCTTCTGTTTGTTTGATATTTTCATTACTGCCACAAGTGGTGGAAAAATGTATTACATCTGAGTACCATACGGACCACAGCTGAGAAATGTTATTTTTTGGTGGCCCTCCGGAGCGTGCTCAACAATGGGCCCTATGGTTAAGATAGATTGGCCTATACAATACTGCCATCTGATGTCTTGGAAGTACAACTGCATAGCAAATGAGACTCAAATTAATAAGAAAACAAGATATAGCAACTGCACTGCACAGCACAGTTATCATAATCAGCTCATTTTTAAAATTTTACATAGAAAAAATACTTTTATTAACAACAATTAAAATGTATTAACACACACAAAAGTACAAAAAACTGGTACCGGTATCAATTCCCAGGCACCGGGAATTGATACCATATTGGTTTGAATGTGAAGAGTACCCATACGTAGTTGTCTTTGTGGTTTATAACAGGGGGTCCAATATTTCCACTACAGAGAGGCCCGGAGCTCAATTCACTGTTAACACTGAATTAGTAATCTTAGTCTTGACTCTATTCCTAATCACTAATTGTATCTACAGCGGGGCAAAAAAGTATTTAGTCAGCCACCGATTGTGCAAGTTCTCCCACTTAAAATGATGACAGAGGTCTGTAGTTTTCATCATAGGTACATTTCAACTGTGAGAGACAGAATGTGAAAAAAAATCCAGGAATTCACATTGTAGGAATTTATTTCCAAAATATGGTGGAAAATAAGTATTTGGTCAACCATTCAAAGCGTTCACTGATGGAAGGAGGTTTTGGCTCAAAATCTCACAATACATGACCCCATTCATTCTTTCCTTAACACGGATCAATCGTCCTGTCCCCTTAGCAGAAAAACAGCCCCAAAGCATGATGTTTCCACCCCCATGCTTCACAGTAGGTATGGTGTTCTTGGGATGCAACTCAGTATTCTTCTTCCTCCAAACACGACGAGTTGAGTTTATACCAAAATGGATACATGGATGATACAGCAGAGGATTGGGAGAATGGCATGTGGTTAGATGAAACCAAAATAGAACTTTTTGTATAAACTCAACACGTCGTGTTTGGAGGAAGAAGAATACTGTGAATACGCACTATTGATTGGCTGTTACCGCTCTGCGTGTAACCAATCAGATGGTTGTGTGGGTGGGACAATGCTGGGTGCTGCAGTGACGTACTGACAGAGGCAAAGGCATAACTAAGCGGAACAGCTTGTTAACAATTTAGTTTAGACGCTGCGGGAAACCCTGCATTTTAATGCAATTAACCAAAACCACAAAATGTAACTTGTTTGCTTTAACTGAGGTAGTCAGTAAGTAGACAATGAATATAATGGAGCAAGAAATGCATAAAACCATGTTATGTAAAAACTACTAAATCATTCATACTAACTGAGCTCTAAGTTGTGAAAAAGGTTACAAATGATGCATTACATATAGCTCAGTTGGTAGAGTGGCCACGCCGGCAACTTGAGGGTTCCCGGGTTGGATCCCCGCTTCCGCCATCTTAGTCACTGCCGTTGTGTCCTTGGGCAAGACACTTTACCCACCTGCTCCCAGTGCCACCCACACTGGTTTAAATGGAACTTAGATATTGGGTTTCACAATGTAAAGCGCTTTGAGTCACAAGAGAAAAGCGCTATATAAATATAATTCACTTCACAGAACAAACAAGTCCAATAATGTAACCATTTTAATGCAATTAACCAAAACGACATAATGTAACTTTTTTGCATCGTACACCAGGATTTGGTCCACGTTTTATCCAAAGTTTGTATTTGTCATTTTCCATCCAATGTTCATGTTACCATGAATTGATTAACGTGGACCCCGACTTAAAAAACTTGAAAAAAATTTTCGGGTGCTACCATTTAGTGGTCAATTGTACCTTCCGCCTGAATGCAGCTGAGATAGGCTCCAGCACACCTCAACAACCCCAAAATGGGACAAGCGGTAGAAAATGGATGGATGGATGGATGTACGGAATATGTACTGAACTGTGCAATCTACTAATAAAAGTTTCAATCAATTCATTAAAACGACAACATCCTGGCATGATGAGCGATGCACCGTTGTCCTCTAGGGGGCGACACAGAGCCACGTACACATGACAGCAACCTAACGTAAGGGCTCGTGCAAAGCCAACCGATCAAGCGTGTAGCTGTGAGTTTTCCATGCCCTTATGTGGGCCTACCGAGGATGTCGTAGTGGTTTGTGATGGGGTTTGTGCAGCCCTTTGAGACACTAGTAATTTAGGGCTATATAAGTAAACATTGATTGATTGATTGATTAATAAGGAAACTTATTAGGGTCCGCCAGGCCCATTGCAAAATGACTCCTTTGGGAGTCCTTTTGGGCCAAAAGACCCTATTGAAACTGTAAGGTTTTATTATTATTAGGGCCCGCAAGGCCAAAGGACCTATTGAATTTGTAAGGTTTTATTCTTTCTTTATTATTATTAGGGTCCGCCAGGCCCATTGCAAAAGGACCCCAAAATGGGCCAAAGGACCCTATTGTTCTTGGTGTGTTTTATTCTTTCTTTATTATTAATTGGGTCCGCCAGGCCCATTGCAAAAGGACTCCTTTGGGAGTCCTTTTGCAATGGGCCTGGCGGACCCAAAGGACCCTATTGAAACTGCAAGGTTGTATTATTATTTGCATGGCCCATTGCAAAAGGACTCCAAAGGAGTCCTTTGGCAATGGCCAAAGGACCTATTGAATTTGTAAGGTTTTATTCTTTATTTATTATTATCAGGGTCCGCCAGGCCCTATTGTTCTTTGTGCATTTTATTCTTTCTTTATTATTAATTGGGTCTGCCAGGCCCATTGCCAAATGAGTCCTTTGGCAATGGGCCAAAGGACCCTATTGAAACTGCAAGGTTTTATTATTGTTAGGGCCCGCATGGCCCATTGCCAAAGGACTCCTTTGGAGTCCTTTGAAGCATGTTAAGGGGGTCAAATTAGGGTGCGAAGGTGCGGAATAATAAAGGATAATAATAAAAATCAACAGGAAGTTGGCAATTACTCCTTCAAAATAAAAGTTTTGTAAAAACCCGTCACCTTTTTTCAAACGTTATCTCCTCTGAGCGCGTTTGTCATTTCGGCTTTAAACTCGCACAAGAAAGAGTTTGAACCCTTCTGATTAAAAGTTTTTGAAAGAGTTTTGATTACTGCTCCGGTTTTGATTTTACGCGCCTTCAAAGAACCCCTGAGCAAACTTTCCTAAAAAATGTAATTTTTGCCTCTTTGAGCTGTAATTTGACTCCCTTAAAATGTTTCAAAGTGCAAGTTAAAGCTCTACTATGCAAAGCGAAAGCCATTTATCAACAACATCCAGAAACGGCGATCTGTAATTTGACCCCCTTAACATGCTTCAAAACTCACCAAATTGTACACACACACATCAGGACTGGCAAAAATTGCAATATAATGAAAAACCAAACCCTAAAAATCAAAATTGCGCTCTAGCACCTCCTAGGAAAAAACACAGACAAAACTGCTTCTAACTTCTGTTAGGAATGTCGTAGAGACATGAAACAAAAACTTCTATGTAGGTCTGACTAGGACCAGGGCTTGAGTCGCGGGGGCAGCAGCCAAAGCGGACCCGACCAACGCTGCTTGCAGCTTTAATTTTACTTGTTTCCATTTTATAATTAGCCTATGGAGTCAGTCTGCCGGGAAATATGACAAATATTTCCAAGCGCTTCACCCAAAATGAAAACACAATATTAAAATCCAAGCGTTTTCAAGGTTTTTAAGCACCCGTACAAAACCTGAGTGTATCACCACCGAGATAAGAAAAAGATAAGCAATGCGGGTCTCTCACATTTTCTTTGGGCCCTCTCTCTTTTTAGTTGGTGACATGAGGCTTTACCTGTGTCGGGGCGGAGGGATTTTGTGCGGAGTTCAACGGTGGCGCCACATAGCTGGTCCCTGGGGTCAGGGGTGGCCCTCCCTGCTCCATTGCCCCCCCAGAGAGCAGTATGGAGTCCCGCTTGGCGACCAGCCCGCCTACATGGTGCGCTCCTCCACTTCTGCAGACATGAATCGCACATTGTTATTGTTTTTTTTCACTCCTTTCAAACCCATTCCCAAGTTGAACCGTGGGCTCAAATCGGAGACGAGGCACAGGTTTTGCATGGTTTAGCTCAGTCGGGCACGGTCTTGTCTGACCCATTTTTTTTTCACCAGACTGCTCTCCAGTGTCACTGGACTGGTTACATAAAGATGTGCTTTTATTTCCAGGCCCATGTCCTGCCTGTGTGTGTATGTGTCCCCTCTTAAAGGCTGCAAGAAAACACCCACCACGTCAGAAAAAAAGGTGCTGCAGCTTGTTAGCCTGTGTGTATGTACGCCTTGTTGCCAGGTGGACACAAGAAGCATGCATTTACTGTACACGGTAGCGTTTTTGTGCAAAATCTGCAGTTTCCACATACTCACTGATATCGGCCTGGTTTGGTGGATGGAGGGGAAGGAGCCGCAGCCTAAGCGGCGCTCGTCATAGCAGGACACCGAGGAAGAAGCCCGATGCTCGGTTTGCTCACACGCGACAGTCCGCTCTTTTGGCGTCGCTCCCTGGGCTTTTTGCGGGTGTTTTGCATGGCTTCCTTGCAAGGGGAAAGGCACAGGACTCCATGTTGTCGCGTCTCTGCAGGCACGCCACGGCGGCGGCAGCAGCAGCAGCAGCGGCGGCGTACGTAACGTCACCGGGGAGGTGACGAGAAGTCGGAGTCACCTCCACCTCAACTTTGTGGAGTTTCATTTTTTATTTTTACTCTTTGGCTTTTTTTTCTATATGCACAAAATGCATATCGGTTGTTTGTAGGGATGTAATTATATGGACATTGCACATCGCGATTATTGTGACCAACAATATCACGGTTATTATCATCGCGTTTTAATTACATGTGCTCAATAAGTTCTTATAAAAAAGTGGCATATTTTAAGCAAGTTTTATTTTAGGAATACGAAATAAAATACGAATAAATAAACACGCAATGTACTTTTCTTGACTGAAAAACATTGTTCTGGATTCTCAATAACCAAAAATATTTATTTTTCTTTTAATTTTTCGTGTGTGTGTTTAAATATGTTTCTTTTCCGTTTTTCTTTGTAATGGTTTGAGACTGTTTTTGTTCACTTCCGGATTGAATGACGTCACGCGCGTTCACTTCCTGTCAAGGACAAAAGATGGACTTTTTTTTTTTTGTAAATTTCAACAATTACAAACAGTAAGTCAAACAACAATATAAAACATTATAAATGAAAACAGTGCCAGGGGGTTGTAAATTCAAAATAACAAAAATAGAATACAAAAATGTACATATAATAAACAAAGTGCAAAGCCATAGGCTCATTCGGATTCATTAAACAACTTAAATTTGGAACACGGCATCATCGTTTTCACAGCTTTTTTGTTGTTATAGGTTGAGAGTGTTTTAATGTAAAGTTATTTTCCGTTTTTCTTTGTAATGGTTTGAGACTGTTTTTATTCACTTCCGGTTTGAATGACGTCACGCATGTTCACTTCCTGTTATGGATAAAAGACTGACTTTTAAATGTTGCATATTATATTATAAACAAAAGTTAAAATTAAAAAATTAAAATAAAAATACTACAAAATTCAATGACTGGTTTAGGTCCGTGTGCCTGCCGGTCATTCTGTTTCCAGTTCTTGGACGAAAATGAACAAAGTTGGGCCCGTTTTTTGATTTTTATTATATATGACAGGTTTTAAAACAAACAAAAAAGAGTTGCTTTTCATTGAAATATTGCCATAAAATTTAATTTTTGCTGTTTTCCTTTCATGGATTTAATTTTTTTTTTTTGAAAAATAAAAATCGAATATACGTTCATCCATCCATGCTACCGCTTACTCCCTTTAGTCGCGGGGGGCGCTGGTGCTTTCACGCCAAATGTCTTCCCCCCTACAAAAACCTTCCCCCCAGAAGAAATTTGGCGTGTTGGGGCGGGAGCTTCCGGAAGGAGAGACGCGGAACTACCAAACATTTGGAGTGAATTTGGCGGCGGCGAGAGTGTCTAAATCTGTTTTGGCGGTTGAGCATAAGCTGTTTTGTGACTGGATCGAGATGGAAGGGGATAGTGACGGGATGTATGATGATAGTATGGAAATGGATAGGACTAGAGTGGATAGGACTAGAGTGGAGAGAGGAAAGAAGGGGAGAGGAGGGAGTGAAGGAAAGTCGAGTACTAAAAGAGTGCATGAAGACGAAGAAGAGGTTGATAAGAGGAAAAGGGTTATGATGGATGAATATAAGATAATTTAGAGTTTGCATGTTCTCCCCGTGAATGCGTGGGTTCTTCCCACTTCCAAAGACATGCACCTGGGGATAAGTTGATTGGCAACACTAAATTGGCCCTAGTGTGTGAATGTGAGTGTGAATGTTGTGTGTCTATCTGTGTTGGCCCTGCGATGAGGTGGCGACTTGTCCAGGGTGTACCCCGCCTTCCGCCCGATTGTAGCTGAGATAGGCGCCAGCGACCCCCGCGACCCCGAAAGGGAATAAGCGGTAGAAAATGGATGGATATACATTTAAATCAAACCAAGATATGAATGACATTAGTTTGATGACACTGGTTAAGGGATTAAAGAAGGACATTGGAGAGGTGGAGATAGCGAAGGTGCTCAGGGACGGACGGCTGTTGATTAAATGCAAAAATGGAGAGCAAAAGAACAAAGCAATGCGATTGCAAAAACTGTGCAACAAAATAATAAAGGAAAAAATCGAAGTGGGAGAACGAAAGGGGGCAAGAGGAGCCGTGACAGGAATCCCAAGAGGAGAAAATTTAGATGATCTGAAAAAAGAAATAAAAGGAGGAACTGTCACTATGATGAAAAGAATGATGGCATTTAGGAACGGTGAAAAGACTGAGAGCGAATCCGTGCTAGTGCAATTTGCAGAGGAGGTCCTACCAGAGAGAATCATGATTGGGTATCTAAGCTTCTATGTTAGAGCTTATGTGCCACCCCCAGTACGTTGTTTCAAGTGCCAACGCTATGGGCACATAGCTAGTGTGTGTCATGCTAAGATGAGATGTGGACGGTGTGGAGGAGAGCATGAATATGGACAATGTGGAGAAAATGAACAGGTCAAGTGTTGTAATTGTGGCGGGAATCACACAGCAGCGTATGGGGGCTGCATCATAAGAAAACAGGCAACAGAAGTACAGCAAATCAGAGTTGAAAGAAATATTACATACGCAGAGGCAGTTAAAATAAGAAATCAAGAAAGTGCAGAACAGGACAGAAGTGAAAATAGTTCAAGAAATAAAAAACAAGAGGCAGCAAATACAGGAATTTCTATGGAAAAACTAGTTGTATTCCTGGCTTATGTAATAAATTGTACAGAACAGGCTAGAAACAAGACTGAGAAAATCAAAATAATTGTCAAAGCAGCAGCAAAGTTTTTAAATTTAAAAGAACTATCCTGGGAACAGGTGCAAGGTGAGCTACAGAGAGTAGACGAGACCGAGTCATGTTACCACAATCCAACGCCATGTTAATTGTTCAGTGGAATGCCAGAAGTTTGATAGCAAACGGACAGGAATTAAAGGGATATATTAATAATATGAAAAATAAACCACATATAATATGTATTCAAGAAACATGGCTGAAGCCAAAATTAAACTTTATAATAAAAGGATATATAACGATACGTAAAGATAGGAATGATGGGCAAGGAGGAGGATGTGCCATATTTATTAAGGAAGATATGCATTATTCAATATTAAAAGTAAAACAAGAACTAGAGATAGTAGGAGTAGAAGTATGGAATAATAAAGAAAGATACAAAGTACTAAACTTCTATAATCCATGCAAGAAATTAGAAATTCACCAACTAGAAACAATAATGGAGCACTGGAGTGGCAATATTATTTGGTGTGGTGACTAATGCACATAGTACAATGTGGGGTGAAAGGGATGACTGGAATGGGGATACATTGGAAGCACTTTTGGAGGAAAAAGAACTGGTGTGTGTGAATGATGGGTCGGGAACAAGGTTAGATGTCGTCACGGGTAAAGAAACAGCAATAGATTTAACACTAGTGTCACAAGGGTTAGCAGGAAAGGTGGAGTGGGAAGTAAATAAATACAGCACTATGGGAAGTGATCACTATCCAATCTTCATTCACATAAACATAAATCATAGGACAGAAAGCACTAGGATAGAAGGAAGATGGAAGTATAATCATGGTGACTGGGAGAAATTTAGGGAAATTACCGACATAACTTTAAAGGAAGTAGATATAAATCAAGATATTGAACAATTAAATACAGATATTACAAAGTGCATAATAGAAGCAGCCGAACAGAGCATACCAAGGAATAGTATAGGGAGAAGAAGGAAGATAGTGCCGTGGTGGACACAAGAGTGCACAGATGCAATACAAGAACGGAATAGAGCATTTAGAATATTGAGAAGAACACATCATTTCCAAGACATGATCCAATATAAAAGGCATCAAGCTAGAGTAAGGTATGTTATTAAAAAAACAAGAAAACACCATTGGAGAACTTTTTGTGAAACACTAAATAGAACTACTCCTTTAAGCCAAGTGTGGGGAATGATCAAGAGAATGTCAGGGGTCAGAAAAGAACATAAAAATCATGTGATGAAAGATGGAACGCGGAGTGTGGTAGGAAATAAAGAAAAAGCAGAACTTTTAGCAAAAACCTTTGTTAAAGTACACAGTAATGATAATTTGAGAAATGTAGAAAAACAAAAGAGAGAAGAAGCAATTAGTTTAAATATTGAGGAAATGAAGGAAGACAACGATAATAGTTTTATCAACACTATGGATATGACATTTTCTTTGGATGAAATGGTTCGAATTTTAAAAAAAGTTAAAAATACGACGCCAGGGAAAGACCTGGTGAGTTATCATATGATCAAAAATTTAGGTAGCATCGGCAAAGAAGTGGTCTTGAAATTATATAATAGGATATATGAAGAAGGAAAATTACCAGATGAGTGGAAAACAGCTGTAATAATTCCTATATGCAAGCAAGGGAAAGATCCGGAAGAGGCAGGAAATTATAGGCCGATACCATTGACCTCAAATTTGGGCAAAGTAATGGAAAAAATGATTAATGAAAGATTAATATATTATTTAGAGTCAAAAGAAATTATAAAAAACTACCAAAGTGGTTTTCGCAAAGCAAGAAGCACAAATGACCCAGCAGTGCAGCTGGAAGAGGAAATTAGAAAGGGACAAATAAATAAAGAAAGTATAATTGCGGTATTTTTTGATATAGAGAAAGCGTATGATATGTTGTGGAAACAGGGGTTGCTGATGAAACTAAATAGGATTGGGATTAGAGGAAGAATGTACAGATGGATGAAAGACTTTTTAACAAGTAGAACATTATTAGTAAAAATAGAGAATGAATATAGCAGAGAATACGAAGTGGAAAATGGGACCGCACAAGGGAGTATAATAAGTCCAGTACTATTTTCCATCATGATAAATGAAGTTTTTAGTGAAGTGGAAGGGTTAGTGGAGGTGGCATTGTTTGCTGATGATGGAGTGATGTGGAAGAGAGGTAGAAATACAAATCATATAGAAAAGAAGATTCAAAAAGCGGTAAATAATGTTCAAGACTGGGGGACGGCTTGGGGTTTAAGATTCTCTGTTGGAAAGACAAAAGTCATAAATTTTACGAAGAGGAAAGTACAAAACAAGCTCCAAATAAAACTCTATGGAGAAAACATAAAAGAGGTACAAGTATTTAAATATTTCGGAATATGGTTTGATAAAAATATGAACTGGTCAACCCACATCAGCAAGATAGTGGAGAAAAGTAAAAAGGTGTTAAATATAATGAGGGCTTTGAGGGGTAAAGATTGGGGGGCTGATAGGTTGACATTGAAAACAATATATATCACTTTAATTCTGTCTGTTATCGACTATGGATGTATTATTTATCGATCTGCTTCAAAAACTCTACTTGAGAAAATAGACCGGATCCAGTCGCAGGCGTTATTATGTTGTGGAGCTACTAAATCTACTCCAGTGGCAGCATTACAAGTAGAAATGAATGAAAAACCTTTGGACATGAGGAGAGATCAACTCCCAGCAGTTTATTGGGCAAACTTAAAAGGATCCAAGCAAGGACATCCAACCCGTCAAGTGCTAATAAATTGCCAAGAAAAAGGGAAGAAAAAAATGAATAGTTTTGGGTGGATAATAGGAGATATATGTAAAAAAACCACAAATTGACAATATTAAAGTGAGCCCTACAGTACCAATTCCTGCAATACCACCGTGGATGTATGAAAACCTAAAGGTAGACATGCAGTTACTGAAGAATAGACATTTAAATAGTTACCAAATAGAACAACGGATTGAGGAAATGTTTTTTGATAATATTATGATATACACAGATGCATCAAAAACTATAAATAGTAAAGTAGGAGCTGCTGCAGTTATCCCACAGAGAAATATAGTGTTGAATAAAAGAATTAGTGATAAACTATCTGTTTTTACGGGGGAATTGGTAGCAATTTATATGGCAGTTAACTGGATAGAGGAAAACAAAGCTAGGAAAGTAGTCGTGTGCTCGGACTCCAGCAGTGCATTGACGAGCATAAAAAACATAACATCAGAAACAAGACTAGATATAGTTCATGAAATAGTTCAGGCAATCTACAGAATAAATAAAGCGGGAAGTGTGGTAACATTTCTCTGGGTACCTGCTCATGTAGGAGTTGAGGGAAATGAGTTAGCTGATAGGTACGCAAAACAAGCAACCACTAAAACAGAAGTAAACATGGAGATTAAGCACAGTAAAGAAGAAGTGAAGATCATAATTAAGATAGAACACAATAAAAATTAGCAGGATAATTGGAATAAGGAAACAAAAGGTAGAGAGTTTTACAAAGTCCAGAGGAAAGTAGGTGTAATGAGAGGAGGGGGTAGAAATAGGAAAGAAGAAGACATTATTACTAGAATGAGATTAGGCCGTACATATCTAAATAGTTCACTAAAATTGATAGGCAAACATACTACAGGGCTGTGTGATTTTTGCCACCAGATAGAAAATGTTGACCATGTCTTAATACAATGTAGGAAATATAATAGAGAAAGAGAAATACTGGAAAATAAGTTAGCAAAAGAAAATATTAGGTTAGAAGTGGGAGATATATTAGGATTGCATTCAGAAAACATAGGATATAAAGCAATATACACATATTTAAAAAACACTGGGTTAAGTAAAAGAATATAGAGTAGGGATCCACCTTTGTCCACACTCCATTACAGTAGGTGGCGGTAATGCACACTAGAAGGTTGCTTGCCAACCGCCATAAAAACAAAAGAAGAAGAAGAAGAAATTTGGCGTGATAGCCCCATTAACGCCTGAAGGACCCCAATGAGGGCGTGACAATACCAAGTTTTATGACTCTTAAGGGTTACAACTGCAAAATTAGCGAAGCAAAATAGCTTGAAATGTTAGCATGCTGGAATGCTAATATTTTTTCCTCATCGTTTTTTTTTCCACCAATGACAAACAGCCAATTATAATGTTTTTAAAACAGGCAGCTGTGTGGGCTGCTTTAAGGTTCTTCCGCCCTCATTGGGGTCCTTCAAGCATTAGAGGCTGTCTCACCAAATTTCTTCTGGGGGGAAGGTTTTTGTAGGGGGGGAGAAATTTGACAGTGCCTATCTCAACTACAATCGGGCGGAAGGCAGTGTACACCCTGGACAAGTCGCCATCTCATCGCAGGGCCGAAATGCAAAAATACGTGATGACAATTTGCACCGGAAGCAGTATTTTAGCTTTTCATTTTCAATGTTTTTAGCATAATGCTAACATCTTTGTTCAGCAGGCGTCCTATTGTCGTTTTAAAAAAGTGTCATTTTAAATACATGTTCTACTTTTGTTTAAGAAATGAAGAAGGAAACAATGGCCCAGAATTTGTTTTGTTGCGTTTGGGGGTTCGAGGTGGAGTGACCGTTTTAGGTCAGTGTATGTTTTGGCCTCTTTTTTTTTTTTTTTTTATAAATGGATGTTGAAAAACAAAAAATAATTGGTTTATTTGAAATTTGTTTTAGAATACAAAAAATAAATTAAAACACACAAAGAAACATGATGGGACTTCTTTCATTTCAAGGCTGTAGAGCACATCGTACCGTTTAAAAAAAGAAAATATAAATCCCACAATTATTGTGACCAACAATATCACGGTTATTATCATCGCGTTATTATATGTGCTAAAAAAAAAAAAGGACTTATACACAATGGCATTTTTTTTTTATTGTAATGAAAAATAAATACCTTTTAATTTAATTCTTAATTTTAGCTTCTATTTTTTCGACAAAGAATATTTGTGAAATATTTCTTCAAACTTATTATGATTAGAATTAAAAAAAAATATTCTGGCAAATCTAGAAAATCTGTAGAATCAAATTTAAATCTCATTTCAAAGTCTTTTGAATTTCTTTTAAAATTTTTGTTCTGGAAAATCTAGAAGAAATAATGATTTGTCTTTGTTAGAAATATAGCTTGGTCCAATTAGTTATATATTCTAACAAAGTGCAGATTGGATTTTAACGTATTCAAAACATGTCATCAAAATTCTAAAATTAATCTTAATCAGGAAAAATTACTAATGATGTTCCATAAATATATTTTTTTTAATTTTTTCAAAAAGATTCGAATTAGCTAGTTTTTCCCTTAATTTTTATCGGTTGAATTTTGAATTTTAAAGAGTCGAAATTGAAGATAAACTATGTTTCATACTTAAATTTTCATTTTTTTTTTCGTGTTTTTTCTTCGTTCAATTAAGTATTTTTTTCATCATTTATTCTCTACAAAAAAACTTCCGCAAAAGGAAAACAATGTACAACGGAATGACAGACAGAAATACCCATTTTATATATATATATATATATATATATATATATATATATATATATATATATATATATATATATATATATATATATATATATGTATTTATTAAAGGTAAATTGAGCAAATTTCTGGCAATTTATTTAAGTGTGTATCAAACTGGTAGCCCTTCGCATTAATCAGTACCCAAGAAGTAGCTCTTGGTTTCAGAAAGGTTGGTGACCCCTGCTATAAAAGAAAACAACACATCAATTTCAATGATTCCCTTTTTTTAAACTGTCTTCTCGCGGCCTTTAGTGGTTGTCCAGAGGTAAGACGCTTCGTTTGAAACCAGCAGTACTGTTGGGCATTCGTGTCCATATACTTTACTGGTGAAGCCTGTTGAGCGATAAATATTGGAGAACGTTATGTTTATTTAATGTAATAATAACACGACCTAGGGTTCAGACATATGTGTTTTAGTTTTTAGTCAGATACTGGATTTGATATTCCTTTTGAAGGTGCTGTGTCATGACAAAACAGTAGATGGCGGTATTGAGTTGTCAACACACAGCAAAACGACACGAAGAAGTCGACCGACAGCTCCTCCAGCTACTGTACGGTTAGTTCATCTTAAAAACACATTTCTTACGTCTATATAGTTCATTTATTGTCTTATAAAGACCATAAATGTGGTTTTAAAACAACTGTAATCACACTCCAGAAGTAGCTATTGTGCCATTTCCTGTTTAAGAAGCGGCAGGTAGCTACATAGCTAGCAGCTAGCTGCTGGCATTTAATGTTCCAGCAAAAAAAAAAACCGAACTTCGTTTAAACTGTGGATCAGGACAATTATGCATGTCATGAGAATCATGGTGTTATATATTCTCTGTTTGATGGTAATCTGCAAACATAGCAACTGAGGTCTTTCTTGTGTGGGGACATATGTAATATGATTTATTGTATGTATGTTTACATTATAACAGTAAGTGTTGACCTCACATACAGCAACGGTGTCACTGTCCTTATTTATCACTGTAATAATCCTGATAGCTCCTCCTATTACTCAACAAAGTAATAGCTATGTATTAAAACGACTAATATGTCTAAGAAATTGTGTAAATTTTAATTTATATATTTACATTAAAGGCCTACTGAAATGAGATTTTCTTATTTAAACGGGGATAGCAGGTCCGTTCTATGTGTCATACTTGACCATTTCGCAATATTGCCATATTTTTGCTGAAAGGATTTAGTAGAGAACATCTACGGTAAAGTTCGTAACTTTTGGTCGCTAATAAAAAAGCCTTGCCTGTACGGGAAGTAGCAGACGATGGGTGCGTGACGTCACGGGTTGTAGGGCTCCTCACATTGTTTATAATCATAGCCTCCAGCAGCAAGAACTATTCGGACCGAGAAAGCGACGATTTCCCCATTAATTTGAGCGAAGATGAAAGATTTTGTGGATGAGGAAATTTAGAGTGAAGCACAAAAAAAAAAGAAAGAAAAGGCGACGGCTCCAGGCGGCGACAGTGGGAGCATTTCAGATGTAATTAGACACATTTACTAAGATAATTCTGAAAAATCCCTTATCTGCTTTTTGTGTTAATAGTGTTTTAGTGAGATTATAAAGTCATACCTGAAAGTCGGATGGCTGCGGTGAACGCCAGTGTCTCTGAGAGAAGCCTTTGTGCCAAGATCACAGCTGCCTCTTTGAGCTGCAGGAGGAGGTCGCAATTCCCCTCAAGTCTCTAGAAAGAGCCGACTTAATATCACAATTTTCCAATCCAAAAACTTGCTGGTTGACATAGGGAAACATGTTCGCTTGACCGCTCTGTGTTAAAGCTTCACAACAAACAAAGAAACACTGGCTATGTTTCGGTGTCAAAGGCAGCTGCAATCCACCGCTTTCCACCAACAGCATCCTTATTTGACTTCTCCATTATTAATTGAACAAATTGCAAAAGATTCAGCAACACAGATGTCCAAAATACTGTGTAAGTATGTGATGTAAAGAGACGACTTTTAGCCGTAAGTGGTGCTGGGCTGAAATGTCCTCTCCAACCAATAACGTCACAAACACGCGTCAACATAAGCGTCATCATTCCGCGACGTTTTCAACAGGATACTTCGCGGGAAATTTAAAATTGCAATTTAGTAAACTAAAAAGGCCGTATTGGCATGTGTTGCAATGTTAATATTTCATCATTGATATATAAACTATCAGACTGCGTGGTCGGTAGTAGTGGGTTTCAGTAGGCCTTTAAACCAGTTTTATCAGACAGAGAAAAATAAACAGGAGTGATGCCTCACACATTTAATAAACAATCTTTGTGTCTCACTGACAACTCAGCTTGCGTTCAATTCGACGAGATGACAAAACATCCATCCATTTTCTACCGCTTATTCCCTTTTGGTGTCGCGGTGGGCGCTGGCGCCTATCTCAGCTACAATCGGGCGGAAGGCGGGTTACACCATGGACAAGTCGCCACCTTATCGCAGTGCCAACACAGATAGACAGACAACATTCACACTCACATTCAAACACTAGGGGCCAATTTCGTGTTGCCAATCAACCTATCCCCAGAACATTTGAGCTAGTATTGATATTATTGGAACACTGACACAGTTAGCACTAAACAAACTAAATACTTTATAAACAAGTTGTGGCAACATTCCTGGAGAGCTATGTATTAACACGACTAATATGTCTAGGAAAGTGTGTAAAATTGTATTAACATATTAACATTAAACCAGTATTATCAGACAGGTATTGTAAAGACGATTCTAGTGAATTGAACGCAGGCTGAGTTGTCAGTGAGACACAAAGAGTGTGTATTAGAAGTGTGAGGTATCACTCCTGTTTTTTTTTGTTGGCCAAACTGTTGCACTGAAGTACATGATTGTGGATAAACAAAGCTTGTTTATTTGACTTTATCTTCATTAGTCAGATTGCTTTGTGTTTTACATTGATATAAAAATTAAACACCATGTTTTTTTTTCATGTCACAAAGTTATTACTTTTGTTAATCTTTTAATGATGTATAGTTAAATTCCTGTACGACAAATTCCTGCTCAAACGCGCAACGGCTCTGTCTCAAAACAGCATGTACTTGTACATACATTTATATATTTATACACGAAAAAATACACAATTTAAAAAAATACTTCTCTCCATCAAACTGTAAAAATACAGAAATAAAAGCATCATGTAATGGAAAAAAAAGCTGACTGTTAATACTATTAATGAACAAAAACAGACATTTGGATAAGGTTTACCTATAGCCTTTTTATTAGACATTACAAATGGCATTTTTAAGATGTCAATAAATTTCTCAATCAATCTTAATTCTCACGTGATGGCATCCTCTACCGAGGATGTCGCTGTGGTTTTTGCAGCCCTTTGAGACACTAGTGATTTAGGGCTATATAAATAATCATTGATTGATTTATTGATTAATCATGGTCACACCCCACCCTAATACTGTTTTACCTAACAATTAATAATCGTGATTTTAACATTGCTCAAAATAATCACAATTATTATTTTGGCCATAACCGGGCAGCCATATATATATATATATATATATATATATATATATATATATATATATATATATGTATATTAGGGGTGGGCAAATTAATGCGTTAATTACAAGTTAACTCATCAATCTATTAACGCCGACAATTATTGTATCGCGTATTTGCGTATGTTGTTTACATGCTTTTATTTTGTTAACGCCTTTTCTTATAAAGATGGCGGCGCCCGGACGGGCTTCGGCGTGGAGGGGCTGTTGGTAAAGATGGAACATTTGGCAAAAATACCGGACAATTCTGCAAATTTCATGGCTGGCTTAAAGCGTGGTCACTCCGGGATCACTTACGACCGCCAGACAATTCTGAATGTGGATGATCGGGCCGTTTTGGACTGAATGACGCGTGCTTACTAGATCGGCTAGCAAGCATGGGAATACTTTGCCGGCTACATCCAGCGGCCTGTGAAGCAGCGGAGTATATGTGTTGTCTGTCTATTTATGAATAATGCAGACTTGGAGTTCTGGCTGAGTTCTTAACATTTACTTTCAGAGCGTGCATATCACAACATACAAGATGCCGTCATGGCGACACAACCTATACCGGGCTACCGCGCATGCTCGTCACTCCTGTTGCATGCTGGGTAGGGTAGTTCTTTTTTTTCCCTGGCTCATAACATCACAATATAGTACCATGTATATGATGCGTTCAGTTTATCAAAGCACCAAGCAAACAATCGGAAAATTCCCATCATATCAATTCCTAGACATGGTCATAATTATTTTAAGTGCACTACGCATGATAAGAACAACAATATTAATATTGCTACTACGGATAATTTAGTCAAAAATTCCCTAAAACAGTCCGCTACCTGTAATATAGGTTTTTTAAACATAAGATCCCTGATAAAAAAAAATGTTCCTGCTGTTACCTCAGAAATTGCCTGTTTGGATGTTATGATTGTGACTCAGAGATTTGTATGTAGATTATATTTATTTTCCATAACAAACAGGATAACTTAAATACCCTGGCAGTGGAAATAAGCTTAAATGTTTGTATTTACATTTTATGAGTTGATTTTCATAAAATATGCTATTTAACTCCTACTGTTTAACAAGGACTGATTTGAATTGTGTTTGCACAACAAATGTTTTGGCGCTTTTGTTCATGTGGGAGAATATTCCAATAAAGTTGCACTACACACTACTTTTGAATTCATTATTGGGCTTTGCGTATACAATGCAGTTAATCGCGATTAATCAGAGAAAAAGTGTGATCAACTTCGATTACAATTTTTAATCGTTGCCCAGCCCTAATATATATATATATATATATATATATATATATATATATATATATATATATATATATATATATATATATATATATATATATAAATATTTATATATATTCATGTGATCATTTTATTTTCTGCCATGTTACTTTCTTATTAATTCTTGTGTTGCTTTCGTATGCACAAGTCCATTTTGTACTTGAGGTAGACACATACATGAGGAATGTGTTGTTTGAGTTTTTTAGATAAAACTTAAAAGGTTTCAGTGTAATATTTTGAGCACATCTAAAAATACCACGTTACGTTATGTTATTTAAAGTTATTTTCACCTAAAAAAACATACATTTTTTAAGGTGTGGCGAGCATATTTATGGCGGCGTGCCTTTTATATTAGTTTGTAGTACTACATACAGATTATACAGAATCTGGTCAACTTCTTTTGTTGTCACGTTATCGAACTGCGCAGGCAAGTGACATTGGGGCCTGGTACAGGTTTACACCGGAGTCCGACAAAACTCACATTTTACTGGCAGTGTAAACAGTTAGCTGGGAAAAAATGTTGATTTTGGGCCAATTTGGCCTGCAGTGTAAAACATAGTCTTTGATCAAGTTAAAATACACAGTAAGTGTGAAACACATGTTTTCTGTTTCTTTAACAAGCTTTCCAACCTTTTTAAAATGAGGAAAATATCCAAAAAGTTGTGACGTTTTTAACAAAAAGGCCACATCTAAGAATCATGAACCCCATTGACTTTGTATTAAAGCTGACCATAAATTAGTGCGTTTTCAAACTGGTTTGAAAAAGTCCATGACGTTGTTATTATTTATCAGAGAGAAAGCATACTTATATCGATGATATGTCAAAACATTTGAGGTAGTATTGATGTTATTGGAGCACTGACAAAGTTAGCAGTAAACAAAGTAAATAATTTAGAAACAACTTGTGGCAGAGTTCCTGACACATCACCTGCTGCACGCTAACTCTCAGTCACAGCTGCTGATGGAAGGACGCTATGTTGCACTTTCAATGTGAAACTTCAACAAATGACGGTTTACAATAAATTTAGAAAAGGTTAACGGTGTTACTACCCGTCTGGAATTTTTCCCACGGTTTAATATTATACCATTAAATCCCTAGTGGTGGCTTCACGGTGGCAGAGGGGTTAGTGCATCTGCCTCACAATACGAAGTTCCTGCAGTCCTGGGTTCAAATCCAGGCTCGGGATCTTTCTGTGTGGAGTTTGCATGTTCTCCCCGTGAATGCGTGGGTTCCCTCCGGGTACTCCGGCTTCCTCCCACTTCCAAAGACATGCACCTGGGGATAGGTTGATTGGCAACACTAAATTGGCCCTAGTGTGTGAATGTGGTCTGTCTATCTGTGTTGGCTCTGCGATGAGGTGGCGACTTGTCCAGGGTGTACACCGCCTTCCGCCCGATTGTAGCTGAGATAGGCGCCAGCGCCCCCCGCTACTCCAAAAGGGAATAAGCGGTAGAAAATGGATGGATGGATGGATCCCTAGTGGTGAGTATTGGTGCATAGTGGCGATGAAAACAACGGCAACACAGTTGAATTCTGAAAACATTGGTCCGGTCGCTACTTAGATTGCACAATCTAAGTGACCACTTCCGATATCCAGCCTGCAGCGAATACACACATACTGTATCTATTTTGTTAGAGATCCATCTAGAGCTGGGCGATATGTCCTTTTGTTAATATCGCAATATTTTCAGGCCATATCGCGATACACGATATATATCTCCATATTTTGCCTTAGCCTTGAATGAACACTTGATGCATATAATCACAGCAGTATGATGATTCTATGTGTCTACATTAAAACATTCTTGTTCATACTGCATTAATATATGCTAATTTTAAACTTTCATGCAGAGAGGTAAATCACAACTAAGTCAATTTAGCAATAATGTATTAATTAAACAGTTATTAAGCAGTGGCACAAACATTCATTTCATTTAAAAACAGAAAGTGCAAGAATGTCTGAGACATTTTAAAACAAGCTATTAGTGCAGTTTTGCGCATGATGTCACTACAATAGTTTAAAACTAATAAAGTGCACTTTTGTGCATGATGTCACACAAGATATTTCAATAACTGTCAAATAAAAATAAGCTGCATAATAGGAAATCCAATATTGCTCGTCCTTCGCTATGTGGTAGGCTACTGTGGACATTATCTCCTTTTGTAGTTGAGTATTTTTTTTCATACGGTGTTGATGTGGAAATGGTTGCCTCGGCATTTTGTTGGTGTGGAACGGAATGGAGATGTTGACATGCGGAGTATCCACTCTTCATTCTCTTGCAGGTGACTTTTCAAAAGATGCTACATATTAGCAGTAATCTTACTTTTTGTAGCAGCACTTTTGCCCCACACTTGAAAAATTACGGTGGTCTGTTCGACATATTCCCACTTGAAGCCAAACCACCATCAGACGATGAACCCCGTGCTGTTTTTCTTGGGAATTCATCTCTTCTTCATTTGTTACCAGATTCGCACCTTCTTTCCCTCGTATTACCGCTCACACCACAGCTAACGTTACCCATGCTGCTACCTCTCTGCTCCGCGAGGGCGTTTACGTATGTGACGTATGTAAGAAGGTACGCTTGCTGTCTGTGAGAAGGAGAGACAGGAAAGAGTGAGAAGAGCCTGTAGTGTAATCCACGATATAGTCATTTTCTATATCGCACAGAGACAAACCCGCGATATATCAAGTATATCGATATATCGCCCGGCCCCTAGATCCATCCCATTTTTAACACTCGTGCCAGTGAAAGTTCATGTGTAACAATTGCAAAAATATTGCAGAAACACGTTGGCGATACATTAATCTGCAAATGAATGTGGTTTGTTATCTTGTTGCAGTTTTCCTCACTTCTCCATCTCACTCAGATAATGGACACACGGTTCACCCGAGGGAAATCCACCATCTTGGAGCGCCCCTTGACCAGACCCAAGACGGAAGTCAGCGTGAGCACGTTTGCGTTGCTCTTCTCCGAGATGGTGCAGTACTGCCAGAGCCGAGTGTACTCGGTCACTGAGCTGCAGACGCGCCTGGCCGACATGGGCCAGAGCGTGGGGGCCGGCATGCTGGACGTGCTGGTGATGAGGGAGAAGAACGGCAAACGGGAGACCAAAGTGCTCAACATGCTGCTCTTTATCAAGGTCTGTGCATTGGATGCTTCTAAATGTGTTTGTGCTCATACCGGTACTAATGAATCATTAATGGTACTATACCGGTTTCCTTTTTTTTTCCTTTTGGATGGATATTGATATTTTGTGATATTTTTGTGACCTATCAAAAATCAGGACCCTGAGAGAAAGTACATTACTTGTAAACATTTTTATTTCAAATATAACTTCCTCTGATTATATTCCCCTCAGCTATCAAGGCAGAAAGGAAATGTCAACGACACACATGGAAAACACTCAAAAAATGTAAACAAAATTGTAAACTTTTAATGTATTTTAAATTTTTATGTTATATTTTATACATAATATATATATGTATGTATATGTGTGTGTGTGTATATATATATATATAATGTTTATCTTTATTTTTTATTTCATTTTTTATATTTTTATCATTATAATTATACTGTTTATGTTTTATTATAAAAATTTGATATAATTATATATATTTTTTTACAAATCTGAACTATAATCTTCCTCTGATTATAGTCCCCTCAGCTATTAAGGCAGAAAAGAAAGGTCAACACATGCATGGAAAACACTCCAAAAATATAAACAAAATTGTAAAATCACATTGAACACTTAACAATAAGCTCCTAAAATGAAGGTGCAAAAATAGAAATGTGTAGGAAATTCTTCATAAAGTGTAGGAAAACAGCGCAATGTATTATATTTAGGGCTGAGCGACATGGTCAGAAACTGTATCATGGTAGAAGTGTTTTGTATCGTTCAACATCGATCATTTTTTTATGAACTATAAAATATAAAGAACAGGAGAAACAATATTAAATGTAAACATTTCATGTATTTTAATTTTTATGTTATATATATATATATATATATATATATATATATATATATATATATATATATATATATATATATATATATATATATAAAAAACACCTGCGATGAGGTGGCGACTTGTCCAGGGTGTACGCCGCCTTCCGCCCGATTGTAGCTGAGATAGGCACCACCGCCTCCCGCGACCCCAAAGGGAATAAGTGCTAGAAAATGGAAGGATAGATGGATATATAAAACATGTTTATCTTAATTTTTATTTCATTGTTTATATTATTAATATTATAAATATATTGTATATATTTTCTTATTACATTTGTATATATTTATATATACCGGTATATATTTTTCTACAAATCTGAAATATAACCTTCCTCTGATTATATTCCCCTCAGCTATCAAGGCAGAAAGGAAATGTGAACACATGCATGGAAAACACTCTAAAAATGTAAACAAAATTGTACAATCCTATTGAACACTTAACAATAAGCTCCTAAAATGAGGGTGCAATATAGGGAATATGTAAAAAATGGTTCATAAAGTGTAGGAAAATAGTGCAAAATGTAAACATAGAGAAACCTGAGAAGAACTACTTCCTGCAGGTCCCGTGTCTGGAAGTTACAGCTGTGCTCTAAAGGGTGAGCGCGGCTAAGGTGGTTTGGTATTAGTGGTCTTGCATCATTTACAGACCAAAGTGCTCTGACTCTTTCTGTTTTAAAAACTCTAAAAAACGGCCACACTGTCCAGGTGACTTCTCCTTTATTATCCACAAATGTCTTCATTTTCCCTTTCTCTTCTCGCTCTATGCAAATACTCCACAGAGAAACGAAAAGATGGCGCAACCAAACCTGAAAGTCGATACTGTTACCTGATCGGCTGCTAGCGTGTCTCGTGATCTCCTCCTGTGTTGCTCGGTTACCAGAGAGCGAGTGCCTTTGTTCATGCAACCATATAAACGCCTTCCGTTTCTTTCCAACGGAAGAAGAAAAAAAAATATTTTGTATTGTAACCACAACGTGTAAATGCCGATATGTTTTGTTAGCACCAAATCTATTTGTGGCGGCCCACATTTTATAGGAAGTAAAGTACAGTATTTTCCGGATTATGTGGTGCACTGCCGATGAGTGGTCTATTTTCGATCTTTTTCCATTTATTAAAGAAGTCATATTATTAATTATTTTTTTGTAAATGTAAAAGACTTCCTTGTGGTCTACATAACATGTGATGGTGGTTCTTTGGTTAAAATGTTGCATAGGTGATGTTTTTCAGACCATCTTCAAGTAACTTTCTGACAGTCGCTTCAGCATGCACCATTTTGTGGGCGGTCTTATTTACATGGCTCACCTTCGACAGCGTCTTCTACCAGTCATCTTTGTTGTAGCGGTGTAGCGTGCAATGACGGGAGTGTAAGAAGTGTGAAAAGATGGAGCTAACTGTTTTAATTTGTTTATAATTAATGAGGGTATAATGGAGCAGCATCTCCTCATCTGGAAACAACAACAATGTGTCCCGTGAAAAAAACATCCGACCGGAACTAACTAAAGTTCCTCGGGTGAATAATGTAAACTCACTACACCTGTAGTTTTTAGTGCTTTCATGGCGAGTTATCTGAGAGATATAAGTTAGAATTTTACACTACTTTATATTACAAATGTCAACAGCAAAGGATGAATGTCCAATAACAAGAAGATAGAGAAAAAGAAGATGCTTGTCGACTACAAAGGCGGACAAACGCCATTTTTCAGGATTTATGCAGATCCCAAATACAGAACAGCAGGTACCAGAAAGTAAGAAAAGTTGCTTTTGCATAATATTGCGAAACAAAACGCCAGATAATATGTCTTACCTTATACACACACACCATAATACAACTCCTATAATACAAGTGGTGCGGCTTCATCACTTACCAAAGTCACACTAAAACATTTTGATAGATTTTTGAGTGCCGTGTGTAATGTTCTAAATTTTCAATGGAACATATAAAATGTTGGTGTTGTTGACTTGAGTCATATTTTAGTCTACACGTATCTATTGTGTTTGACTGCCATCTACTGGTCACACTTATCATTACACCATGTACCAAATGTACACAAGGCCAGCTCAGTGTGGCTAGAGCAGGGGTCACCAACGCGGTGCCTGCGGTCACCAGGTAGCCCGGAAGGATTAGAGGAGTTGCCCGCTGACCTGTTCTAAAAATAGCTCAAATAGCAGCACTTACCAGTGAGCTGCCTCTATTTTTTAAATTGTATTTATTTACTAGCAAGCTGGTCTCTTTTTGCTCGACGGTGTTGTAAGCACAATACCAATGGGAGCAATTTGTAAAATGCGCAACCGCATTTTGCAAGTTTGTATAATGCGCAATCTTTCTGCAAATTGCTTCCAGCTATATGTTTGAATAATGTTTGGTGCACATTTTGTAAATCAATGGGCGCAATTTGCAAAATGCGTAAACGCATTTTGCAAATTTGTACAATGCACAATCTTTTTGGCAATTTCGGAAATTGTTTCCAGCTATATATTGATTGTGTTGGAAGTTCTGGTTACTAACCCTAACCCTCGATGCCATCTACGCAGTGTTGGGAGACTGTTTTGCTGTTCTTCTGTTCGATGTAGCTTTCTGTGCAGAATTCCGCAAATTCTTCTTCAGCCGTCCTCAAACCATCCATTTTCAAACAAAATCTCGTCTTAAATCTCGTCTTGCGATACGCAAATTGCTTGCGCACAATGGAAATGACGTATAATTTGAAAAGTGCGAGAGATTGGTGAAATTCTTACATTTTTAATTCTAAGAGAGACAAAACTCAAATAGAATTTGAAAATCCAAGAAAATATTTTTAAAGACTTGGTCTTCAGTTGCTTAAAAACTTTCATTTATTTTTTTACTTTGCTTCTTATTTTTTTAAGAAAGACAATTTTAGAGAAAAAAATACAACCTTAAAAATTATTTTAGGTTTTTTAAACACACACACACATATATATATATATATATATATATATATATATATATATATATATATATATATATATATATATATATATATATATATATATATATATAAATTACACCTTTTTACCTTTTAAATTCCTTCTTTTTCTTTCCTGACAATTTAAATCAATGTTCAAGTAATTTTTTTTTTTTTATTATTGTAAAGAATAATAAATATATTTTAATTTAATTCTTCATTTTAGCTTCTGTTTTTTCGACGAAGAATATTTGTGAAGTATTTCTTCAAGATTATTATGATTACAATTCAAAAACATTATTCTGGCAAATCTAGAAAATCTGTAAAATCAAATTTAAATCTTATTTCAAAGTCTTTTGAATTTCTTTTAAAATTTATGTTCTGGAAAATCTAGAAGAAATAATGACTTGTTTTTGTTAGAAATATAGCTTGGTCCAATTTGTTATATATTCTGACAAAGTGCAGATTGGATTTTTACCTTTTTAAAACATGTCATCAAAAATATATATTTTTTGTGAGAAATCATTAAGATGATCAGTGTTTCCACAAAGGTAAATATCATGAATTGTTAATAATAACAGAGTTTAGGGTAAATTGAGCAAATTGGCTATTTCTGGCAATTTATTTAAGTGTGAATCAAACTGGTAGCCCTTCGCATTAATAAGTACCCAAGTTGTAGCTCTTGGTTTCAAAAATGTTGGTGACCCCTGGGCTAGAGTGTCCGCCCTGACACTGGTAGGTCGTGAGTTCAACCCCTGGCCGAGTCATACCAAAGACTATAAAAATGGGACCCATTCCCTCCCTGCTTCGCACTCAGCATTAAGGGTTGGAATTGGGGGTTAAATCACCAAAAATGATTCCCGAGCGTGGCCACCGCTGCTGCTCACTGCTCCCCTCACCTCCTAGGGGGTGAACATGGGGATGGGACAAATTCAGAGGACAATTTCACCATACCTAGTGTGTGTGTGACTATCGTTGGAACTTTAACTTAAATAAAATTGCTTTGAGGCGGGTAAGCTCAATCAAAATCATTCCGTACGGGTTATAAGGCGCACTGTCAAGTTTTGAGGAAAAAAAAGGATGTTAAGTGCGCCTTGTAGGCCCGTAAAATACGGTAGTGTTTGGTGGCTGTAAAATGTATTAAAGTTTGTCATTTTTAGGTGAACGTATGGAAGTCTTTGTTTGGGAAAGAGGCGGACAAGCTGGAGCAGGCCAACGACGACGACAAGACGTACTATATCATAGAGAAGGAGCCGCTCATCAACGCCTACATCTCCGTGCCCAAGGAGAACAGCAGCTTGAACTGCGCCGCCTTTACCGCGGGCATCGTGGAGGCCATCCTCACGCACAGCGGCTTCCCCGCCAAGGTGACCGCCCACTGGCACAAAGGCACCACACTCATGATCAAGTTTAACGAGTCGGTCATAGCCCGGGACAAGGCTTTGGACGGCAGATAAACCCGAGGGGACTTCTTCCCTTTTTGCAGGTCACGCACCAAAAACAGGTCGGACTTTATTGGAGTAAGACTGTGATATTCTGGATGAATGAAAACATATCTTTCATTCTGTTTTCCACTCTTGTCTAGATTGTGCGTTGATGTCACGCCTGAATTTTGCACAGGGAAAAAAAACATCATTCCTATTACAGATGGTTTTTGTTTCAAAATGATATTCCTGTTTTAGCTTTATTCATCCATCACTCTATTCCATTCATCTGGTAGAAGTGGTAATTATTGATTTAGTCATCATTATCTACACCAGGGGTGTCCAAACTTTTCCACTGAGGGCCACACACTGAGACAGCAAAGCATGCAGAGGCCATTTTCATATTTTTTATTTTTCAAAGCCAATACTATATATATATATATATATATATATATATATATATATATATATATATATATATATATATATATATATATATATATATATATATATATATATATACACACACACACACACACACACACACACATGTATATGTATATGTATTTTTTTTACCCTTTAGGGCTCGTTTCAAGTTTGGTCCCATGGACCGGGAAGGGTCTCAGTCACTGATTTTTTTTAAAGATAAGTAATTTATTATTATCATTCATTTTAATTCAACACTTAAATCTCGAGATCAACTTCAGATGTACCTGTCGATATAGTTTTAAATTGTTTATGCTTATTGCCAGGCTTCACGGTGGCAGAGGGGTTAGTGCGTCTGCCTCACAATACGAAGGTCCTGCAGTCCTGGGTTCAAATCCAGGCTCGGGATCTTTCTGTGTGGAGTTCGCATGTTCTCCCCGTGAATGCGGGGGTTCCCTCCGGGTACTCCGGCTTCCTCCCACTTCCAAAGACATGCACCTGGGGATAGGTTGATTGGCAACACTAAATTGGCCCTAGTGTGTGAATGTGAGTGTGAATGTTGTCTGTCTATCTGTGTTGGCCTTGCGATGAGGTTGCGACTTGTCCAGGGTGTACCCCACCTTCCGCCCGATTGTAGCTGAGATAGGCGCCAGCGCCCCCCACGACCCCGAAAGGGAATAAGCGGTAGAAAATGGATGTTATACAATTTAATACATCAGAAACTGATGACATAGTGCTGTATTTTACTTCTTTGTCTCTTTTTTTTAACCAAAAATGCTTTGCTCTGATTAGGGCAGGGGTCGGGAACCTTTTTGGCTGAGAGAGCCATGAAAGCCAAATATTTCTAAACGTATTTCCGTGAGAGCCATATAATATTTTTTAACACTGAATACAATTAAATGCGGGCATTTTTAAGTAACACCAACACTTTTAGAGTATAATAAGTCTCTTATTCTTTTTAATAACATTGTTATTCTAAAGCAGGGGTCGGCAACACGCGGCTCTAGCCACCCTAGTGGCTCTCTGGAGCTTTTTCAAAAATATATGAAAAATGGAAATGAAGGGAAAAAACAAATTTTTCGTTTCAATTTGGTTTCTGTATAATAATAATGGATTAGATTTATATCGCGCTTTTCTATTGTTATATACTCAAAGCGCTCACAGAGAAGTGGGAACCCATCATTCATTCACACCTGGTGGTGGTAAGCTACATCAGTAGCCACAGCTGCCATGGGGTAGACTTGACGGAAGCATGGCTGCCAGTTTGCGCCTACGGCCCCTCCGACCACCACCAATCATTCATTCATCATTCATTCAACGGTTTCTGTAGGAGGACAAACATGACACAAACCTCCCTAATTGTTATAAAGCATAATGTTTTTTCTAAACATGTTTCACTGATTCGAGTATTTGGCGAGCGCCGTTTTGTCCTAATTTTGGCGGTCCTTGAACTCACCCTAGTTTGTTTACATGCATAACTTTCTCAGACGTGATTTATGCCACTTCTTTTTCTGTCTCATTTTGTCCACCAAACTTATAAAGTTGTGCATGAATGCACAAAGGTGAGTTTTGTTGATGTTATTGACTTATGTGGAGTGCTAATCAGACATATTTGGTCACTGCATGACTGCAACTTAATCGATGCTAACATGCTATTTAGACTAGCTGTATGTACATATTGCATCATTATGCCTCATTTGTAGTTGTATTTGAGCTCATTTAGTTTCCTTTAAATCCTCATCATTCAATTTATATCTCATGACACACTGTCTGTATGTATTATGGCTTTTAATTTTTGGCGGCTTCAGACAGATTTGTTTTTGTATTTTTGGTCCAATATGGCTCTTTCAACATTTTGGGTTGCCGACCCCTGTTCTAAAGCCAACCAATAATAAATATGATATTTCTTACCATTAATGCAACTTGTTGAACAGGTGCGATAGAAAACAGATGGTTGGATTAAAATACATGAGAATGTTTTATAATTTTTTAAGTTATTTTTAACACTGTGATTTCCAGCGGAATTATTCATTACTTATCGTGTTAAGCAATGTCAGCTAAGATTTATCTGAGAGCCAGATGCAGTCATCAAAAGAGCCACATCTGGCTCTAGAGCCATAGGTTCCCTACCCCTGGATTAGGGGGTACTGGAATTAAAAAAAAATTCACAGGGGGTACGTCACTGAAAAAAGGTTGAGAACCACTGGTTTAGTCAGTAGTTCTGTTGTGGATGTACACTGTATGGTGATGAATCCAATGAACATTTGATTTGATTAGACATTAAATTTGCAAAATGGGGTTGCGCATTTTGCAAATTGCGCACCCTATGTGCTTACAACAATGCTATGGAACATTAAACTAGCTAATCGTGGACTAGCTTAATGCTACAACGTGCGCAGCATTTAGCATGGAAAAGTCCGGTTTGTACAACAATTTAACAACCATATTTACCCCGTACTTTATCAACAAGTCACAGACAATGTGCATTCTTATGAGCGACAACTTAAACGTTTATAAAACAACAAAAGAATCGAGAGATATCGTGCGACCCGGGCTAGCTATAGCTAGCAAGTTCCTTTGTTTCCGTAGCATCAAAATATACAGCAAAGAAACTAACTTAACTTTAACTACCATAGCCATTTCGGCAAAATATGTTATAACATATTACTATTCCATTTGAAATAAAATAGCCTTTTTTTACAGAATAAAACGTTTTACTTAGTCTTTAAGTAAAACTAAACAACGTCATGGCAATCATACATAAATGATGTTGGAAACACAAAAGCGCCGATATTTACTGTGAATGTATAGCGTGAGATATTACTTACATTCGAGCAAGTCCGTCGAAGTTCGCTCGTCTGCAGAAAGTGAATTTGAAATGACCGCGAAGTCATGCGCGTACACATTAGGCGCGCGCCCACGTCGATGGAAGAGACATCCGCTTTGTATCCGGGTGGGTGGGCCGATCCTGTGGGTGGCGCGAAATAGGTAGGAGGGGGCCCAAACCAATGTGACAGTTACGCGGGATGTGTGTACTGAAGGCGGACCCGTATAGGAGTATCTTGCTGTGTGGGTATTGTGTTGCTAGTGTTTTAGTGAGATTAAATAGTACCTGAAAGTTGGAGGGGTGTGGCCACGGGTGTGTTGACGCCAGAGTCTCCGAGGGAAGTCACTGCAGATGCAGCAGGACGGAACCTCCGCTGATGTCTCCGGTAAGAGGCGACTTATTACCACAATTTTCTCACCGAAAACTGCCAGTTGACATGTAGTCGTCGCTTGACCGCTCTGATCCATAGTAAAGCTTCATCTTCGGGAATTTTAAACAAGGAAACACCGGCTGTGTTTTTGTGGCTAAAGGCTAAAAGCCTCCCCCCTCCACCTTTCTACTTTGACTTGAACAAATTGCAAAAGATTCAGCAACACAGATGTCTAGAAAACTCTGTAATTATGCGATTAAACAGGACTACTTATAGCTTGAACGGGCTCAGTGGCGTCGGCAGACAGATTTCACTGAGGCACATGCCCCAGTGTTGATCTGCAGTGCCCCAGTAAAAATTTCACCAATAAAAAAAAAAAACGCTTCTGAGTTTTAAGTCTACATAACATAGACAACAGCGCACATACATACCAAGTCTGGTAATTGGTTGCTACTGTATCGTAACAATGAGCACATGGCTAATTAATATGCAAATTTATTCACATGTGGATCGAGACTTCAGTTGAGAGAGAGAGAGATGGGATGATAATCACTGCTGAGGTAGGTAACGTTAGCCAACAACAATTTGTTAATTATATTATTTTGATTTTGATTTTGATTTGATTCAAACCGTAACTCCTAGATGGATATCAGAAAGTTATTCGCCCGCAGCAGGGAAGAAGCAGTGAGGAATGAGAGATGTAAGTGAAGTCCTAGCTAGCTAGGCAACATCATTGTCTTAAGTTGATGCTAAGTTAGCAAACGTTATTCCTTGTATCAAGACAAACATATTCATTTGCTGTACGAGCTGTCGGGGGAATTTCCAATGAACATGAAACATAATGTTGGTTATTGTCTGCTGGTTCTGCATCAATGATGATTTGGAGTAAGCATGTGTGAGTTGAGTGCTTCTCAAATGGTTTATCTTCAGGAAGAAAAACATTTTTCCATATCATCAAGTCGTGAGCCATATTTTTAAATCATTCAAGTTTATTTCACAGAAAAATAGCACAGTAGACTTGTCTTGTTAATCGGTGTGACTTTGACTAAAATAATCTTGTTTTGTCACCAGAAAAATGGCTACAGCTAAAGCATCTGGTTTTGTTTCCAGAAAAAATAGTAACATTTCTGTATTTGTTTTCAGAAAGATGGCTGAAAATATCGGGTTTTGTTGCCCCATTTAGATTTTTTAAAAATATATTGCCATGTCTGTCCTGAGTCCTCCTCCAACTTGTTAGTGGGTTTGCCTTTTGCTAAAATACTCACTAATAGTCACTAGAAAAATGGCTAAAAATATTTGGTTTTGTTGCCACAATTTGATTTTTTTCCTCCCTAAATTTTTTTTTCATGCACACATCTGACTGCGACTCACTGAAAATGACACACAATCCACTTTTATGTCACGACCCAGCAGTTGGGAACCACCGGTCAACTGTATAACAGTTACTGTAATATTTCCATGTCTGACCAGAGTGATTGACCACCTTGCAAAAATGAAAAGGAGACGTTACAGTTTACTTCTCAGAAAATGATTCCCTGAACAGACACACAACAGTTGTTAATTTATTTTACTACTGTGGCTTTATTGTTTTGTGTATATTTTATAGTTTTGTTTTTCTGAAATAGGATTAGCCACATTGCCATAAATGGTAATTAAATAATATAAAAGAACCCAGAGATGTAGGGGTGCTTTATTTTTTGTTTTACTTTTGTAGATGTTAAATTTGCAGATGATTACTGCAATAAATATTTCAAAAAGATTCATTGCTCTTCATTTTTGCTTTTACCAGTAGCAGTTTAGAAGTCTGGAGTAAAAAAGTGCACAAATAGGTCAAATGCATTAGTTTATTTCACGTGGTTAATCAAAGATCCATACAACATAATCTAATATGATTTCATAGTTTAAAGCACTATTTATGTATTTTTTATGATAAATAAGTGCTAAAAATGTTTTTGCTTGAGCGCTTTGCACGCTCACATGAATTATTTGTGCCCCAGTACAGTATTAGGTCTAGTGACGCCCCTGATCGGGCTGGAAAATAATGTCCGCTACAACCGGTGACGTCAAACGCAGGCGTCATCATACCGCAACGTTTTCAACACGACACTTTGCGGGAAATTTAAAATTGCAATTTAGTAAACTAAAAAGGCCGTATTGGCATGTGTCGCAATGTTAATATTTTATCATTGATATGTAAACTATCAGACTGTGTGGTCGGTAGTAGTGGGTTTCAGTAGGCCTTTAAGTCAAAAAATATTCCCACTAAAGAATTAAGTTGCAAAATTATAAGAATAAAACAATGTTTATTACTCATGTATTTTAAATGAGTGCAATTATTATAAAGAAATCTTGAATGTTATTCTTTCCGTGCAGGCAGATTCACAGTTTCCGTGATGTCATTGGTCGTTGTCATTGACAGAAGTCACGTGGTTTCATGACGTGATATCCCGGAAGCTGTGATTTGTTTTTTAACCGTATTTATTGTCGGCTCAGCGCGACGCCGAGTCGCACACATGTATGTCGGTGAGCCGCCATAAGTATGGATATGATAAACATTTTCCTACGTCCCGGCGTGCATCGTGAGGTATTTACCTGCCTTTTGACGCCATTGTGAGCGTCCACCCCGAACCATCACCATGGCATCTTCGAGGTGCATTCAGGACCTCGCCACAGGTTTGTCAAAACAACATTTTCTTCTCTGCTGTCTTTCAATAGGGAGCTTCTGTGATTCACCCCCCCCCCCCCCCCACCACCACCATTATTTTGCTATTAGCATTAAACATGCATTTCTATTGTATACTGTAAATAATCGTTGATTATTGAACGAGTTATGAGATGAAACTAGTTATTTTGTTGTGATTTTGGGTTGGATGTATTTTGCAATTGTATCAAAATTCAAGATGGGTTCGTGTTGTAAAATATCATTCAAACTTAATCCATTGAATAATAAATGTGTTTTTGTACCAAAAAAGGGTACAAACATGGTTTGTTAAAGGAAAAATGTGTGTGTGTGTATGTATATATGTATATGTATATATATATATATATATATCCATCCATCCATCCATTGTCTACAGCTTATATATATATATATATATATATATATCCATCCATCCATCCATCCATTGTCTACCCCCTATTAGGCTTCACGGTGTACATATACATGCATATATGTATATATATATATATATGTATGTATATATATATATATATATATATATACACCATCCATCCATCCATCCATCATCTTCCGCTTATCCGAGGTCGGGTCGCGGGGGCAACAGCCTAAGCAGGGAAACCCAGACTTCCCTCTCCCCAGCCACTTCGTCTAGCTCTTCCCGGGGGATCCCGAGGCGTTCCCAGGCCAGCCGGGAGACATAGTCTTCCCAACGTGTCCTGGGTCTTCCCCGTGGCCTCCTACCGGTTGGACGTGCCCTAAACACCTTCCTAGGGAGGCGTTCGGATGGCATCCTGACCAGATGCCCGAACCACCTCATCTGGCTCCTCTCGATGTGGAGGAGCAGCGGCTTTACTTTGAGTTCCTCCCGGATGGCAGAGCTTCTCACCCTATCTTTAAGGGAGAGCCCCGCCACACTGCGGAGGAAACTCATTTCGGCCGCTTGTACCCGTGATCTTATCCTTTCGGTCATGACCCAAAGCTCATGACCATAGGTGAGGATGGGAACGTAGATCGACCGGTAAATTGAGAGCTTTGCCTTCCGGCTCAGCTCCTTCTTCACCACAACGGATCGGTACAACGTCCGCATTACTGAAGACGCCGCACCGATCCGCCTGTCGATCTCACGATCCACTCTTCCCTCACTCGTGAACAAGACTCCTAGGTACTTGAACTCCTCCACTTGGGGCAGGGTCTCCTCCCCAACCCGGAGATGGCACTCCACCCTTTTCCGGGCGAGAACCATGGACTCGGACTTGGAGGTGCTGATTCTCATTCCGGTCGCTTCACACTCGGCTGCGAACCGATCCAGCGAGAGCTGAAGATCCCGGTCAGATGAAGCCATCAGGACCACATCATCTGCAAAAAGCAGAGACCTAATCCTGCGGTCACCAAACCGGAACCCCTCAACGCCTTGACTGCGCCTAGAAATTCTGTCCATAAAAGTTATGAACAGAATCGGTGACAAAGGACAGCCTTGGCGGAGTCCAACCCTCACTGGAAATGTGTTCGACTTACGGCAATGCGAACCAAGCTCTGGCACTGATCGTACAGGGAGCGGACCGCCACAATAAGACAGTCCGATACCCCATACTCTCTGAGCACTCCCCACAGGACTTCCCGAGGGACACGGTCGAATGCCTTCTCCAAGTCCACAAAGCACATGTAGACTGGTTGGGCAAACTCCCATGCACCCTCAAGAACCCTGCCGAGAGTATAGAGCTGGTCCACAGTTCCACGACCAGGACGAAAACCACACTGTTCCTCCTGAATCCGAGGTTCGACTATCCGACGTAGCCTCCTCTCCAGTACACCTGAATAAACCTTACCGGGAAGGCTGAGGAGTGTGATCCCACGATAGTTGGAACACACCCTCCGGTCCCCCTTCTTAAAGAGAGGAACCACCACCCCGGTCTGCCAATCCAGAGGTACCGCCCCCGATGTCCACGCGATGCTGCAAAGTCTTGTCAACCAAGACAGCCCCACAGCATCCAGAGCCTTAAGGAACTCCGGGCGGATCTCGTCCACCCCTGGGGCCTTGCCACCGAGGAGCTTTTTAACTACCTCAGCGACCTCAGCCCCAGAAATAGGAAAGTCCACCACAGATTCCCCAGGCACTGCTTCCTCATAGGAAGACGTTTTGGTGGGATTGAGGAGGTCTTCGAAGTATTCCTTCCACCTATCCACAACATCCGCAGTCGAGGTCAGCAGAACACCATCCGCACCATACACGGTGTTGATAGTGCACTGCTTCCCCTTCCTGAGGCGGCGGACGGTGGTCCAGAATCGCTTCGAAGCCGTCCGGAAGTCGTTTTCCATGGCTTCCCCGAACTCTTCCCATGTCCGAGTTTTTGCCTCCGCGACCGCTGAAGCTGCACACCGCTTGGCCTGTCGGTACCTGTCCACTGCCTCCGGAGTCCTATGAGCCAAAAGGACCCGATAGGACTCCTTCTTCAGCTTGACGGCATCCCTCACCGCCGGTGTCCACCAAGGGGTTTTAGGATTGCCGCCCCGACAGGCACCAACTACCTTGCGGCCACAGCTCCGATCTGCCGCCTCGACAATAGAGGTGCGGAACATGGTCCACTCGGACTCAATGTCCAGCACCTCCCTCGTGACATGTTCAAAGTTCTTCCGGAGGTGGGAATTGAAACTTTGTCTGACAGGAGACTCTGCCAGACGTTCCCAGCAGACCCTCACAATGCGTTTGGGCCTCCCAGGTCTGTCCGGCATCCTCCCCCACCATCGCAGCCAACTCACCACCAGGTGGTGATCGGTAGAAAGCTCCGCCCCCCTCTTCACCCGAGTGTCCAAAACATGAGGCCGCAAATCCGATGACACAACTACAAAGTCGATCATGGAACTGCGGCCTAGGGTGTCCTGGTGCCAAGTGCACATATGGACACCCTTATGTTTGAACATGGTGTTTGTTATGGACAAACTGTGACGAGCACAAAAGTCCAATAACAAAACACCACTCGGGTTCAGATCCGGGCGGCCATTCTTCCCAATCACGCCTCTCCAGGTTTCACTGTCGTTGCCAACGTGAGCGTTGAAGTCCCCCAGTAGGACAAGGGAATCACCCGGGGGAGCACTTTCCAGTACTCCCTCGAGTGTTCCCAAAAAGGGTGGGTACTCTGAACTGCTGTTTGGTGCGTAAGCACAAACAACAGTCAGGACCCGTCCCCCCACCCGAAGGCGGAGGGAGGCTACCCTTTCGTCCACCGGGTTAAACTCCAACGTACAGGCTTTGAACCGGGGGGAAACAAGAATTGCCACCCCAGCCCGTCGCCTCTCACTGCCGGCAACGCCAGAGTGGAAGAGGGTCCAGTCCCTCTCGAGAGAAGTGGTTCCAGAGCCCTTGCTGTGCGTCGAAGTGAGTCCGACTATATCCAGCCGGAATTTCTCGACTTCGCGCACTAGCTCAGGCTCTTTCCCCCCCAGTGATGTGACGTTCCACGTCCCAAGAGCTAGCTTCTGTAGCCGAGGATCGGACCGCCAAGTGCCCTGCCTTCGGCTGTCACCCAGCTCACAATGCACCCGACCTCTATGGCCCCTGCTATGGGTGGTGAGCCCATTGGAGGGGTGACCCACGTTGCCTCTTCGGGCTGTGCCCGGCCGGGCCCCATGGGAACAGGTCCGGCCACCAGGCGCTCGCCATCGTGCCCCACCTCCGGGCCTGGCTCCAGAGGGGGGCCCCGGTGACCCGCGTCCGGGCGAGGGAAATCTGGGTCCATGGTTTTTCATCTTCATAAAGGTCTTCGAGCTGCTCTTTGTCTGATCCCTCACCTAGAACCTGTTTGCCTTGGGAGACCCTACCAGGGGGCTTTATGCCCCCGGACAACATAGCTCCTAGGATCATTGGGACACGCAAACTCCTCTACCACGATAAGGTTGCAGCTCAGAGAGGAGATATATACATACACATATATATACAAATGTATATATATACACATTTGTATATATATGTGTATGTATATATATATATATATATATTTTTTTATATATTTGTGTTTATATGTATATAAAGTCATGGTCAAAAGTTTACATACACTTGTAAAGAACATAATGTCATGGCTGTCTATAGTTTCCAATAATTTCTACAACTCTTGTTTTTTTGTGATAGAGTGATTGGAGCACATACTTGTTGGTCACAATAAAAATTCATGAAGTTTGGTTCTTTTATGAATGTATTATGGATCTACTGGAAATGTGAGCAAACTTGCTGGGTCAAAAGTATACATACAGCAATGTTAATATTTGCTTACGTGTCCCTTGGCAAGTTTCACTGCAATAAGGCGCTTTTGGTAGCCATCTACAAGCTTCTGCTTGAATTTTTGACCACTCCGCTTGACAAAATTGGTGCAGTTCAGCTAAATGTGTTGGTTTTCTGACATGGACTTGTTTCTTTAGCATTGTCCACATGTTCACAATAAGTTTTAGGTCAGACTTTGTGAAGGAAATTCTCAAAACCTTTAATTCTAGCCTGATTCAGCCATTCCTTTACCACTTTTGAGGTGTTTTTGGGGTCGTTGTGCTGTATGAACACCCAACTGAGCCCAAGACCCAACCTCCGGGCTGATGATTTTATGTTGTCCTGAAGAATTTGTAGGTAATCCTCCTTTTTCATTGTCCCATTTACTCTCTGTAAAGCACCAGTTCCCTTGGCAGCAAAACAGGCCCAGAGCATAATACTACCACCACCATGTCTGATGGTAGGAATGGTGTTCCTGGGATTAAAGGCCTCACCTTTTCTCCTCCAAACATATTGCTGGGTATTGTGACCAAACAGCTCAATTTTTGTTTCATCTGACAAAGATAAGACCTTCTGGAGGAAAGTTCTGTGGTCAGATGAAACACAAAAGGAGCTATTTGGCCACAATAACCAGCAATATGTTTGGACTACAAAAGGTGAGGCCTTTAATCCAATCACCCCAAACACACGTCAAAAGTGGTAAAGGAATGGCTAAATCAGGCTACAATGAAAGTTTTAGAATTACCTTCCCAAAGTCCTGACTTAAACATGTGGACAAGGCTGAAGAAACAAGTCCATGTAAGAAAACCAACATATTCAGCTGAACTGCACCAATTTTGTCAAGAGGAGTGGTCAAAAATTCAAGCAGAAGCTTGTAGATGCCTACCAAAACCGCCTTATTGCAGTGAAACTTGCCAAGGGACATGTAACCAAATATTAACATTGCTGTATGTATACTTTTGACCCAGCAGATGGGGTCATATTTTCAGTAGACCCACAATAAATTCATAAAAGAACCAAACTTCATGAATGTTTTTTGTGACAAACAAATATGTGCTCCAATCACTCTATCACAAAAAAATAAGAGTTGTAGAAATGATTGGAAACTCAAGACAGCCATGACATTATGTTCTTTACAAGTGTATGTAAACTTTTGACCACAACTGTGTGTGTGTGTGTGTGTGTGTGTGTGTGTGTGTGTGTGTGTGTGTGTGTGTGTGTGTGTGTGTGTGTGTGTGTGTGTGTGTGTATATATATATATATATATATATATATATATATATATATATATATATGTATGTATGTATGTTTGTGTCTATGTTTACATATTATAATAATGTAATCAATCAATCAATGTTTATTTATATAGCCCCAAATCACAAATGTCTCAAAGGACTGCACAAATCATTACGACTACAACATCCTCGGAAGAACCCACAAAAGGGCAAGGAAAACTCACACCCAGTGGGCAGGGAGAATTCACATTCAGTGGGACGCCAGCGACAATGCTGACTATGAGAAACCTTGGAGAGGACCTCAGATGTGGGCAACCCCCCCCCTCTAGGGGACCGAAAGCAATGGATGTCGAGCGGGTCCAACATGATACTGCGAAAGTTCAATCCACAGTGGCTCCAAGACAGCAGCGAGAGTCCCGTCCACAGGAAACCATCTCGAGCGGATCAGCAGCGTAGAGATGTCCCCAACCGATACAGGCGAGCGGTCCATCCTGGGTCCCAACGAGCGGTCCATCCTGGGTCTCGACTCTGGACAGCCAGTACTTCATCCATGGTCATCGGACCGGACCCCCTCCACAAGGGAGGGGGGGACATAGGAGAAAGAAAAGAAGCGGCAGATCAACTGGTCTAAAAAGGAGGTCTATTTAAAGGCTAGAGTATACAGATGAGTTTTAAGGTGAGACTTAAATGCTTCTACTGAGGTAGCATCTCGAACTGTTACCGGGAGGGCATTCCAGAGTACTGGAGCCCGAACGGAAAACGCTCTATAGCCCGCAGACTTTTTTTGAGCTCTAGGAATCACTAATAAGCCGGAGTCTTTTGAACGCAGATTTCTTGCCGGGACATACGGTACAATACAATCGGCAAGATAGGCTGGAGCTAGACCGTGTAGTATTTTATACGTAAGTAGTAAAACCTTAAAGTCACATCTTAAGTGCACAGGAAGCCAGTGCAGGTGAGCCAGTACTGGCGTAATATGATCAAACTTTCTTGTTCTTGTCAAAAGTCTAGCAGCCGCATTTTGTACCAACTGTAATCTTTTAATGCTAGACATTGGGAGACCCGAAAATAATACGTTACAGTAATCGAGACGAGACGTAACAAACGCATGGATAATGATCTCGGCGTCTTTAGTGGACAAAATGGAGCGAATTTTAGCGATATTACGGAGATGAAAGAAGGCCGTTTTAGTAACGCTTTTAATGTGTGACTCAAAGGAGAGAGTTGGGTCGAAGATAATACCCAGATTTTTTACAGAGTCACCTTGTTTTATTATTTGGTTGTCAAATGTTAAAGTTGTATTATTAAATAGAGGTCGGTGTCTAGCAGGACCGATAATCAGCATTTCCGTTTTTTTGGCATTAAGTTGCAAAAAGTTAGCGGACATCCATTGTTTAATTTCATTAAGACACGCTTCCAACTGACTACAGTCCGGCGTGTTGGTCAGCTTTAGGGGCATGTAAAGTTGGGTGTCATCAGCATAACAGTGAAAGCTAATACCGTATTTGCGTATGACGTCACCTAGCGGCAGCATGTAGATGCTGAAGAGTACAGGGCCAAGGACCGAACCCTGGGGAACTCCACATGTTACCTTAACATAGTCCGAGGTCACACTGTTATAGGAGACGCACTGCATCCTATCAGTAAGATAAGAGTTAAACCATGACAGGGCTGAGTCTGAAATACCAATTCGTATTTTGATACGCTCTAATAAAATATTATGATCGACGGTATCGAAAGCAGCGCTAAGATCGAGGAGCAGCAACATAGATGACGCATCAGAGTCCATCGTTAGCAATAGATCATTAGTCAGTTTTGCGAGGGCTGTCTCAGTCGAGTGATTTGCCCTGAAACCGGATTGAAAGGTTTCACATAGATTGTTAAACGCTAAGTGCTCATTTAGCTGCTCTGCAACAATTTTTTCGAGGATTTTCGAAATAAAGGGAAGGTGAGACACCGGTCGGTAGTTTACCATGAGGTCTGGATCGAGGTTAGGTCTTTTAAGGAGAGGATGAATAACCGCTTTTTTGAATGCAACGGGAACAGTGCCCGAGGAAAGTGATAAGTTTATAATATTTAGCACTGATGGACCTAATAATACAAAAAGCTCCTTGATAAGTTTCCCAGGAAGTGGGTCAAGTAAACATGTTGTTTGTTTTATTCCATTTACACGTTGTAACAATCCTTCTAATGTTATTTCATCAAAACGAGAGAAACTATTTTGGATATTTGCAGTATCCGCTGTATATACACTCGTATCTGTGTTACTATAACCCCGTTGTAGCTGGGACGCATTGTCTTTAATCTCCTTTCTAATAAGTTCATATATATAATTAATCATTAATTATATCTTAATAATAGGAGTATGTGAAAGTTCGACACCTACCTTGTTTACTTCCGTGATGACCTCCTGAATGTTTTGTAAACAATCAGAAATATCAAGCAGTTCAAATGTAGCAAACATGGATACTTGTGGAGGCAGTGTTTTGTATGTTCCCATCATGTCTTGCAATGGATTTAAATGGGTTTAATTTTGAATTTGTTATAGTAATGGGACATTTTTTAAAGATAATATCCAAAAAGTTCAATGCGTACGATGTGTTATGTGTGACCATGTGTGTTAACATTCTGGTTGATTTTTTTTTTTCTGCACCATTACTAGGAAAGGTTCTTTGGATTGGGTCGTATAGATAAATGATGCGCTTGTAATGTTGAAAAGTACACAGAATGGTCTCTGATCTGAGGTTCATGCATTGTCCACAAGATGGCAACAATTTGCCACCTGTCAGACCCCTGGGTATTTAAATGTGGTATGTAAATACCCTGCACGGCCAGGTTGAAATTGAATTCGTCTCACAGGCCCAATTCAAAATTTCCAACAATTTCATTTGGACACACTTGATCTACACAATGTTTAAACGATTTTTTTGTTGTCTGTTTTTACTTACAATTGTAATAACTAAAGAAGAAAAACTACCATATTTTCTGGTTTAAATAAGCTGCACCCACTAAATTTTGGAAGAAAAAATATTTTTCATATATTAGATGCACCGGACTATAAGCATCCATCCATCCATCCATTTTCTACCGCTTACTCCCTTTCGGGGTCGCGGGGGGCGCTGGCGCCTATCTCAGCTACAATCGGGCGGAAGGCGGGGTACACCCTGGACAAGTCGCCACCTCATCGCAGGGCCAACACAGATAGACAGACAACACTCACACTCACATTCACACACTAGGGCCAATTTAGTGTTGCCAATCAACCTATCCCCAGGTGCATGTCTTTGGAAGTGGGAGGAAGCCGGAGTACCCGGAGGGAACCCACGCATTCACGGGGAGAACATGCAAACTCCACACAGAAAGATCCCGAGCCTGGATTTGAACCCAGGACTGCAGGACCTTCGTATTGTGAGGCAGACGCACTAACCCCTCTGCCACCGTGAAGCCCCGGACTATAAGCAAAATATATAATTGTTTTGAAATGAGTTATTTACACAGAGTATATTCTGTAAATCTTTATTTACATACCTTAAATGTTTTCAAACAATGTCTTTAACACGGCAGTAAAACGGCTGATCAAACAAAACACAAGTCACGGTCATAGAACCGATAGCTGCGTAAGCTAGCTCTCAAATCAGCTTAACAGAGTCCATAACGCCACGGTGACGTTTTGGTGAAATTGTGAAACTGTACCAATACAAAAAGAATGCCATTGTAAGTTAATGATACTAACACAGTCACTCGTAAGTATGAATAGTTTTAGTTGTATTGTTAAACTAACAAACTTTGCTCGGTGTGATGAATGAAGAATCCGTCCGAGTAGAACATGCTATGGACGGCTAGAAGACCGAACGTCACTTCTACTTCCGGATCGTACCTGGATCTAAAGAAAAGAGCAATGCAGCACCTGCAGTGAAAAAATTCGTCCAAAAAATGTCGCCATAGCACAAACATTTAGACACCTACCTATTCAGTGTGTTTGCTTGTTTTGTTTTTTTAAACTATTTACATTATGGCCCTCAGTGAAGACAAATCCATAAATTAGCCGCACTGTTTTATAAGCCACAGGGTTCAAAGAGTAGGAAAAAAGTCACGGCTTATAGTTCGGAATTTACGGTAATATCTTCTACTCTTTTAAGGGTACTCTATTACGCAAAAAACAACATTTCTTACCTATTACCTATTTTTGAGAAAAATGTAAAATCAATCCATGAAGGCATCGCGGAGATATTTATAAAACAGTCTTGCCTTCCTTCATACTTCATCCAAACGAGCCGTTTGGAATTGGCACAGCATTTGTCCTTTTTCCCAATGTTGACGTCAGCAAATATGGTAAAGTTTGACTATGAGAGCTTTGCACGAGTCCGCCATTGTAGTCCGACGCTGTAAGCAACAAGCTCCTTCGTTTTCTCAAACCTTTTGTTGTGGGGCAGACTTGCTCATACATGCACATGAGCATGTATGAGCTGTTGCCATTTCTTATACAAAGTAGTATATCGTTTGGTAGATTCGCTGTGGAAGGACTCAAATATACCACATGGATGGCGGGGAAAAGAAGCTGTCGAAGTGGAGGCTCAAAAACCAAACATCATGAAGAGAGGGTCAGAAAGCAGCTTGAAGATGATCTGTAAGACATCATCTATGCAACATTTAGACCAAATAACCACCTTTATATGTTACGTAGAACACAAGGAAGTGTTTGAAATGTAAAAAATAATTTAAATCATTCAGGTTTTGCCCTCAGAGTCATTCTGTGTCTGAATTTGTAAACATTAACACACACACACAAAAAAACAATTTCAGAAAAGGAAAGTATCAACTTAGTCATTTTAGTATTGACCATAAACTGATACTACTGTTGGTATCAACAACACCCATTTATGGATAGATGTCTACTTGTTAATTTCCTGTTATTTGTTGCTTATTTTTTTTGCTTCAATCCAGTTCTGTCTACACTTCTTTAACCTAAACTAAGCACTTATTCGTTGTTGTTGTTTAAAACTAGCTTAGCAGTTAGCTTAGCTATCAGCACGCCTGCTCCTGGCTTGCCCTCCCTGTGTAACAGGTCTACTGCATAATGATACTTAATGAAGGTGATTATTATTAGCTTTTGGTGAGCGTCTCCACACTGTGTATGGACAGCGGAGACTCATAATTAGCTGCTAGTCCAAAAGTTGGCAACCCAAAATGTTGAAAAAGCCATATTGGACCAAAAATCTGTACGAATCTGCAAAAAATTAAAAGCCCAAGGCAACACATGATGTGTCTATATTAGCTATATTAGCCTACTATCAAAGACTGATGCAAATCTTCGTTGAGAGAAATGTTTTATTTTAATTTTTGTTCTACACATTGGAAATAATTTGTAAAAAGGAGGCTTTTCAGAGGGTGAGATAAATATGTGAAATTACTGGCTTATAAAGTTTAAGGAAACGGCAGACTGTCTTCTTCTAATGGAGTTATTACAATCTTTGCAAGCTGGGTAATGTTTGCTGTGGTCTGGAACAACATGGCAAACAAAAGAATGATGACAAATGCAGCCAATATTACATACAGATAATGTGTCATGAGACATGCAAATATAAATTAAATACACAGAGGACATAAGTAAAGGAAATTAAATGAGCTCAAATATACCTACAAACGAAGCATAATGATGCAATACGTACATACAGCTAGCCTCAATAGCATGTTAGCATCGATTAGCTTGCAGTCATGCACTGACCAAATGTGCCTGATAAGCACGCCGGCAAATCATTAAATCAACAAAGTGCACCTTTGTGCATACGCGCACAGCATATAACATTTGGTGGACAAAATGAGACAAAGAAGGAGTGGCATAAAACACACCTTTCTGTGGCAGTATCGGAGAAAGTTGTTAAGTCAAAGGCCTACTGAAATTAGATTTTCTTATTTAAACGGGGATAGCAGGTCCATTCTATGTGTCATACTTGATCATTTCGCGATATTGCCATATTTTTGCTGAAAGGATTTAGTAGAGAACATCCACGATAAAGTTCGCAACTTTTGGTGCTGATAAAAAAGCCTTGCCTTTACCGGAAGTCGCAGACGATGACGTCACAAGTGTGAGGGTTCCTCACATTGTTTTTAACGGGAGCCTCCAGCAGCAAGAGCTATTCGGACCGAGAAAACGTCAATTTCCCCATTAATTTAAGTGAGGATGAAAGATTCGTGTTTGAGGATATTTATAGCAAAGGACTAGAAAACAGAAAGAAAGAAAAAAAGGCGATTGCATTGGGGCTGATTCAAATGTTTTTAGACACATTTACTACGATAATTCTGGGAAATCCGTTATCTTTCTATTGTGTTGCTAGTGTTTTAGTGAGTTTAATAGTACCTGATAGTCGGAGGGGTTCGTCCACGGCTGTCTTGAGGCCAGTGTCTCAGGGGAGTCGACGGCAGCTGTACGGACGGCGCAAGATCAGCTGATCTCTGGTAAGAGGCGACTTTTTACCACAATTTTCTCACCGAAAACTGCTGGTTGACATTTGGTCGGGATCCATGTTCGCTTAAACGCTCTGATCCATAGGAAAGCTTCACCTCCGGGAATTTTAAACAAGGAAACACCGTGTTTTTGTGTGGCTAAAGGCTAAAGCTTCCCAACTCCATCTTTCTACTTTGACTTCTCCATTATTAATTGAACAAATTGCAAAAGATTCAGCAACACAGATGTCCAAAATACTGTGTAATTATGCCGTTAAAGCAGACGACTTTTAGCCGCGAGTGGTGCAGCGCTAATATTTCCTTACAGTCCGTGACGTCACGCGCATGCGTCATCATTCCGCGACGTTTTCAACAATAAACTCCGCGGGAAATTTAAAATTGCAATTAAGTAAACTAAACCGGCCGTATTGGCATGTGTTGCAATGTTAATATTTCATCATTGATATATAAACTATCAGACTGCGTGGTCGGTAGTAGTGGGTTTCAGTAGGCCTTTAAAGTTAAAGTACCAATGATTGTCACACACACACTAGGTGTGGCAAAATTATTCTCTGCATTTGACCCATCACCCTTGATCACCCCCTGGGAGGTGAGGGGAGGGGTGAGCATTTTTGGTGATTTAACCACCCAATTCCAACTCTTGATGCTAAGTGCCAAGCAGGGAGGTAATGGGTCCCATTTTTATAGTGGTATGACTCGGGCTTTGAACAAACTCACAACCTGTCGATCTCAGGGCGGACATTCTAACCACAAGGCCACTGAGCAGTACACACACACAGCAAAGTACGATGAGTTCAAGGATCGTTGAAATTAGTAGGACAAAACGGTGCTTGCCAAATACTCTCATCATAGAAGCATGTAAAACATAAACAGTGGGATTTTTTAACAATTAGGAAGGTTTATGTCATGTTTGTTCTACTACAGAAACCATATTAAAGCAATAAATATAATTTTTTCTTCGTCTTTTTCCATTTTCACACATCTCTGAAAGAGGTCCAGGGAGCCACTAGGGCGGCGCTAAAGAGCCGCGGGCTGCTGACCCCCGTGCTAGTCGCTTGTCAGCCGGGGGATTAAAAATATGGTAGCCAGAGGGGGTCACGGAATGTGATTAAACAACATAAATCGGTAATGGCGATGCTTATTCACGAAAATTGGCCGATCGATCGGCATATTTGTAGTCTTCATTTAATAATAATAACAAACAAAATGTCTTTAAATGATTAAATGAAACTGTCAGACTTGAGGGCCCTGGCCAGGGTTTACATCCGCCCATGGCATTGTGTACCGAGCAAGCGTTGTCAGTGAGATAGCGGAGTTCCTGCAGGCTCAGGCTGAAGTAGAATGTATGGAATGCGATCTATTATTCCCTTTATTGATTTTTCTGCGCTGACAGATTAGATTGTCCGCGGTTCGAAAGTCCATTTCAGCTGATGATGTCACCAAATCTCTCGGTAAACTAAAGACGTTAATATGGACGAGCTTGGATAAAGTAACTGGATTTAGTCGATGCTGAAAGAGCCAGACAGAGAAGATTAAGCACTTACTAACCGATCATTACAATTGACTCTAGGGCAGGTGTGTCCAAAGTGCGGCTTAGAATAAAATAAATGCGTTATGAATTAGCTATATTAGTTGAAATTACACTTTTTTGTTCAGTCATCTGTAACATTAAAGGGGAACATTATCACAATTTCAAAAGGGTTAAAAACAATAAAAATCAGTTCCCAGTGGCTTGTTGTATTTTTAGAATTTTTAAAAAATGTTTACCGGTCACGGAATATCCCTAAAAAAAAGCTTTAAAATGCTTGATTTTCGCTATTTGCGATGCGACTATCCATTTCCCTGTGACGTCATAAAGTGCTGCCAATGTAAACAAACAATGGCGAATAGCACACCAAGATATAGCGACATTAGCTCGGATTCAGACTTGGATTTCAGCGGCTTAAGCGATTCAACAGATCACGCATGTATTGAAACGGATGGTTGGAGTATGAAAGTATTGAAGAAGAAACTGAAGCTATTGAGCGAATAGCTATTAACGCTATTCATAGCCATAGCATGGCCGAATAGATGCGTTAGCATCGCCGGTAAAATTTGCGGACCAAACGACCAGGACTTTCGCATCTCGTGACACTGGAGCAACTTAAATTCGTCGATTGGTAAGTGTTTTTTCCGCATTAAATGTGGGTGGAATGAAACGTAATATAGTTGCAAATGCATCTGCAGGTTATCCATACATCTCTGTGCCATGTCTGCTTTACCACCGCCGGTAAATAGCATGTTAGCATCGATTAGCGTAGCAAGTTGGCATCGATTAGCTGGCAGTCAACATCAACAAAACTCACCTTTGTGATTTCTGTGACTTTATCGTTGCAAATGCATCTGCAGGTTATCCATACATCTCTGTGCCATGTCTGTCATCGCCGGTAAAATGTGGAGACACTTTGGTACATTCAATGGGGGTCTGGTGGCAGACACTTTCGCATCTTCGGGCCAGTGGTGCAACTTGAATCCCTCCCTGTTAGTGTTGTTACACCCTCCGACAACACACCGACGAGGCATGATGTCTCCAAGGTTCCAAAAAATAATCCAAAAAACGGAAAATAACAGAGCTGAGACCCGGTGTTTGTAATGTGTTGAAAATGAAAATGGTGGCTGTATTACCTCGGAGACGTCATGTTCTGACGTCATCACCACATGAGCGATAAACAGAAAGGCATTTAATTCGCCAAAATTCACCCATTTAGAGTTCGGAAATCGATTAAAAAATATATGGTCTTTTTTCTGCACCATCAAGGTATATATTGACGCTTACATAGGTCTGGTGATAATGTTACCCTTTAAGCAAGGATGTTGATGTTTTGTTCAGGTAGCCTAGCACGGGGGTCAGCAACCCCCTGCTCTTTAGCGCCGACCTAGTGGCAAAAATGGCCCAAAACCGTTGGAATGAAGTTTGGCGGCATACCACGGCCACATTTTATAACGTAGGAAACATTTTTGTCGCAATTTATCATCGCTTAAATGTGTAGTATCTATCATTTTACCGTGACTCATTTGGCCAAAGTTCCTAAGAGGAGTTGGTTAAAGTACATCCAATTTTTTCGGAAAAAATAGCCAGAAAAACATCAGAACGAAGTTTGGCGCCATACCACGCCCACATTTTATGGTGTCGTAAAAATTGTCTGCAATTTATCATCGTCTATATGTGTAGCATGTGTAATTTTAACAGCGACTCATTTGACTAAAGTCCCTAGGAGCAGTTCGTTAAAACACGACCCCTTTTTTTCCAAAAAAATGGCCCAAAACCATCGGAACGAAGTTTGCCACCATACCACGGCCAAATTTTATGGTTTTTGGAAAAAATTGTTCGCACTTTATCATCGCTTATATGTGTAGTATCTGTCATTTTAACTGTGAATCATTTGGTCAAAATCCTGAGGAGGAGATTGTTAAAGTACAACCCTTTTATTTTTCCGAAAAAATGGCCCAACCATCGTAACATAGTTTGGCGCCATACCACGCCCACATCTTATGACATAGGAGTTTTTTGTTCACAATTTATCATTGCTTAGATGCGTAGTATCTGTCATTTTACCGCGACTCAATTGGCCAAAGTCCCTAAGAGGAGTTCGTTAAAGTACGACCCCTTTTTTTCCGAAAAAATGGGCAAAAACCATTGGAACTAAATTTTCCGCCATACCATGCCCACATCTTATGGCGTAGGAAAAAAATGTTCGCAATTTTTCATCGCCTACATGTGTAGTATCTGTCATTTTAACCAAGACTCATTTGGCCAAAGTCCCTAGGAGGAGTTTGTTTAAGTACAACCCCTTCTTTTCCCGGAAAAAATTATCCAAAAACGATCATAAAGAAAGTTTTAATCCATACCGCGCCCACATCTTATGGCATAGGAAAAAAATATTTCCAATTTATCATCACTTATATGTGTAGTAGCCGTAATTGTAACCGCAACTCATTTGGTCGGAGTCCCTAGAAGGAGTTCGTTAAAGTACGACCCCTTTTTTTTTTCAGAAAAAAAGGCCAAAAACCATCGGAGCGAAGTTTGGCGCCATATCACGCCCACATATTATGGTGTAGGAAAAAAACTTTCGCAATTTATCATCGCCCATTTGTGTAGTATCTGTCATTGTAACCGTTTGGTCAAAGTCCCTAGGAGGAGTTTGTAAAAGTACGACTGTTTTTTTTTTATTTCAGAAAAAATGGCCAAAAACCTTTAGAACGAAGTTTGGCGCCATACCACAGCCACATGTTATGGCGTAGGAAAAAATAGTTTGCAATGTATCATCGCCTATATGTGTAATATCTGTCATTTTAACCGTCAATCATTTGGTCGACATCCCTAGGAGTAGTTCGTTAAAGTACGACCCCTTTTTTTCCCCCAAAAATGGCCAAAAACCATTGGAACGAAGTTTGGCGCCATACCACGCCCACATTCTATGGCGTAGGAAAAAATTGGTTTGCAATTCATCATCGCCTATATGTGTATTATCTGTCATTTTGACTCTAAATTATTTGATCTAAGTCCCTAGAAGGAGTTTGTTAAAGTATGACCCCCTTTTTTCCGAAAAAATGGGCAAAAACTATCGGAACGAAGTTTGACGTCATACAACGCCCACATCTTATGGCTTAGAAAACATTTGTTCACAATTTATCATTGCCAAATGTGTAGTATCTGTCATTTTAACCAGGACTCATTTGGCCAAAGTCCCTAGGAGGAGTTCGTTAAAGTGCGACCCCTTTTTTTCTGGAAAAAATGTCCAAAAACTATCATAAAGAAAGTTTGGCGCCATACCGTGCCCACATCTTATGGCGTAGGAAAAAATGATTTCCAATGTATCATTATTTATCTGTGTAGTAGCTGTAATTTTAACCACAACTCTTTTGGTCGAAGTCCCTAGAAGGAGTTCGTAACGTACGACCCCTTTTTTTTTTCAGAAAAAAAGGCCAAAAACCATCGGAACGAAGTTTGGCACCATACCACGCCCACATGTTATGGCGTAGGAAAAAACTGTTCGCAATTTATCATCGCCTATTTGTGTAGTATCTGTCATTTTCACCCCGACTCATTTGGTCAAAGTCCACAGGAGGAGCTTGTAAAAGTACGACCGTTTTTTTTTTTCAGAACAAATGGCCAAAAACCATCACAACGAAGTTTGGCGGCATACCACGGCCACATATTATGGCGTAGGAAAAAATAGCTCGCAATGTATCATCGTCTATATGTGTAGTATCTGTAATTTTAATTGTGAATCATTTGGTCGAAGTCCCTAGGAGGAGTTCATTCAAGTACGACCCCTTTTTTTTTTTTCGAAAAAATGGCCAAAAATCATCGGAACGAAGTTTGCCGTCATACCACGCCCACATCTTATGGATTAGAAAAAATAGTTTGCAATTTATCATCGCCTAAATGTGTAGTATCTATCATTTTAACCGCGACTCATTTGGTCGAAGTCCCTAGGAGGAGTTTGTTAAAGTACGAACCCTGGCAGACAAAAAACTGTTCGTTTCAGGTATAGGTACCTTCGACTTTGATGTGTTGATTTGTTTTTGTTTTAAAAGTTGCTCTATAGAGCCAATTTTGAAAATTAATTTTCAGGACCTCCAAAATATAACATTTTTCGTCATACCTAAGTCGGCTGCAAAATATGGGGACTTTTCGTGCCTGTTAAGGGCCTCATAAAAGCCTCCGAAACTACAAAAAAAACCCCCCAGCAATTTCAATAGGGCCCTTGCGGGACCCTTCATTGCTGCTCGAGCCCTAAATAGAGCAAAAAAAGTATAATTTGGAGGAAACAAAATAGGTTTATACTAATTAATAATAACATGTTTGTTTTGAAATAGATGTATACATTATTATGCCTTTTTAAAGAAAATATATGCATCATCACAGATTATGCAAACGATATGATGACGTCATGCTGACCGCACCCCCACTGCTGCAATCTAGGGGAAACCCTGCACTGCACTGTATATATACATGACAATCAAGGGATAAGTGGTAGAAAATGGATGGATGGAAGTTGGTACACGAACATTTATGTCACTTTGACCTTTATTGAAAGCTCTTCTTGGCAAAAAATGATGGAATCATATGAAAAGTGGGGCATAAGAAAACCAAGTGGGATGTCCGTTAATTGCTATGACTTACTGCAGACCGCTGAAGTATCTGGCTTGTGCAAGCCAATGATACAAAAACAATGAAAACTGAGCATAATTGCCCTGTTGATACTTGTGTATTAGGTCTTTTGCCAGGTTCTTAAGGTAGGGGTGCCCATGACGTCAACGGCGAGCTACCGGTCGATGGCGGAGGGTGTGTCAGTCCGTCGGCAGCCAGGCATTAAAAAAATAGACCTGAAAATAAGCGATCATCAATCTTCACCATGACGTCACTTTCGTCCCTTGATTGACATTCACGGCACCCGAGGGTCTTGTGTGGTGACTCTGGCTGCAGCCAGATCATTATTAAGAAAAAACGACCGACAGGAAGGCGAGAAACACGTTTTTATTTCAACAGACTATCGCCCCGTACCTGCCGTTAAAACCCTGTGTCATGGCTGGCTACACCAGTCTGTGCCTTTTTATGTTTGGTTTTGTTGGTGTTCTTCTGTGTTTAGTGCTTGTTCCTGTTCCTTGGTGGCACTTCCTGTTGTGTTGTTTTTTTCATAACTACTTTACACATGCCTTCAAGCACTTTTCACCTCATTTCTTTTCTGTTGGTGATTAAGACTATTTAAGACAGGGGGCCCATTACGTCGATCGCAAGCTACCGGTCATCGCAGAGGGTGTGTCAGTCGATGTCAAGCCAGGCATTAAAAAGTAGACATAAAAATGAGCAATCATCACTCTTCACCAAGACTTCACTTTCGTCAGTTGTTTGACATTCTCGGCAACCGAGGATCTTGTGAGATGACGCTGGCTACTGCAAGCTCATTATTAAGAAAAAAATCACTTACAGGACGGAGAGAAACACTTTTTATTTGAACAGACTCTTGGGCCGTACCTGCTGTCAAAACTCTAAAGACCGACTGCACAGTTCCTGTCTTCACCATAAAAGACCGGTTTCATCCTGCCTGTGCTAACAAAATAAGAGTCTCAGAAATCTGGCGTGCACAAGCTAGCAAGCTACGGAGTTTGATGCCAATGTATTTCTCCCCCGCCCTCAGCGACCACTCCCTCTCCTCTTTCGCCCACACACTCACTGCTGCGGGCCACACACACATATGCTACTCTCATAACAAAGTGTTTAAAAAGAAGTATGCAAGTTGGACAAATGAGATGCCAAATCCAACCACTTTCATGTGGTATTGGACAGAAAGGAGGACTTTTTTTCTCCTCCATTTGAAAATGTGGACGTTATCTTTACTATTGTCTGATTCCAATCAATGCAAGTCATCAGAATCAGGTAATACACCAACTTATATTCTTGTCTTCATGAAAGAAAGGAATCTATATGTGTTAAACATGCTTGATTTATCATTAAACACCTTTAACTTGTTAACAAAACTATCTCTTTCATATATATATATATATATATATATATATATATATATATATATATATATATATACACACACATTTATATATATATATATGTATATATGTATGTATGTATGTATGTATATGTATATATATATGTGTGTGTGTGTATATATATATGTGTATATATATGTATATATATATGTGTGTGTGTGTGTGAATGTTTGTATGTATTCATGTGTTTGTATATATATATATATATATATATATATATATATATATATATATATATATATATATATATACATATATATATATATATATATATATATATATATATGATTGTAAGATACATCCTCAGATGCACTGGGACACATCCTCAGTGATGTGCCTGAGATCACTGGGGGTTTCGGGTCTTTCAACATCATACCCCCTCCTTCAGGTGACCCAGCCAGGGTTGATCAGACCCCAGTTTGTGTCCCAGTAGCATTGGCCCAAAGTTTACTCCTCCTGAGCCAAAGCCATCTAGAGGCTCTCTCTGCTGCCTCCTTGGTAGCTTTGATGGCTTTCCTTTTCCCATCACCTGTGATGCCAAGTAGTGTAAATACCTTACACAGTGAACTGCCAGCAAAGCCTCTACACCCCACTTCAATGGGCTCACAGCGTGCCCTCCAGCCTCCTCTGCGGCATTGCTCGACTAGCTCCTGGTACTTTGACCGCTTTCGCTCGTTTGCTTCCTCTATGCGATCCTCCCAAGGAACTGTCAGCTCTATCAGTAGCACCTGCCGTGAAGATACTGATGTCAGCAAGATGTCTGGCCTTAACGAAGTTGTGACGTATTCTGGAAACTTGAGCTGCTTGCCCAAGTCCACTGGAAGATCCCAGTCCAATGCTGAGGTGAGGAGACCGGCTGCTGGTTTAGGCTGTGACTGTGGATGCTCTCCAGCCCTGACAAAGGCAATTCTCCTCTTGCCAAGTTGTTGTTTGCTGCTGTTGTTTTTGGCCACGGCTTTAGCTATGGCTTCAGCAACGGTCTTCAGCACTTGGTCATGCCACCAGCGGTTGCGGCCCTCCCCCAGAGCTTTAGAGCAGCTGCTTAGGATGTGCTCCAGCGAGCCTATACTGGAGCACAGCACACATGCTGGAGAGTCATTCATGCCCCAGGGATGGAGATTGGCTGGGCTAGGTAGGACGTCGTAGACAGCTTGAACCAAGAACTTAATGTGCTGAGGTTCAGCCAACCTGATCTCAGACCAGGTCACCCTCCTCTCCAGTGCACCATCCCACCTTATCCATGCTCCTTGCTGCCGCATACCCACCATCCTGCTGGTTCGCTCCTCCTCAACTTCTGCACGTACCTCCTTCAGGACTAGCTGGCGTTTTTCTTTACCCCGTGCCTTCTTATAGTGAGGTTGGGGGAAGGATCCCAGCCCAGCACGGCCTGTAGCCACCGTGCCCACCAGGGTCCTGTATCTCATCCGAGACTCAGCTACCTTCAGGCTTTCCTGAGCCCTCCACTTCCTGCCAGTTCCCACCACGATGCCTGCTAATGCCACTTTAGAGTCCTTGGAGTCACGATAGAGCAAAGCCTCTCGAGTGCGAGAGACCCTGAACTCCTCGTCCAGGCTACTAAAATGGAGCTGGAGCTTGTTGGTCTTCCCATACATTGCTGTACTGCACAGGCTGCGTGGAAAGCCCATCCATCGGCGGAGGTAGCTGCTGATCTTCCTCTCCAGAGTCTCCACTGTTGACAGAGAAACCTCATACAACAATAGAGGCCAGAGACGCCATGCTGGTAAATCCACGCTTTAAACCGGCCAGGTAAGCCAGACTTGTCTACAGCCGATTACCACGTCTCCAGTTCCTTGATGGTCGTTTGGATTGGTGCAGTATCCTTGAGACTACCGTCAAAGATCTTGCCCAGCCTCTTGACCGGTTTCTCGGTGATATATATATATATAGGCGCCGATCTACATTTTTGCCAGGAGGTGCTCGGTGTGTGTGTATTAGTGTTGTTTCAATACCAATATTTTGGTACCGGTACCAAAAGTATTTTGGTACTTTTCTAAATAAAGGGGACCACAAAAAATGTCATTATTGACGTTATTTTAACAAAAATCTTATGGTACATTAATCATGTTTTTTTTTTTTGCAATTTTGTCCTTAAATAAAACAGTGAAAAACGTGTCTTTTAGTAGTAAGTAAACAAACGAAGGCTCCTAATTAGTCTGCTGACATATGCAGTAACATATTGTGTCATTTATCTACCTACTATTTTGTCAACATTATGAGGAACTGGTTGAAAATTATTAATGTACGTGTTAATTTACTGTTAATATCTGCTTTTTTTTGTTTCAACATGTTCTATCTACACTTTTGTTAGAATGTAATAATAATTTATTCTTCTGTTGTTTGATACTTTACGTTAGTTTTGGATGATAGCAAAAATTTGGGTGTCAATCCAATACCAAGTAGTTACAGGATCCTACTCAAAGTCCTCATGTGTCCAGGGACATATTTCCTGAGTATATAAACTTAATACAAATTTAAAAAACGATCAAAGATTTTGTGGTGTTAAAAAAAATCGATGTAATCATAGTCGTATCAACTAGATACGCTATTGTACGTGCTATCATTACAGTGTAGATCCACCAATGGCGTTTGTTTATATTGTAGTCTCCCAGAAGAGTTGGTGCTGCATGGAATTCTAGGAATTTGTTCTGTAGTGTTTATGTTGCAGTCCAAATAATCTTCCAAAATGTGTTTGTCGTTGTTAAGTGTTGTTTCACTATATGGCACATGTTTATGACAGTATTGGCATTGTTCATACTGCCACCCTTTGTGTGACATGTATGGCTGTTGAGTAAGTATCCCCTTCATCCGTTGGTTGGCAGTGTGTTTAAAGTCAAGATGATTGTGTCGTTATTTTAATAATAAAGCCTTGGTTAGATTGTGTCAATTATAGATCTGATTTGTGACTCTTTTATCCTGTGAAACGGACCAAATAAAAGAATGTCTTGGCCATCTTCTCTTTCAGAGAAGGACAGACTTCTTTCCTCCACGGCCGACAACGGGTCTCAGGACCTTCTCGGGGCTAGTCTTGTGAGCGCCGACCTCCGCCGGCTGCAGGAGCAGGAGGAGGAAGAGTCCCTGAGGAGGAAGCTGAAGTATTTCTTCATGAGCCCGTGCGACAAGTACCACGCCAAGGGACGCAAGCCCTTCAAGCTGGGCCTGCAGCTGCTCAAAATCGTCATCGTCACAGTGCAGGTAAGGCCGCATTGGCCGGTTTAGATACTCCAAATCCTTCCTTCATGCTCAGAAAATGTCCTACATGCAACCTATACAGCTAATTTCCGGGCTATATATATTCCTGTGCTTTGAACCCTGCGGTTTAGAAAACAATGCGGCTTATTCATGGATTTTTCTTCGCTGACAGTCAAAATGTACAATGTTTTTTTTTTTTTTAAAAACAAGGAAATATACTGAATAGGTGTTGTTGTTTGGGAGTGATTGATTAGAGATAAAAGTGTTTTGAGTTTAAAGCTCTGTCACAGAACCTATTAATCCCGTAAATTGAGGTACTACTGTATGCAAATAACATTGATTTTATCTAAAGTCCCATCACGGATATTTTGTCGGAGTCTCCCCACTCATCTTTTCGCTGCTGTATTCATTAACTTGATCACTGACTAACTGTTTGGACATGACTAATGAGATATTTTTGTGATCAATCACATGCGTCAAAATGATATTGTAAATGGTAAATGGGTTACACTTGTATAGCGCTTTTCTACCTTCAAGGTACTCAAAGCGCTTTGACACTATTTCCACATTCACCCATTCACACACACATTCACACACTGATGGCGGGAGCTGCCATGCACGACGGCTCTAACCGGGACCTATCAGGAGCAAGGGTGAAGTGTCGTGGTCAAGGACACAACGGATGTGACGAGGTTGGTAGAAGGTGGGGATCGAACCAGGAGCCCTCAGGTTGCTGGCACGGCCACTTTTCCAACCGCTCCACGCCATGACACCGCCTACCACTTTTTGCTGCTCTCTTATTTTGCTTTCAGTCGAGTCTTTCTGTGTTTATCGTTTGTTTTATTCTTCTGGCCTTTCAGCTGGTGCTCTTTGGCCTGAGCAACCAGATGGTTGTGACGTTCAAAGAGGAAAACACAGCGGCGTTCAAACATCTCTTTCTGAGGGGTTACCATGACAACACTCCTCAGGCGGTCCACACGCAAAAGGAACTGTACGGCCACATCAACTTTACCATTGAGCAGGTAGGAACACTTGCTTTGTATTTTTAATTACTTTACTGCAATGGTTTTGCAAAACTATACAATATTATGTCTTTTTAATACTGCCTTTTAAAAAAAAAAAAAAAAAAAATGCATATATTTAGAAAAAAACACTCCCATCTCTTTACTTTGATGCATACGTCCGTACATATATATACACACATACTTGTCAGGACCTTAAAGGGAACTTTAGCCCAAGACAGTGAGTAAAATGATAATATTTAATATAAAGTGAAGGCACACTCACAAGGAGAGGAGAAAAACAAAGGAAGGCGAGTGCAACAGTTAAGGCACAAGTCACGGAACTTCTTTTTTGGAGGGAAATAGACGGTCACTTGTCGGAGCCACTGTGTCAAACATGTTAAAGAACTGGTTTAGCTCATTGGCCCTCTCTTTGTCTCCGTCCACCCCCCTACCCCCCGACGGTTTGAGGCCGGTGATGGTCTGCATACCTCTCCAAACCGCCTTCATGTTGTTGTCCTTCAGCTTCCCTTCCAGCTTCCTCCTGTAGTTCTCCTTGGCCTCCTTTCGTTTGGTCTTCAGCAGCACCTGAACTCTTTTCACCTCTTCCATGTTACCAGCAAATGGATTCAAGACGTAAAAAGGGAAAAAAATAAAGAACATATGCAGGTCAGTTATCATGGGAGGGTGGCCAAACAGTGGCCTCGGTCGCGTGACACCGAAGTCAGCGGGGGAAAGTCGGTCGAAAGTGACGTCGCCGCAGTTGGCGAGGGGGATTCTAGCAGTTATGTGAAGGCTCCAAAACGCAGAAGTCAAAAGTGGCGCTGCTGCTGGCGAGCAGGACACCCGCACTGTGGAAGATGTCGAGAAATAAGTACGGGACGGCGGGCGCCGGACAGGCGCCTCTGTGGCAGATGAACGGGCCGCTGGGCTGCAGGTGAAGGTGAAGTTGTCGGAAGATCCACCAGAAGCAGAGGTGGTGTCGGACCCACTAGAGGCGTGACTGGAAGCGGCGTCGAACCCACTGGAGAAGCTGGTGACATCATCGGACCCACAGGAGGAGCTGGTGACATTGTCGGTCCCACTGGAAGAGCTGGTGACATCTTCGGACCCACTGGAGGAGCTGGTGACATTGTCAGTCCCACTGGAAGAGCTGGTGATATCTTCGGACCCACTGGAGGAGCTGGTGACATTGTCGGTCACACTGGAGGACCTGGTGACATCTTCGGACTCACTGGAAAAACTGGTGCCATTGTCAATCCCACTGGAGGATCTGGTGGCAGCGTCAATCCCACTGGAGAAGCTGGTGGAAGTGTCGATTCCACTGGAGGAGCTGGTGGCAATGTCGGTCCCATTAAAGGAGTTGGTGGCAATGTTAGTCTCCCAGGATGAGCTGGTGGTATTGACAGTCCCACTGGAGACGCTGATGGCATTGTCGGTCCTAATGGAGGAGCTGGTGACATTGTCTGTCCCACTGGAGGAGCTGGTGGCATTGTGAATCCCACTGGAGGAGCTGGTGGCATCGTTGGACCCACTAGAGGAGCTAGTGGCATTGTTGGTCCCACTGGAGGAGCTGGTAGCATTGTCGTTCCAAATGGAGGAGCTGGTGACATTGTTGGTCCCATTGGTGGAGCTGGTGGCATTTTCGGTCCCACTGGAGGAGCTGGTGACATTGTCAATCCCACTGGAGGAGCTAGTGGCATTGTCGGTCCCACTGGAGGAGCTAGTGACATAGTCGGATCCACTGGAGGAGCTGGTTACATTGTCGGTCCCACTGGAGAAGCTGGTGACATTTTCGGACCCACAGGAGGAGCTGGTGACATCTTCGGACACACTGGACGAACTGGTGACATTGTCAATCCCACTGGAGGAGCAGGTGGCAGCGTCAATCCCACTTAAGGAGCTGGTGGCAATGTCGGTCGCACTGGAGGAGCTGGTGGTATTGTCGGTCACACTGGAGACGCTGGTGGCATTGTCTGTCCAAATTTAGGAGCTGGTGAAATTGTCTGTCCCACTGGAGGAGCTGGTGGCAGCGTCAATCCCACTGGAGGAGCCGGTGGCAATGTCGGTCACACTGGAGGAGTTGGTGGTATTGTCGGTCCCACTGGAGACGCTGGTGGCATTGTCTGTCCAAATTTAGGAGCTGGTGACGTTGTCTGTCCCACTGGAGGAGCTGGTGGAACTTTCTGTCCAAATTTAGGGGCTGGTGACATTGTCTGTCCCACTGGAGGAGCTGATGGTACTGTCAATCCCACTGGAGGAGCTGGTGGCATCGTTGTACCCACTAGAGGAGCTGGTGGCATCGTCGGTCCCACTGGAGGAGCTAGTGGCATTGTCTGATCCATTAGAAGCCCCACTGGAGATGGCGTCTACGGCGTTTCTGATGCCGTCCAAAAGAGTCATAAGACTATGACAATACTCCTAATACAATATCGTTTCACTATCTTTATCAAAGATTTTTCCATTTCTACTATCTGTGTCAGGAGGGCTGGCTAGGATTTTATATTAAGTGCTCCGGTCTCTTTCCAAGTCTTTGTTTTTCTGTTTAATTGCAGTGATTCTGAATCTATTAAATAGATGAATATGTGCTGGTTTCAGTTTTCTTAAATATCCATATTTTATGCATATTTTCAATGCCATGTCGGCACTATTAAAATGCATTTTTGATCATAACATTCCCCTGCACTATGATTGAATGGAGGCCTGTTAATGAGTTGTTAGACATAGAAACATGGAATGTCCTTCACCTTCTCATATCCATCGCTCTCACAGTACCTCGCTCTCCCCGAGATCTCTCTGGGACAGTATGCCTACGTACCAGGTGTCGGGGGAAATGGAAGTGCGCTCCTCCTGTGCCAGAGGTACTACAAGAGGGCCACCATCATTCCTGTCAATGAAACCTTCGACATCGATCCTCATATTCTCACTGGTAAGATGGCCTGAATAGTTGTGCAACATAGCAGCGTCACAGTTGGTTTTTATTTGCTATTTTAGTTTACTTTGTTAAATGACTTGAAAGGAGAAAATTGTAATTGTCAAACACATTTTTGCCATGCACCACTCATCATAAACATTATTTTGGATTTAACGGAACCAAGACTATTTCTGCACAAAATATTAACGTCTTATTGTTGTTTTAAAGGTGACGTAGTGTAATATTTAATAAAAATGCATGGCCAATATTTGATTTATAAGGTTCCAATTCGATTATTATTTGCTTCGATTAGATTTGCACTGTGTGTGTGTGTGTGTGTGTGTGTGTGTGTGTGTGTGTGTGTGTATATATATATATATATATATATATATATATATATATATATATATATATATATATATATACACACACACACATATATATATATATATATGTGTGTGTATATATATATATATATATATATATATATATATATATATATATAATATGTGTGTGTGTACATATTATATCAATATAATGGAAATGTAATTGTGGAAGACTTGCCCTTCCGGGTTCTTCGGATCACCGAAATGCCGGGCTCTTTAAGGGTTTATGACAATGTTTTATAATTCAGTAAATTGTCTTTTCTGGGGCTTTTCAGCAATTGTCCCTTCTGTCAGTTTTGCTCTCGCTCGTCCTCCACCACCAATCCCCTCTCCTTCCCGGCTGCTGCCTTTAACAGAGCGAGTGGTGATTAGACAAACACGCCCAGTTGGGCCAGCTACGCACCTGTCGCTGATCTCGAAGCCGGTCCTAGCACACCCCGCTTTGCTGCAGGTCCACAGGCCACGCCCCCACATACCTACACCCCAGACTCAGGCCGGGACGGCAATAATTAATATAATAAATATTAAGAGTATGTGAAAGTTCAACTTATACCTTGTTTACTTCCGTGACAACCTCCTTAAAGTTTTGTAATTAATCAGACATATTAAGCAGCTGTTACAGTGCGGATGTTCTCCCGAAATGTGTTTGTCATTCTTGTTTGGTGTGGGTTCACAGTGTGGCGCATATTAGTAAGAGTGTTAAAGTTGTTTATATCACAACCCTCAGTGTAACCTGTATGGCTGTTGAACAAGTATGCCTTGCAGTCGCTTGCATGTTGAGTCAGCAGTCGCACATTAGACGTGGCAGGCCGGCACTCAGATGGCATAGTATTAAAGCGGACGCGACGACATAGTTGAGAGAAGGTTTAAGGACGCATGCGGCTCCGGAGCCGCGGGTTGCCGACCCCTGGTCTAATCCATCCAACAGGGCATCACAACAAAATTGGGCATAATAATGTGTTCATTTCACAACTGTATATCTCGGTATGCGTTGATATCAGAATCGGTAATTAAGAGTTGGACAATTTCGGATATTGGCAAAAAAGCTATTATCGGACATCTCTAGATGTAAAATTGAAACTGTTATTGTGCAGTGACATTTTTTATAATATCCACAAAGTTCAGTGACCAGTTTATGTGTGACCATGTCTGTTGACATTTTGTGTTAGTTGGATTTTTTAGTTTTTTTGCACTATGACTAAGGAAGGTTATTTGATTTGGATCATACAAGTAAATGCTGCATAATCAGAGCATATTTATTGGCTATTGGTCTGAATCACATTTTCCTCTAGATCCGACGTTATTTTGCGGCCCCCACTTTAATATGAAAGTTTAATGTTAGTGGGGCCCGCAAGTTTTATATGAATGCCGTTTGACAGCGTTGTTATTTGCGTCCAAAATGGCTCTTTCAACGTTCTGGGTTGCCTACTCCTGCATTAGTGGAAAAGCGGGAAATGAGTCAAAGCAACAGAGACGTTGCCATGGAGACGAGGGTTTTCTTACATGCCTGGCTGCAGTCACACCGCGACACCAGTCTGTCAGTAATAACAGACCCTGATAACCTGGACCAATTCAAACCGTTAATTGTTTTGTTTATTGTTGAATTTGCATTGCCTCACACGATGAACACTACATATATTTCTATATGACGCCGGATAACACTCTGTGAGCAGTCACTTTTTTGCGCTCGCTATCCTGGTACTTTCCCGGCTATTATCCACCGACTGCCGTGTTGCTGTAGGGAGGAAAAGTGGAACGACACACATTGCACAAGGGATAGAATTTGAAACGTTATTATACAACTAGACATGCTGAGAAGTATGCAACATTTTTTTTTCAATATATTTTCTTTTGGCCCAGCCTCACCCAAACTCTGCATCCATTGGCCCCCAGGTAAATTGAGTTTGAGACCCCTGCTCTAGAAAGTGTGAAACTGGCAGCATCAGAGTCAGTTTTTTGAAATGCATGCCAACTTCCTGCGGGTAAGATTCCTTAATAAACTCCATGACGTTTTTGCGGGCCAAAGGTCGTTACGCCCCTGACATCTAATAATGTGATCATTATCTTGAGAATCGAGCAACACTTACATGGAAGCCATGAAACTGTTTCAGCCTTATGTTTTAAAGGAAGTGGAGTTTGAGCTTCACATGACGTGGAAAAAGTGACCCAGCTGTGTGGTTTTAACTCAGCCACATGTTCTCTGCTTCCTCATTGATCCAGAGTGCACTGGAGTCAGCCCGCAGACTCACGGTTCCGCTGGAGGAGACGGCGACTACAGGAACTTCACTCTCAACTTTTACAAGTTAGACACCACTTTATGTTTGTATTCGGGCTGCACAATGAATCAAATTTGAATCAAGATCACGATTTTGAATGGCCACGATTCAATGAGGGTGATCAGGCTGATTTTGGCGTATGTCAGTATCAGCCTTTATTTTTTTTTATTTTTAACAACTACAACATAAGTTCTTCAGCCGATACAATATATACACTTATGATACCAGCATTTATTATATAAACAAGTAAAGTTTATACCGGACAATTCTACAAACTTGATGGCTGGCTCACATCGTGGTCACTCCGTGATCACGTACGACCGCCAGACACTTCTGGATGTGGACATATCGGGCCGTTTTGGACTGATAGACGCATGCTTGCTAGACCTGCTAACTAGCATGGGAATACTTTGTCGGCTACATCCAGCGGCCTGTGAAGCAGCGGAGTACAGTAGCATCGGGGGCCGTCTACGGAGCAGACGCCAGCGGTGTGATCGGAAACGCGGATGCCGAGCGGGGCTAAAAACAAAGCAGAAGGCTAATCCCCACAGAACACCACTTCCCTCCATCCTGAAGCCGGATTTAAATGGAAGATGCGAGACTACTGGTCTGGTTAAGGAGTCAGTTAAATTAGAACAAGTTTTTTCTGCTTTGATTGTTTCAGAGTTGGACATGCGTTGTACTGAGGTGGCAAACTATGATGCGTTCAGTTTATCAAAGCAACAAACATCCATCCATCCATTTTTCTACTGCTTATTCCCTTTCGGGGTCGCGGGGGGCGCTGGCGCCTATCTCAGCTACAATCGGGCGGAAGGCAGGGTACACCCTGGACAAGTCGCCACCTCATCGCAGGGCCAACACAGATAGACAGACAACATTCACACTCACATTCACACACTAGGGCCAATTTAGTGTTGCCAATTAACCTATCCCCAGGTGCATGTCTTTGGAAGTGGGAGGAAGCCGGAGTACCCGGAGGGAACCCACGCATTCACGGGGAGAACATGCAAACTCCACACAGAAAGATCCCGAGCCTGGATTTGAACCCAGGACTGCAGGACCTTCGTATTGTGAGGCAGACGCACTAACCCCTCTGCCACTGTGAAGTCCAAGCAACAAACAAACAATCGGAAAATTCCCGTCGTATCAATTCCTAGATATGGTCGTAATTATACTAAATGCACTGGGCATAATAAACACAACATTATTAATATTGCTACTACGGATAATTTGATCAAAAATTCCCTAAAACCGCCCACTACCTATAATATAGGTTTTTTAAACATAAGATCATTGTCTCCCAAAACGTTGTTAGTTAATGAGATCATTAGAGACAACAATCTTAACGTCATCGGTCTCAGCGAAACCTGGCTTAAACCAAACGACTTTTTTGCGCTAAATGAGGCATGTCCTCCTAACTTTACACACGCGCACATTGCCCGTCCCCTTAAAAGGGGTGGGGGGTCGCACTAATATACAACGAAAACTTTAACCATAGTCCTAACATAAATAATAAATATAAATCGTTTGAGGTGCTTACTATGAGGTCTGTCACACCGCTGCCTCTACACCTGGCTGTTATCTACCGCCCCCCAGGGCCCTATTCGGACTTTATCAATGAATTCTCAGAGTTCGTTGCTGATCTAGTGACGCACGCCGATAACATAATTCTAATGGGGGACTTTAATATCCATATGAATACCCCATCGGACCCACCGTGCGTAGCGCTCCAGACTATAATTCATAGCTGTGGTCTTACACAAATAATAAATGAACCCACGCATCGCAACGGTAATACAATAGACCTAGTGCTTGTCAGGGGTATCACCGTTTCCAAAGTTACGATACTCCCGTATACTAAAGTATTGTCCGATCATTACCTTATAAAATTCGAGGTTCAGACGCATGTTCGTCAAACTAATAATAATAATAACTGCTATAACAGCCGCAAAATTAATACGGCCACAACGACAACTCTTGCTGGCCTACTGCCCTCGGTAATGGCACCATTCCCAAAGTATGTGGGCTCTATTGATAACCTCACTAAAAACTTTAACGACGCCCTGCGCGAAACCATTGATAACATAGCACCGCTAAAGTTAAAAAAGGTTCCAAAAAAGCGTACCCCGTGGTTTACAGAAGAAACTAGAGCTCAGAAATTATTATGTAGAAAGCTGGAACGCAAATGGCGCACGACTAAACTTGAGGTGCACCATCAAGCATGGAGTGATGGTTTAATAACATATAAACGCATGCTTACCTTAGCTAAAGCTAAATATTACTCAAATCTCATCCACCATAATAAAAACGATCCTAAATTTTTGTTTAGTACGGTAGCATCGCTAACCCAACAAGGGACCCCGTCCAGTAGCTCCACCCACTCAGCTGATGACTTTATGCAATTCTTTAGTAAGAAAATTGAAGTCATTAGAAAGGAGATTAAAGACAATGTGTCCCAGCTACAACTGGGTTCTATTAACACAGATACGACTGTATATACGGCGAATACTGCCCTCCAGAATAGTTTCTCTCGTTTTGAGGAAATAACATTAGAGGAATTGTTACAACGTGTAAATGGAATAAAACAAACAACATGTTTACTTGACCCTCTTCCTGGGAAACTGATCAAGGAGCTCTTTGTATTATTAGGTCCATCAGTGCTAAATATTATAAACTTATCACTTTCCTCGGGCACTGTTCCCCTAGCATTCAAAAACGCGGTTATTCATCCTCTTCTTAAAAGACCTAACCTCGATCCTGACCTCATGGTAAACTACCGACCGGTGTTTCACCTTCCATTTATTTAAAAAGTCCTCGAAAAAATTGTTGTGGGGCAGTTAAATGAACACTTAGCGTCTAACAATCTATGTGAAACCTTTCATTCCGGTTTCAGGGCAAATCACTCTACGGATACAGCCCTCGCAAAAATGACTAATGATCTATTGCTAACGATGGATTCTGATGCGTCATCTATGTTGCTGCTCCTCGATCTTAGCGCTGCTTTCGATACCGTCGATCATAATATTTTATTAGAACGTATCAAAACACGAATTGGTATGTCAGACTTAGCCCTGTCTTGGTTTAACTCTTATCTTACTGATAGGATGCAGTGCGTCTCCGATAACAATTTGACCTCGGACTATGTTAAGGTAACGTGTGGAGTTCCCCAGTGTTCGGTCCTTGGCCCTGCACTCTTCAGCATCTACATGCTGCCGCTAGGTGACATCATACGCAAATACCGTGGTAGCTTTCACTGTTATGCTGATGACACCCAACTCTACATGCCCCTAAAGCTGACCAACACGCCGGATTGTAGTCAGCAGGAGGCGTTTCTTAATGAAATTAAACAATGGATGTCCGCTAACTTTTTGCAACTCAACGCCAAAAAAACGGAAATGCTGATTATCGGTCCTGCTAGACACCGACCTCTATTTAATAATACAACTCTAACATTTGACAACCAAATAATTAAACAAGGCGACACGGTAAAGAATCTGGGTATTATCTTCGACCCAACTCTCTCCTTTGAGTCACACATTAAAAGCGTTACTAAAACGGCCTTCTTTCATCTCCGTAATATCGCTAAAATTCGCTCCATTCTGTCCACTAAAGGCGCTGAGATCATTATCCATGCGTTTGTTACGTCTCGCCTCGACTACTGTAACGTATTATTTTCGGGTCTCCCCATGTCTAGCATTAAAAGATTACAGTTGGTAGAAAATGTGGCTGCTAGACTTTTGACAAGAACAAGAAAGTTTGATCACATTACGCCTGTACTGGCTCACCTGCACTGGCTTCCTGTGCACTTAAGATGTGACTTTAAGGTTTTACTACTCACATATAAAATACTACATGGTCTAGCTCCATCCTATCTTGACGATTGTATTGTACCATATGTCCCGGCAAGAAATCTGCGTTCAAAGGACTCCGGCTTATTAGTGATTCCCAAAGCCCAAAAAAAGTCTGTGGGCTATAGAGCGTTTTCATTTCGGGCTCCAGTACTCTGGAATGCCCTCCCGGTAACAGTTCAAGATGCCACCTCAGTAGAAGCATTTAAGTCTCACCTTAAAACTCATTTGTATACTCTAGCCTTTAAATAGACTCCCTTTGTAGACCAGTTGATCTGCCGTTTCTTTTCTTTTTTTCTCCTATGTCCCACTCTCCCTTGTGGAGGGGGTCCGGTCCGATCCGGTGGCCATGTACTGCTTGCCTGTGTATCGGCTGGGGACATCTCTGCGCTGCTGATTCGCCTCCGCTTGGGATGTTTTCCTGCTGGCTCCGCTGTGAACGGGACTCTCGCTGCTGTGTCGGATCCGCTTTGGACTGGCATCTCGCGACTGTGTGGATCCAATATGGATTGAACTTTCACAGTATCATGTTAGACCCGCTCGACATCCATTGCTTTCGTCCTCTCCAAGGTTCTCATGGTCATCATTATCACCGACGTCCCACTGGGTCATCATTGTCACCGACGTCCCACTGGGTGTGAGTTTTCCTTGCCCTTATGTGGGCCTACCGAGGATGTGGTAGTGGTTTGTGTTGTGGTTTGTGCAGCCCTTTGAGACACTAGTGTTTTAGGGCTATATAAGTAAACATTGATTGATTGATTGAAAGTAAATACCTTAGTAATAACTACTGCTCACGCATCAACCTTTTTGCCCTGTATTAAAAAGTTCTCTTTTGAGGAGATTCCAATTTATTTATTTTTTAATTTTATTTTTCCGTATATTAGGCGGACTGTCAATTTTTGAGAAAGTTAAATGATTTCAAGTGCGCCTTTTGGTCAGAAAAATGTGTTTTCCCTAAAACTTAGTGGGTTCGGCTATAGTTCGGAAAACACGCTATTTGACTGCCACTATGGATGCGAGGATTGCTGACTTAGCAGCAGGGTAGCACTGCGGAGGGACTTTAGCCGCTAGCGAGAATGCTACATGCATTGAGGACATGTTTGTTTGTGTGCCGCTATCAAATTTGCGGGACACAACTAGAACGTGTCATCACGATATAACGATTGAAAGCTCTTTGCCAAATGTATATCACTTATATCGTCTGTAGGACTAACAAAAGGCATCATGGTTGAGATGTTAGTTGTAATAATGAACAAAAATACAAATATTTGTTTTTAAATAATCTTATTTAGCCTTTTTATTGGACTATTTCATTACACATTCACATGCTTCCCTTACACTGAAAGGTTTACCTGTAACATAATAAAACATTACAATCCCCAAAATCCTTAACTTTATCAATCAATCAATGTTTATTTATATAGCCCTAAATCACAAATGTCTCAAAGGACTGTACAAACCACTACGACTACGACATCCTCGGAAGAACCGACATAAGGCTAAGGAAAACTCACACCCAGTGGGACGCCAGTGACAATGATGACTATGAGAACCTTGGAGAGGACCTCAAATGTGGGCAACCCCCCCCCACCCCCCTCTAGGGGACCGAAAGCAATGGATGTCGAGCGGGTCTAACATGATACTGTGAAAGTTCAATCCATAGTGGCTCCAAGACAGCAGCGAGAGTCCCGTCCACAGGAAACCATAACAAGCGGAGTCGGATCAGCATCGTAGAGATGTCTCCAACCGATACACAGGCGAGCGGTTCATCCTGGGTCCCGACGAGCGGTCCATCCTGGGTCTCGACTCTGGAGAGCCAGTACTTCATCCATGGTCATCGGACCGGACCCCCTCCACAAGGGAGGGGGGGGGACAGAGGAGAAAAAGAAAAGTAGCGGCAGATCAACTGGTCTATAAAGGAGGTCTATTTAAAGACTAGAATATACAAATGAGTTTTAACGTGAGACTTAAATGCTTTCTACTGAGGTAGCATCTCGAACTGTTACCGGGAGGGCATTCCAGAGTACTGGAGCCCGAACGAA
>NC_084633.1:26390152-26420152 GCF_033978795.1 Nerophis ophidion | reverse complement strand
TATCCCCAGGTGCATGTCTTTGGAGGTGGGAGGAAGCCGGAGTACCCGGAGGGAACCCACGCATTCACAGCGAGGACATGCAAACTCCACACAGAAAGATCCCGAGCCCGGGATTGAACCCCAGATTACCCAGGACCTTCGTATTGTGAGGCAGACGCACTAACCCCTCTGCCACTGTGAAGCCCAATAGCGATAACGTTCTTCCTAAATACAGTACAATAGTTTTAGCAACATTTTATTCAACAAAACATGTATATATATATATGTATATATATATATATATATATATATATATATATATATATATATATATATATATATATATATATATATATATATATATATATATATATATATAGGTATATGTGTGTGTGTATGTATATCTACCTATCTCTATGTGTATATATATACATGTGTGTGTGTATGTGTATATATATATATATATATATATATATATATATCTGTGGCGGTCCGCTCCCTGTACGACCAGTGTCAGAGCTTGGTCGTACACATTTCGTACACATTAAGTCGGACACATTTCCAGTGAGGGTTGGACTCAGCCAAGGCTGCCCTTTTTTCACAGATTCTGTTCATAACTTTTATGGACAGAATTTCTGGGCGCAGTCAAGGCGTTGAGGGGTTCCGGTTTTGTGGCCGCGGGATTAGGTCTCTGCTTTTTGCAGATGATGTGGTCCTGATGGCTTCATCTTGCCAGGATTTTCAGCTCTCACTGGATCGGTTCGCAGCCGAGTGTGAAGCAACCGGAATGAGAATCAGCACCTCCAAGTCTGAGTCCATGGTTCTCGCCCGGAAAAGGGTGGAGTGCCATCTCCGGGTTGGGGAAGAGACCCTGTTTCAAGTGGAGGAGTTCAAGTACCTAGGAGTCTTGTTCACGAGTGGAGGAAGAGTGGATCGTGAGATCGACAGGCGGATCGGTGCGGCGTCTTCAGTAATGCGGACGTTTTACCGATCCGTTGTGGTGAAGAAGGAGCTGAGCCGGAAGGTAAAGCTCTCAATTTACCAGTCGGTCTACGTTCCCATCCTCACCTATGGTCATGAGCTTTGGGTCATGACCGATAGGATAAGATCACGGGTACAATCGGCCGAAATTAGTTTCTTCCGCCGTGTGGCGGGGCTCTCCCTTAGAGATAGGGTGAGGAGCTCTGCCATCCGGGAGGAACTCAAAGTAAAGCCGCTGCTCCTCCACATCAAGAGGAGCCAGATGAGGTGGTTCGGGCATCTGGTCAGGATGCCACCCGAACGCCTCCCGAGGGAGGTGTTTAGGGCACGTCCAACCGGTAGAAGGCCACGGGGAAGACCCAGGACACGTTGGGAAGACTATGTCTCCCGGCTGGCCTGGGATTGCCTCGGGATCCCCCGGAAGAACTAGACGAAGTGGCTGGGGAGAGGGAAGTGTGGGCTTCCCTGCTTAGGCTGCTGCCCCCGCGACCCGACCTCGGATAAGCGGAAGAAGATGGATGGATGGATATATATATATATATATGTGTATATATATATATATATATATATATATCAATATGTATATATATATATATTTGTATATATATATACATACACACATATATATATGTATATATATGTGTGTGTATGTATGTGTGTATTATATGCCAATGGTGTCCAAAGTGCCACCTGGGGGTTGTTTTATTGCTTTTAAGAATAGAAAACATTCATTATTATGAAATATCTGACACTAATTTGACAAATAGCTTAGTGTTGTGGATTAGTTTTTTCATCTTCAACGTATTAAAGTGGCTCCTTTCATTGCATGGAGACGGTCTAAAAAGGTCATGCAGGATGCCATTCATCAGAATGGACAAAAAAAGCGGTCAGACTGTAGATTTACATGGAAAATCTGCAATCCCCAGCATTCTGAAAATCATAAACTCACACTCCAAAAGACAAAAGAAGACGGGGAAAGACGACTCCAATGGACCGTTTCCTTGGTGAGGGAAAAAAAACAAAAAACAAGCAAAAAGGTCAAGGACACGCGAGACAGGAAGCGGGCGTGTCAATGTTCAAGTCTTTTTATGAACATTAATGCAGCAGGAAATCCCCATCCATCCATTTTCTACCGCTTAATCCCTTTTGGAGTCGCGGGGAGGCACTGGCGCCTATCTCAGCTACAATCGGGCGGAAGGCGGGGTACGCCCTGGACAAGTCGCCACCTCATCGCAGGGCCAACACAGATAGACAAACAACATTCACACTCACATTCACACACTAGGGCCAATTTAGTGTTGCCAATCAACCTATCCCCAGGTGCATGTCTTTGGAGGTGGGAGGAAGCCGAAGTACTCGGAGGGAACCCACGCATTCACGGGGAGAACATGCAAACTCCACACAGAAAGATCCCGAGCCTGGATTTGAACCCAGGACTGCAGGAACTTCGCAAACACGCCCTAACCCATCTGCCACCGTGAAGCCCGCAGCAGGAAATATTTAGGAAAAATATATTTTGCCGATTTTTGAATTATATTTATATAGCGCTTTTCTCTAGTGACTCAAACTGCTTTTACATAGTGAAACCCAATATCTAAGTAACATTTAAACCAGTGTGGGTGGCACTGGGAGCAGGTGGGTAAAGCGTCTTGCCCAAGGACACAACGGCAGTAACTAGGATGGCGGAAGCGGGAATCGAACCTGGAACCCTCAAGTTGCATGCAAGGCCACTTCACCAACCGAGCTATACCGCTCCAAGTATTTGACAAGTATTTTGAATTTTAAAATTTTCAATAGCTTTATGAATGTACCTGAATGTATGTATCGACTCTGTACGGCTCTTGTACTTTGTATCACAACAGTTCATGTCTGTGCAGATACACCCATTTGTTTACATTCAGGTGCGCTAGCTTGCTGTTAGCGGTGAGCTATCGTATCGTCTGTCAGTGTGTGGTAAAGCATTATTTAGCTATTCCTCGTCCTGCAGTGATAATGCTACTTGTAAGAAACTTACTTCATTTGTCGCTATGATTAGTGATGTAGAAGTATCTAAACACTGCCGAGCACCTCTTGCCGGGTGGCACTTTAGTGTAGTTTTGTTTTTAAAAACAAAATGCGTCCATTCTCCGACGTGCTTTTTCGTGTTCGTAAAAAAAAAATAAAAAAATTCAAAAGCAATACAGTACCCTTTTTAATGAATTAATACAGCTGTACATTATTAGGACCGGTATACCTTACAACCCACGCGGGGACATATGAATCCTTTCCCCGCTGCACCTCCAGGTTTGTTTCTCACATAGTGAACTTTCTTTGTACGTAGGAATACGGACAGTTTTTCCAGAGCAGACTGGGCCGTGGCGTGAGCTGGGGCGACAGAATGGAGTTCATCAACGGCTGGTACATTCTGCTCATCGTGAGCGACATGTTCACCATCGTCGGCAGCTTCATCAAGATTGGGATCGAGTCCAAGGTAATTTTTTATTGTTTTTTTCTTATTTTGAGATATCCTGATCAAGTGGCGGTCTGTGCGTTTCCCACCTAGGCCTTCAGTGCTACTTCTACTTAGTCCGACTCAATAAATACCTCTCTAATTTCCATAATTTATGTCATCACATGACCACGGTGGGAGAAATACTACACAGAAACACCTTTACGCACCACTGTACATTGAAACACATCAACGGTTTACAAAACAAGCTATTTTTTGGGCGCATTTAAAAAAAAACAAAAAACTTTTTTTTCCATTTATTTATTTATTTCAGGCAATGACATAAAAAAGTACAAACTTGATAACACATAATAATATAAATTAATATAGTGCAAAAGGTAATGTATAGTATGTAATGCATGCATCAGCAATTAAACTATATCTTATGAGGAAGCAGTGGTCCGTCAGGACATAACCAGAAATTATGATCATAATTTAAGACGGAAGTCATTTTTAATTGACTTTCTCTAAATATCTAAAAGTATTCCTATTCTCTTCACGTCATATTATGTTCCTTCCAGTGCTGTTGTTTTTAGGTTGGAGTTTTTATCCAATCAGAATTCAGCTAACTTATGTTGCCATGCTGTACCAAATCTGCCCGGGGCTTTCAGAATCAACAATGTCTGTGCACTGTAAGTGAACAGGCACATACAGTTGATAGATAATTGCCATAGCCAATCAGATTAAAAGTTGTTGTCAGTAAGGCCTTCTAGCTGGCCTCACCTTGAACGTGACATTTACGCGTCCCGTGATTGGATACTCACTGGTTTGAGCCGCGGCGGTGCTATACAGATCAACAGAGCCACACCCAGGTCCGTTAGCGGATGAATTTGAGAACACATACAGTTGATAGACAGTTGCGATATCCAATCAGATCACAAGTTGTTTTGTCAGTAGCCTATCTAGGTAGCCTGGTGTTAACGAGACTGTGATTGGATACTCACTTGTCATTCGAAAGTGAGTATCCAATCAGAAGTTCCTGTTTACTAAAGCAGGAAGTGTTGCGCCATAGCCGACATTCAAGTTTTTAACCCACAAAGAAGGAGAACAAAACGTTTATTAGGTGGCAGATATACATTTGCAAGGCCATTTTCAAGAAGGATATTTAAAGAGAAACTACATCTTGTGAGACAATGTCGGCGATGAAATGGGGAAATTCCCGCCACTTCCACTGTAATCAAGCGACTACGAGCATTACCACTGACTTATACTAGGAATTTGTCTTATGCTGCACGATTGCACCAAGAAAAATTCCTAGTTTGTGAACCCGTTCTCAAACAATGGCAATAAAAAACTATTGCAATTATGATTCTGATTCGTATACGGCGTCGAATGGGTGCTACAAATTGTGAGTTTAAATATTTTATTTTGTTATTTTTTTCACGTTTAATATCCGTCCATTGTCTGCCGCTTATCCGAGGTCGGGTCGCGGGGGCAGCAGCCTAAGCAGGGAAGCCCAGACTTCCCTCTCCCCAGCCACTTCGTCCAGCTCTTCCCGGGGGATCCCGAGGCGTTCCCAGGCCAGCCGGGAGACATAATTGGACGTGCCCTAAACACCTCCCTGGGGAGGCGTTCGGGTGGCACGTTTAATGTTTTTTACAATTTTAATTTTGACAGCACCACATAAGATATATTTTAATTGCTGATGCGGGTTTATTTATTTTCAAATGCGCCAGAAAATAATCAGTTTTGTACATTTTTGATGTGTTTTAATGAACAGTGCTGCGTAAATGTGTTCTAGTATAGTATTTCTCCGGTATTCACGGCCACTCCGGAGAGTATGGTGAGGTATTGTGTCTGTCGTTCTTTCATCGTTAGTGGTCACAGCTCCTCATATGGCTGAGCAATCCTAAAACAGGGTTGCTCCATCATAGATGTCGCTGCCGGGAAGTGACTTCATCCCATTGAGCGACCCATGACATCTGCCGCCAATCGTGCAGAATTGTGACTAGGCTCTACCAGGAGTAGCATCCCTGTTCCACTTGCCATGCCACCATTGCCGGTTGGACTTTTCAACACCACCAAAACATACATGCAAAGACACCTGGTTTGCGCGTGATTGATTATTGTGAAGAAGCCCCTGTGCAAGGGCTGATCCGCACTCTTGACAGTGTGAGGGTTGACACAGTGGCATACCGAAATAAGACGACTGTGCCGCCGGCGGGATATTGTGCGTAGAAATATCAAGCGCCCTTCCGAAACTGCAGTCAGGGAGGTTTCTGTCAGGGATCTCACCTTTAGACTTTGGTTTAAAAGCCCGTCCCACAAGGCAGCGACTTTTGAGATGGACTCTGCAAGCTATTTAACTCATAGCTGCGACCCTGACAGGTGCTACCACCCCGGGTCAGGGTTGACCTGGGAGCAATGATGACTGAGGGGTAACTCCACCTTCCCCCAAACTCCACAACTCTCGAACTAGACTTCATGCATCCATCGGCGGTTGTACTTTTCTACACCACCAAAACATACATGCATAGACACATGGTTTGCGTGTGATTGATTATTGTGAAGAAGCCCCTGCGTTAGGTGTGATCCCCACTCTTGACAATGTGAGGGTTGACTCAGTGGCATACCGAAGACAACTGTGCCGCCCGCACACCACTGCAGCTGATGGCCAGCCGGATATTCTGCGTAGAAATATCAAACGCCCTTCCAAAACTGCGGTCTGGGAGGTTTCTGTCAGGGATCTCATCTATAGCCTTTGATTTAAAAGCCTGTCTCGCAAGGCAGCGGGAGGCAGAGACTTTTGAGGCGGGCTCTGCAAGCTGTTTAACTCATAGCTGCTACCACCTCGGGTCAGAATGGACCAGGGAGCAATGATGACTGAAGGGTAATTCCACCTTCCCCAAATCTCCAGAACTCCCGAACTGGAATTCATGCATCCATCGCCGGCTGGAATTTTCAACACCACTAAAACATACATACAGTACATAGACACCTGGTTTGTGTGTGATTGATTATTGTGAAGAAGCCCCTGCGCAAGGGCTGATCCGCACTCTTGACAGTGTGAGGGTTGACACAGTGGCATACCGAAGATGACTGTGCCGCTCGCACACCGCCGCAACAGATGGCCGGTGGGATATTGTGCGTAGAAATATCAAGTGCCCTTCCGAAATTGCGGTCCGGGAGGTTTCTCTCAGGGATCTCACCTTTAGAGTTTGGTTTAAAAGCCTGTCCCGCAAGGCATCGGGCTCTGCAAGCTATTTAACTCATAGCTGGGACCCTGACAGGTGCTACCACCCCGGGTCAGGGGAGACCTGGGAGCAATTATGACTGAGGGGTAACTCCACCTTCCCCAGAACTCCCAAACTGAGGTTCATGCATCCATTGCCGGTTGGACTTTTCAAGACCTCCAAAACATACATGCATAGACACCTGGTTTGTGCGTAAACTCCAGAACTCCCGAACTGGAGCCTCATCACCGGTTGCAGTTTTGAGTCATACCCAGGACATAATCTCCAGTAATGGTCATGTGGTGACATAAATGATGGTATTTTGAGAAGTAATCATTGAAGTCAGACATCGCTTAAGGCCTTGGTGGGAAACGCACGGCCCGCCACTGCTATGTGGTACTGTCAAAACAAAAATACCGTATTTCCTTGAATTGCCGCAGGGCTTATAGTATGCGTCTGCCTTGAATTACTGCCGGATCAAACTCACTTCCCAAAATAATTAGCGCATGCTTAGTATTACCGTCTGGTCAAACTCGTGACGTCACGAGTGACACTTCCCCTGTCATTATTTTCAAAATGGAGGAGGCTGATTTCAATACCGGTAATTTGAAATCGCATAAAGGGAATAGGATTAAGAGCTATTCAGTAGGATTTAAGGTCCAAGCTTACATCACACTCAAATTTTTACTGCATTCCTTTGGTAAGTGCCGAAGTGAGAAGAGGTCTTAAAATAATTAGCGCATGCTTACTTTTACCGCATGCCTTTGGTAAGCGCAGGAGTGAGAAGAGGTTTTAAATTAATTAGCGCCCTGGCGGCAATTAAAGGAAATACGGTAATTGTAAACACATATTAAACATGAAAAAAAGCAAACAATTTGTATCGCCCATCCGACCAGGGCTACTGCTCGTGGACGGTTGATTCAAGTGTAAGGGGCGGGCATTTCCCCTTTTCACAGCCGGTACAGCTTAGCTAGATTCCGGGTGCAGCATTGCAAATATATACACTGTATCTGCCACCGTATCAACCTTTTGTTCTCCTTCCTTGTGGGTTAAAACACTGATTTCTCTGCTAGCTCCGGTGCCACTTCCTGTTTCTGCAAACCACAACTTGTGATTGGATACTCACTTGGGAATGACAAGTGAGTATCCAATCACAGTCATGTATAACCTAACCATGGGCTACGGTCAACAACTCGTGATCTGATTGGCTATCGTAACTTTGTAATAACTGAATGTCCTCGTTCGTTTACACCGCACACCCGCCGATAATGTTGGGTCAGAAGGCAGAATCCTTGCAGCGGTGGCAACTAGCTAGCTGAATTCTGATTGGATAAAAGCTCTAACGTAAAACAAGCAACACTGGAGCCTTTATCAGACTCCAGCGTTATCACACACAGGCCCCAATGTGGCCCCAATGTGGCCCCGATGTGGCCTTGATGTTATTTGCATGCGCACTTCGATAAAACAAAGGAAGTTGACCGGGAGGAGGTTTTGCCACTACTACAAAATAAAGTGGCAACAGCTTAAAATGTTTAGTTTTTTATGTGAACATAAATAAAAGTAATATAAGGTATACATTTATTTGGGAGGGCTCTAATCTTTTACTAGCTGTTAAATATAAATAACGCGGACATCAGCGTGGATCTACGTTAGCTTTATTTTTTAACTCACTTACCTGTGATGAGGTGGTGACTTGTCCAGGGTGTACGCGCCCACCACCCGAATGCAGCTGAGATAGGCTCCAGCGACACCAAAAGCGACAAGCTGTAGAAATTGGATGGATGGATGGACGTAAACAACTTACACAGTGTACGTAACATGTAAACAAATAAACCACAGCACCAGTTTCGGTCCTTCAACAATTGCTTTTTCTTTGGAATCAAAATATATATGTTCATATTTTACATATAGACTATTATTTGTGCACTATTGACAAGTGATGCACTGAAAATTTAGTCGTCATTAATGCTGAAAGGTACATACAGGTTTTGGAGCAACACATGTTGCCATTCAAGCAACGTTATAATGGACGCCCCTGTTTATTTCAGCAATACAACTTAAAACCCCTTGTTACAACAGCGTGGCTTCGTAGTAAAATAGTGTGGGTCCTTCATAGTAAAAGAGTGTGGGTACTAGACTGGCCATTGCAAATGTGTAGCGCATTATGAAGCTTAAAATACCACAACGGAGACTTTCGGACTGTTGAACAACTTAAACTGTACATCAAGCAAGAATGGGAAAGAATTACGCCTAAAAAGCTTCCAAAATGGGTCTCCTTGGTTCCCAAACGTTTACTGAGTCTTGTTAAAAGGAATCAAAATATATATTACATATAGACTATTATGTGTGCACTATTGACAAGTGATGCACTGGAAATTTGGTCGTCGTAAATACAATTTGCTCACCGAAACCATTCATGCCATTTATGTCCTACCCGCCCAAATCTGACGAATCAGGTCACATTACGTTTAGACTGTAATCACATTTGAAAAGATCAGAATCCAATCTGATTCACGACTACCTCCTGATGCTAAAATATTCGATTTGAAGCACTTTGGAGCGTTTAGACCCAAAAAAATCCGATCTGTGTCACTTGAGGACCAAAAAAATCTGATTTGGTGTGCAGTGTAAACAGGGCCAGTTTCCTATTTGGCGTGATCGAAAAGTTCGCAAATCGAAAAGTTTACAAATATGGTTTAGAACTAGCACAGGGTTCGGCAACCAAAAACATTGAAAGAGCCATATTGGACCAAAAATACAAAAAATAAATCTGTCTAAAGCTGTAAAAGTTATATAAGTGTTATAATGAAGGCAAAACATGACGTAAGTGTCCATATTAGCTATAATAGCCTACTATCAAAATGACTATGTGTCGCAAGCTGACAGAAATGTTGAAATTTACATTAGAAACCATTAGTAAATCAAAGGCTACTCAGAGGGTGAGAAAACTCCTGGAAATTACTGACTTTTAATGGCCAAAGGTGTAGATGTGTGTGTCCAAGTTAAAGGAAATGGCAGGCTGTCTTCTAATAATGGATTTATTACAGTCTTTGGCAAGCTAGGTAATGTTTGCTGTGGTCTGGAACAACATGGCACACAACCAACTATCTGAAATGCAGATGAAACATACAAAACAAAATTATATACAAAGAGGATAAAAGTAAAGGAAATTACATGAACTCAAATATACCTACAAATGAGGTATAATGATGCAATATGTACATACAACTAGCCTAAATAGCATTTTAGCATCGGTTAGCTTGCAGTCATGCACTGACCAAATATGCCTGATTAGCACTCCAACAACAAAGCGCTCCTTTGGGCATTCACGCACAGTATAAAACATTTGGCGGACAAAATGATACAAGGAAGGAGTGGAAGATATTACATGTAAACTGTTGCGTCACAGTCGACACTATGGTGAGTTCAAGAACTGCCGAAATTAGTAGGACAAAACGATGTTGACCAAATACTTTCAACAGTGAAGCATACACACCACCATGTGGGCTTTCTAATGATTGGGAAGGTTTGTCATGTTTGTCCTCAAACAAAGAACATACTAAAACAAACAAAAAAAAATGTTCCCCCCATCTTTTTCCATTTTCAATCCTTTTAAAAAAAATTCTCCAGGTACCCACTAGGCGGCACTAAAGAGCCGTTGCTGAAACTTCAAACTAGCAAATACTAGCAAATTTAACAAAAGATGTGGTATAAAAAGTTAAAGTACTAATGATTGTCACACACACAGACTAGGTGTAGCGAAAATATTCTCTGCATTTGTTCCATCCCCCTTGGGAGGTGAGGGGAGCACTGGGCAGCAGCGGTGGCCGCGCCCGGGAATCATTTTTGGTGATTTAACCCCCAATTCCAACCCTTGATGCTGAGTGCCAAGCAGGGATAAAAGTGTATTACTATTATTACTAATAGTACAAGATGCCACTTTAAGATAGTCTTGTTGTTTGTTAAATCTTTGTGTTTTGATACAGAATCTATCATCCTACGACGTGTGTTCCATCCTGCTGGGAACGTCCACTTTGTTGGTATGGCTGGGAGTCATCCGTTATCTCAGCTTCTTTCAGAAATACAACGTAAGACATGCACGCACAAAACAATACAAGCCTTTAATCTTTTTTTTCTGCTTTTAATTTGAAGGAGGTGTATCATTTCGTCCTTTCCTCCCTCTCTATTTCTGACCCAGATCTTGATCGTGACACTCCGAGCTGCTTTCCCCAATGTCATCCGCTTCTGCTGCTGCGCGGCCGCCATATATTTGGGATACTGCTTCTGTGGCTGGATTGTACTGGGCCCGTATCATACCAAGGTAGTGCACACCATTTTGGACACCTTAGAGTAGCCTCATTTTCAAAACAACCTTTAATTATTCATCCTGTCGGATTCAAGCTTATTTAAAATATGTACAAGGGTAACTTAGACATCTGTGAAGGCACCATTAATGCTGAAAGGTACATACAGGTTTTGGAGTAACATATGTTGCCATCCAAGCAACGTTATCATGGACGCCCCTGCTTATTTCAGCAAGACAATGCTTCGTAGGAAAAGGTGCGGGTACTAGACTGGCTTGCCTTTAGTCCAGACCTGTCTCCCATTGAAAATGTGTGGCGCAATATGAAGCCTAAAATACCACAACAGAGACTGTTGAACAACTTAAGCTGTACATCAAGCAAGAATAGGAAATAATTCCACCTGAAAAGTTTCAAAAATTGGTCTCCTCAGTTCCCAAACATTTACTGAGTGTTGTTAAAGGGAAAGGCCATGTAACACAGTGGTAAAAATGTCCCTGTGACAACTTTTTGCAATGTTTTGCTGCCATTAAATTATAAGTTAATGATTATTTGCAAAAAAAATTAAAAATTCTCAGTTGGAATATTAAATATCTTGTCTTTGCAGTCTAGCAGTCTATTCAATAGCATGAAAGCTAAAAATGATTTGCAAATCATTGTATTACATTTTTATTTACGAATTTTACAACTTGCCAACTTCACTGGTTTTGGGTTTTGTATAATGGGGATCCAGTACATTTTTTAAGCCCCTGAACAGACTGGGATAAGACCCGTTTCTATCTTTCTGGGGTTACTCAGGGTTCCATTTCAGGCCCTGTTTTATTTCTAATTCATGTCAACGATTAAAAAATATATAATTGTAAGAATGTACATGTTTGCAGAAGATATCTGTCTTTTAATATCACAGTCAAATCCTTGGTCGCTTCACAAAAGAATAAAATGACAAATTTTCCAATACTTCTGGTTGGTTTAAAGTTAATTAATCGTCACTTGATATTAGGAAAAAAAAAAGTATTTTTGGTAGGAAAAACTATAACACACATTTTAGGAGGTATTGTTGATGAACAATTAACAACATACTGAACTTGTCTCAGGCAAGATGATGAAATTGATCTGTATTTTGAGCAAAGTTCATGATTTTATTGTTCTTGTACAGGGTTTCTATGAGTCATTAAAAGTCATTAAATGAAGTTTATGAAAATAAAGGTCTTAAATGGCATTAAAAAGCATTACATTTGAGGTCCAACAAAACAACTTCCATCCATCTTCCTCCGTTTAAACGAGGTCGGGTCGCGGGGGCAGCAGCCTAAGCACGGAAACCCAGACTTCCCTCTCCCCAACCACCTCGTCCAGCTCTTCCCGGAGGATCAAGAGGCGTTCCCAGGCAAGCTGGAAAACATAGTCTCCCCAACCTGTCCTGGGTCTTCCTTGTGGGCTCCTGCCGGCCGGACGTTCCCTAAACACCTCCCCGGAGGCCTCCAGGGGACATCCCGATCCTGATGCCACCTCATCTGGCTCCTGTCGATGTGGAGGAGCAGCGGCTTTACTCTACGCTCCTCCCGAATGGCAGATCTTCTCACCCTATCTCTAAAGGAGAGCCCCACCACCCAACGAAGGAAACTCATTTTGGCCGCTTTTAGTCGTGATCTTGTTCTTTCGTTCATAACCCAAACCTCATGGCCATAGGTCAGGATAGGAATGTAGATTGTCCGGTAAATTGAGAGCTTTGGCTTCCAATTCAGCTTCCTTTTCACCACGATGGGCCGATACAGGGTCCGCATAACTGCAAATGCCGCACCCATTCGCCTGTCGATGTCACAATCAACTCCTCCCTCACTTGTGAACAAGACTCCGAGGTACTTGAACTCCTCCCCTTGGGCCAAGATCCCCTGCCCTTGGGCAAAGATCCCCTCCCCAACCTGAAGATGGTACGAGAACCATGGACTCGGACTTGGTGATGCTGATTCTCATCCCTGCGAGAGTGAGGGTTAAAGATTCTTGCCAGATGGAGCCAGCAGGACCACATTGTCTGCAAAAAGCAGAAACCTAATTCTGCAGCCAGCAAACCGGATCCCCTCAACGCTTTGACTGCGCCTAGATATTTGGTTTATAAATGTTATGAAAAGAATCGGTGACAAAGGTAGCCCTGGCTGAGTCTTACTGGAAAAGGGAAGGATGCGGACCAAGCTCTGACGCAAATCATACAGGTACCGGATCGCCTGATTGTGGCAATCCAATACCCCAAAATTTCTGAGCACTGCCCACAGGACTTCCTGAGGGACAAGGTTGTATGCCTCCTCCAAGTCCACAAAACCCATGTAGACTGGTTTGGCAAAATCCCATGCACCCTTAAGGATCCTGCTGAGAGTATAGAGCTGGTCCACAGTTCCATGACCAGGACAAAAACCATACTGCTCCTCTTGATTCCGACGTTGGACTATCCAGCGTAGCCTCATCTCCAGTCCGCCTAAATAGACTTTTCTGGGATGGCTGAGTAGTGCGATCCCACGTTAGTAGAAGCACACTCCCCGGTATCCCTTCTTAAATAGAAGAACCAGCACCCCGGTCTGCCAATCCAGAGGCACCGCCCCCAGTGTCCACGCAACGCTGCAGTATCTCTTCAACCAAGAAAGACCAAAAGCATCCAGAGCCCTTTGGCCCTGCCACCGAGGAGCTTTTAACTACCTCGACAGCTTTATCCTCAGAAATGGGAGAACCCTCCACAGATACCCCAGGCACTGCTTCCTCATAAAAAGACGTGTACTTGGAAATGAACAGGTCTTCGAAATAATCCTCCCACCGATCCACAACACCCCTAATCGAGGTCAGCAGCACACCATCCCCACCATACACCATGTTGACAGTGCACTGCTTCCCCCTCCTGGGGCGGCGGTTGGTGGTTTAGAATTGCTTAGAAGCCGTCTGGAAGTCGTTTTCCATGGCTTCCCTGAACTCATCCCATGTCCGAGTTTTTGCCTCTGCAACTGCGAAAGCCGCAAGCTGCTTAGCCTCATGGTACCCGTCCGCTGGCGCCGGAGTCCCACAGACCAAACAGATCCGATAGGACTGCTTCTTCAGCTTGACGGCATCCTTCCCCACCAGCGGGTTCTGAGATTACTGCCACAACGGGCACCAACCACCTTGCGGTCACTGCTCAGATTGGCTCCTTCAACAATAGTGGCACGGAACATGGTCCACTCGTACTCAAAGTACAGCGCCTCCCTTGTGACATGTTTGACGTTCTTCCAGAGGTAGGAATTTTAAAATCTCTGAAAGAAGACTCTGCTAGACGTTCCCAGCAGACCCTTACAATGCGTTTGGGTCTGACCGGCATCTTCCTCCATCATCGGAGCTTACTCACTGCCAGGTGGTGGTTGGTTTAAAACTCATTCCCTCTCTTCACCCGAGTGTTCAACACATGAGACCACAAATCTAATGACACAACCACAAAGTCGATCATCGAATTACTGCCTAGGGTGTCCGGGTACCAGGTACACATATTCACACCCTTATGTTTGAACATGGTGTTTGTTATGGATAATCTGAGGCGAACCCAAAAGTCCAATAACAAAACGCCACTCCGGTTCAGATCCGTGTGGCTGTTTCTCCCAATCACGCCTCTCTAGGCATCACTGTTGTTGCCAATGTGAGCGTCTAAGTCGCCCAGCAGAACAAGGGAATCATCTGGGGGAGCACTCTCTAGTACTCCCTCAAGGGAATCCAAAAAGAGTGGGTACTTCGAGCTGCTGTTTGGTGCACAAACAACAGTCTGAACCCGACACCCCACTCGAAGGTGAAGGGAGGCTACTGGGTTGAACTCCAACCTACAGTCTCTGAGCTGCGCAGCAACAAGTATTGCCACCCTCGCCCGTCGCTGCTCACTGCTTACAACGCGAGTGTGAAAGAGAGTCCGGCACTTCTTGAGAGGACTGGTTCCAGAGCCCTTGCTCTGCGTCGACGTGAGTCTGACTAAAACCAACCTGAACTACTCCACATTGCGCACCAGCTTAGGCTTCTACTCCCCCAGCAGAACAAGGGAATCACTTGGATGATCACTCTCCAGTACTCCCTTAAGGGAATCCAAAAAGAGTGGGTACTTTGAGCTGCTCTTTGGTGCACAAACAACAGTCTGAACCCGCCCCCCCACTCGAAGGTGAGGGGAGGCTACCGTCTCGTCTACTGGGTTGAACTCCAACCTACAGGCTCTGAGCCGCACAGCAACAAATATTGCCACCCTCGCTTGTCACCGCTCACTGCTTGCAATGCAAGCGTGAAAGAGAGTCCGGTGTGAAGACTCTTCTTCGGCATGGTAATGCCGGTGTGGTTTTCCCGTGGATGCGTCGAAGCAGAACACAGCATAGGTAAGATAAAGGGTATTTAATAACAAAAGTCTATGAACAAAAATACTGGTGTAAAGAGAAAAAGTAAACAAAACATTTAGCATGAAAGCTAGACAATAAAGTGGCTTGGCGTGAGAGCTAGCGAGAAAATACATACGAATGATGAGAGTCGTCACTGATGCGCGTGGGCAAATTAGGATCCGAGAATGAGTGAACAGAAAAGGTGAGCTTAAATAGGAGGGTGATAATTATTAGCAGGTGTGCGGGGCGAGACTAGCAGGTGGACTGATGTGTAACCATAGTGATGGATAAAAACAGGAAATAAACGGGTCAGACAGAATGAAAAAACAAACACGTGAAGATCTGAGCAGCAGATCGCAACAGTATTCCCCCCCAACAAAAGACAGATACCAGATGTCTTAAAAAACAAACAAAACTTGAACCCCCTCCCCAAAACCAGAAAGTTCACAAACGAAGGGAGGGCGGAGGGAGGCCACGGTGGAGGGTCGCCAGATCGCATGTCCCCGAATCCACCGAGGACACATCATGTGGCGGCGGCGGGTGGAACGCTGCTGCCGAAAAAGTTTTGGCGGGCGACCTCGAAAAGGCCACATTAGTGGCCGCCTCGCAGGATGAGGTGCCCGGCGAGGCGGACGACCCGGGCACGGCCACATCCGTGGCCGACATGGAGGAGGGAGTATCTGGCGAGGAGGATGACCTCGCAGAGGCCACGCCCGTGGTCGACGTGGTGGACGACGCCTCAGCACCGAAATCCCAGCAGGCTTGGAAGCAGCAGACGAGGGTGCGGGGACTGCAGCCAAAGCAGGCCCGAGTGCAGCTGGCGAGGATGATGCGGGTGCTGCAGCCGAAGAAGGCGTCGGAGGCGGCCTGGGAGCCGCAGGAGTCGTCGGAGGCGGCCTGGGAGCCGCAGGAGTCGTCGGAGGCGGCCTGGGAGCCGCAGGAGTCGTCGGAGGCGGCCTGGGAGCCGCAGGAGTCGTCGGAGGCGGCCTGGGAGCCGCAGGAGTCGTCGGAGGCGGCCTGGGAGCCGCAGGAGTCGTCGGAGGCGGCCTGGGAGCCGCAGGAGTCGTCGGAGGCGGCCTGGGAGCCGCAGGAGTCGTCGGTGGTGCCGGTGTGGGTTCCAGCCCCGTCGTCGGCGCCGGTGTGGGCTCCAGCCCCGTCGTCGGCGCCGGTGTGGGCTCCAGCCCCGTCGTCGGCGCCGGTGTGGGCTCCAGCCCCGTCGTCGGCGCCGGTGTGGGCTCCAGCTTCTTCGTCGGCAGTGCTTGGCGGCGTGGAGCTGGTACCGGCGCTTGTCGAGGAGCTGGCACTGGAGTGGGCTCCAGCCCTGTCGACACAGGTGAAGGTTCCAGCCCCGTCGTCGACGCTGGTGTGGGCTCCAGCCCCGTCGTCGGCGCTGGTGTGGGCTCCAGCCCCGGAGTTTGTGCTGGCGTGAGAACCAGTTTAGAGTCTGAAACTGGCGTGAGAACAAGGCTAGAAACATTTTGTGGTGTGAAAACCAGGCGAGAGTCTAATTCTGGCGTGAAAACCAGATCAGAGTCATGTGCTGGTGTGAGAACCAGACTGGGAGCAGGTGTCGGCTTCAGCCGAGGAGCAGGAGTCGGCTTCAGCCGAGGAGCAGGAGTCGGCTTCAGCCGAGGAGCAGGAGTCGGCTTCAGCCGAGGAGCAGGAGTCGGCTTCAGCCGAGGAGCAGGCACAGGGGTCTGCCGAGGAGAACTAGGGGACTGGCTGTGAGCAGGACTAGGACTATGATGAGTGATAAGACAAACACTAGGACTCGGGCAAGGACTTGAGAGAGGACCAGGACTTACAATCACACTAGTGCTTTGAGAAGGGCTTGGGCAACGACCAGGACTTACAGTCATACCAGGGCTTGGGCAAGAACTAGGACAAACGGTCAAACTAGGGCTTGGGCAAGGACTGGGACTAACAATCAAACTGGTGCTCGGGCAAGGACTAGGACAAAGACTAGGACTTACAGTAACACTGGGGCTCGGACAAGAACTTGGGTAAGGACTAGGGTTCGGACTAAGACCACGAGGGGAATCAGTACTAATATTACAAAGGCAAGAAACAAGACTCGGGACCGGACTCGAAACAGGACTCGGACTACGGATCAGTCTACGAGTGGAACTAGGACTACGACGACTACGAGAAAGACTAGGACTACAACTAGAATCAGAACGGAAACTCGGACCAGGACTTGGACTACGACTCAGTCTACAAGTCGGTCTACGAGTAGGACTAGAGCATGGGCTACGAAGAAGGCTGGGACTCGAACTCTGAGAGAGACTGTGACTAAAACTAGAACTAGGGCACGGACGGAACACAGGTGGAGGAGGTCTAAGAGGGCGTGACTTGACCGGGGAGAACACCGGTGGAGGTCTAGGAGGCCGTAGTGGTATAACAGGGGTAAACACCGGTGGTGGTCTACTTGGCCCTTGAGACTTGGCCGGGGGAAACACAGGTGGAGGAGGTCTACAAGGCCGTTGAGATTTGGCCGGGGGAAAAACAGGTGGAGGAGGTCTACAAGGCCCTTGAGACTTGGCCGGGGGAAACACAGGTGGAGGAGGTCTACTAGGAGGAGCTAAGCGTTTAGCGGGCCGAAAAACAGGTAAAGGTGGCCTACATGGAGGTTTTTGTTTAGCAGTTTTAAGAAGAGGTAGCGTCTGCCCTACCTCCGCAACACAGCTATAGGCCGTAGCCCCCCCCTCCAGACGGGAATCCCAGACCCGTTCCCTGTGGTCAGGGACTGACCATAAGGGAGGGTGGTGGGAGGTTTGGAGGCGGGCAGACCCCTCCCCTCTATATTGTCCAGAGTGTCCCTTTGAAAAGGGAGAAAAAACCTTGGACTTGGGCAGAGAATGAGGTTTAAACGGTGGGTTAGAAGAAAAACTAGGTGACTGAGGTTGACTAGAATAATAAGAAAAAATATCCTGATACTTTTGTATCTTATTATTAATGTTATTGTCATTTGAAAATGGCTGAGAAAACGAATCTTCCCCAAAAAATTCCTTGTTGATGACGTCATCATCGGAAGACGGGTTTGCGTTACCGGGGGGCGTCGACGAAATGACGTCATCTGCGCGGGACACAAGTTGGGAATTTGCCCAGTCGGTAAAACTGTTAGCAAAGTGTGTTATTGGGTCCCCAAACAATGGTGTAGGGGTTTTGTGTGCTGACTGTAGGTTGCTGTGTTCGTGAGGAGGGAGACATGGAGTGGGCAAGTCACTGTCGCCCGACGAAGCCATACTTCGCGGCTTCCGCCTACGCGGACGAGCGCGAGCGCTGCGGGAGGGAAACTCACCGCTCCCGGAAGCATCGATCGGAACCAGTTTTCCCTCCAGGTCCCACATCATGCTTTCGTCTGGATTGCATCGGAGAGTTTCAGCCTCCATCGCTCGGAATACCCTCCATGTGCCTTCGTCGAAGGTCTCCTCGTGGTTGCCAGACGCGGAAAAACTTTTTAATGCTCGGATCCTACTGTGAAGACTCTTCTTCGGCATTGTAATGCCGGTGTGGTTTTCCCGTGGATGCGTCGAAGCAGAACACAGCATAGGTAAGATAAAGGGTATTTAATAACAAAAGTCTATGAACAAAAATACTGGTGTAAAGAGAAAAAGTAAACAAAACATTTAGCATGAAAGCTAGACAATAAAGTGGCTTGGCGTGAGAGCTAGCGAGAAAATACATACGAATGATGAGAGTCGTCACTGATGCGCGTGGGCAAATTAGGATCCGAGAATGAGTGAACAGAAAAGGTGAGCTTAAATAGGAGGGTGATAATTATTAGCAGGTGTGCGGGGCGAGACTAGCAGGTGGACTGATGTGTAACCATAGTGATGGATAAAAACAGGAAATAAACGGGTCAGACAGAATGAAAAAACAAACACGTGAAGATCTGAGCAGCAGATCGCAACATCCGGCTCCTCTCGAGAGGACTGGTTCCAGAGCCCTTGCTCTGCGTCGAAGTGAGTCTGACTAAAACCAGCCTGAACTACTCCACATTGCGCACCAGCTTAGGCTTCTTCTCCCCCAGCAGAACAAGGGAATCACTTGGATGATCACTCTCCAGTACTCCTTTAAGGGAATCCAAAAAGAGTGGGTACTTTGAGCTGCTGTTTGGTGCACAAACAACAGTCTGAACCCGTCCCCCCACTCGAAGGGTGAAGGTAGGCTTCCCTCTCGTCTACTGGTTTGAACTCCAACCTACAGGCTCTGAGCCGCGCAGCAACAAGTATTGCCACCCTCGCCCGTCGCCGCTCACTGCTTGCAATGCAAGCGTGAAAGAGAGTCCGGCACCTCTCGAGAGGACTGGTTCCAGAGCCCTTGCTCTGCGTCGAAGTGCGTCCGACTAAAACCAGCCTCAACTACTCCACTTTGCGCACCAGCTTAGGCTTCTACCCCCCAAGTGAGGTGATGTTTAACTTACCCAAAAGCTATCTTCTATAGCCAAGGATCCGGTCCAGCTCACATTGCACCCAACTTCTATGCACCCCCCTGTGAGTGGTGAGCCCATTGGAGGGGGGACCTTCGCTAAGTTTTGTGACACACCACCTCCAGACCTGGCTCCAGAGGGGGGCAAGAGAAAACGGGCGAGAGAAAACGGTGTCCTTGTTTGTTTATTTTCATAGAAGTCTTTGAGCTGCTCTTAATCTGGTCCCTCACCTAGGAACCTGTTTGTCCTGGGGGGACCCTACCAAGAGCCATGGAATCCCCCAGACACTATAGCTCCTAGGATCATTGGGACACTCAAAACTCCTCCACCATGATGAAGTGGCAACTCAGAGAGGATTATTGAAGATTATCATTATCAAATGCTTACTGTCTTTACAGACAGTTGCAAACTTTTGACAATTGGCATTAAAACGCTTCAGTGAGAAAAATATATTTTTTGGTTGTCCGGCCCTATGGTTGAGAAACACTATACTAAGAAATGTACGCTTAAATACAATTGTAATAGGGTTGTCTCATACCAGTATTTTGGTACCGGCACCAAAATGCATTTGGATACTTTTCGATGCATTTTGATACTTTTCTTAAAAAAAGGGGACCACAAAAAATACATTATTGGCTTTATTTTAACAAAAAAATCTTAGGGTACATTAAACATATGTTTATTATTGCAAGTTTGTCCTTAAATAAAATAGTGAACATGCGAGACAACTTGTCTTTTAGTAGTAAGTAAACAAATAAAGGCTCCTAATTAGTCCGCTGACATATGCAGTAACATATTGTGTCCTTTATCTACCTTATTATTTTGGCAACATTACAAAGGACAAACTGTAAAAATGGATTATTAATCTACTTGTTCATTTACTGTTAATATCTGCTTACTTTCTCTTTTAACATGTTCTATCTACACTTCTGTTAAAATGTAATAATCAATTATTCTTCTGTTGTTTGATACTTTACATTAGTTTTGGATGAAAATTGGGTATCAATCTGATACCAGGTCGTTACAGTATCATACATTGGTCATATTCAAAGTCCTCATGTGTCCAGGGACATATTTCCTGAGTTTATAAACATAATATGAATTTTAAAAAAACAAAATAAGAAGTGATGCTAAAAAGTATTGAGGTAATCATAGTGGTGTCGGCTAGATATGCTCTTGTACTTGGTATCATTACAGTGGATGTTAGGTGTTGATCCACCAATGGCGTTTGTTTACATTTTTACGCCGGTGAGCCATTGTATCCTCCTACCTGCTTATTTTCTGTTTCAACATGTTTTATCTACACTTTTGTTAAAATGTAAAAATCACTTATTCTTCTGTTTTTTTATACTTTACATTAGTTTTGGATGATACCAAAAAATGTGGGTATCAATCCGATACCAAGTAGTTACAGGATCATACATTGGTCATAATTTACGTTCTCATGTGTCCAGAGACATTCATCCATCCATTTTCTACCGCTTGTCCCTTTTGGGGTGGCGGGGGGTCGCTGGAACCTATCTCAGCTGCATTCGGGCGGTAGGCAGGGTACATCCTGGACAAGTCTCCACCTCATCGCAGGTGTCCAGGGATTATATTTCCTGAATTTATGAATATATTATGAATTTAAAAAAATGAACAAAAAAGATTTTGTGACAATAAAAAATATCGACTAGATACGGTCCTGTACTTCGCATAATTGGGGCGGTATAGCTCGGTTGGTAGAGCGGCCGTGCCAGCAACTTGAGGGTTCCAGGTTGGATCCCCGCTTCCGCCATCACTGCCGTTGTGTCCTTGGGCAAGCCACTTTACCCACCTGCTTCCAGTGCCACCCACACTGGTTTAAATGTAACTTAGATATTGTGTTTCACTATGTAAAAGCGCTTTGAGTCACTAGAGAAAAGCGCTATATAAATATAATTCACTTCACTTCATTACAGTGGATGTCTGGTGTAGACCCACCCATGGAATTTGTTTACATTGTGACGCCGGTGAACTATTTTATCCTCCTACGGTGTGTACTGAAGTATGTTTAGCTATTCCTCGTCCTCCAGTGATAATGGTACTTGTAAGAGACTTACCGTATTTCCTTGAAATGCCGCCGGGGCGCTAATTAATTTAAAACCTCTTCTCACTCCTGCGCTTACCAAAGGCATGCGGTAAAAGTAAGCATGCGCTAATTATTTTAAAACCTCTTCTCACTCCGGCACTTACCAAAGGCATGCAGAAAAAATTTAGTGTGATGTAAGCTTGGACCTTAAATCCTACTGAATAGCTCTTAATCTTCTTCCCTTTACCGGTATTGAAATCATACTCCTCCATTTTGAAAATGATGTCAGGGGAAGTGTAACTTGTGACCTCACAAGTTTGACCAGGCGGTAATACTAAGCATGCGCTAATTATTTTGCGAAGCGAGTTTGACCCGGCAGTAATTTAAGGCAGGCGCATACTATATGCCCTGCGGCAATTCAAGGAAATACGGTACTTTATTTGTCGCCATGGAGGCGAGGATTAGTGATTTAGAAGCAGCTAAAACACTGCCGACTGCAGATGGATGTTAGCTGCTAGCTAGCCATGTCGTAAAGCACCTCTTCCTGAGTTCAGGATTATGACTTCACCTTTATCTTTACTTTTTAAGCCAAAATGAGTCCATTCTCCGTTTTCTGTCTACACACTGTGTCTGCTTGTAAGTACTCGGTGCGTGTGCACTGCCGAACATGCTCCTCTGCTTGTAAAACCAGCAACGTGACGACGACGCGCCGTCATGCATGTAAAAAAATTATATGGGGAAGCGGTACTTTTTGAACAGAGTATAGTACCGTTTTTGAGTCATTAGTACCGCGATACTGTACTAGTACCGGTATACTGTACAACCCTACATTGTAAATTAGCAGTTTTTATTGTGTGTACAAAAATAAATACAAAATAAGCAATGTGTGTGCTTTTATGGTTTGCTTCTATTCCAGTTTCGCTCCCTGCCCTTGGTGTCAGAGTGCCTCTTTTCGCTGATTAACGGCGATGACATGTTTGTGACGTTCGCCGAGATGGAGCAGACCGGCACGCTGGTTTGGATCTTCAGCCAGGTCTACCTGTACACCTTCATCTCCCTCTTCATCTACATGGTGCTGTCCCTCTTCATCGCGCTCATCACCGGAGCCTACGACACCATCATGGTACAACGCTCGCTTCCCGCCGTTGGACAAATAACCTAAAATGGGAGGAGTGACAGGTGTTTTTCTTTGCGGCCTTCACCAGGCGCAAACACAGGAGCAGGTACGCGTCAGCGACCTCCACGCGTTTATCGCGGCGTGCACGGACACGCCCAGCTCTGGGAGGTTCCGCAGTCCTGAGGGGTCGTCATGCTCCTTCTGCTGCTGTGAGTGGTGAGGAGGAGGACGTCAGATTGGGTACGTGCTAGGATTCTAAAAGATACATCAGTGTTTCCAACGGTAGCCGAGTCACCATTTGTGCCAAGTGCTGGGAATTTATGGTCACCACACAATTCGATTCTTACAAACCCCGTTTCCCCGTTAGATGTAGATATAAACGGAATACAATGATTTGGAAAACCTTTTCAACCCATATTCAGTTGAATGCGCTACAAAAACGAGATATTTGATGTTCAAACTCATACACTTTATTTTTTTTTTGCAAATATTAATAACTTAGAATTTCATGACTGCAACACGTGCCAAAATAGTTGGGAAAGGTCATGTTCACCACTGTGTTACATCACCTTTTCTTTTAACAACACTCAATAAACGTTTGGGAACTGAGGAAACTAATTTTTGTTGCTTTGAAAGTGGAATTCTTTCCCATTCTTGTTTTAAGTAGAGCTTCAGTCGTTCAACAGTCCGGGGTCTGTCGTATTTTACGCTTCATAATGCGCCGCACATTTTTCATGGGAGACAGGTCTGGACTGCAGGCGGGCCAGGAAAGTACCCGCACTCTCTTTTTTCTAACGAAACCACGCTGTTGTAACACGGGCTGAATGTGGCTTGGCATTGTCTTGCTGAAATAAGCAGGGGCGTCCATGAAAAATACGGCGCTTAGATGGCAGCATATGTTGTTCCAAAACCTGTATGTACCTTTCAGCATTAATGGTGCCTTCATAGATGTGTAAGTTACCCATGCCTTGGGAACTAATACACCCCCATACCATCACAGATGCTGGCTTTTGAACTTTGAGTAGATAACAGTCTAGATGGTTTGCTTCCCCTTTGGTCCGGATGACACAATGTCGAATATTTCCAAAAACAATTTGATATGTGGACTCGTCAGACCACAGAACACCTTTCCACCTTGCATCAGTCCGTCTTAGGTGAGCTCGGGCCCGGCCAAGCCGGCGGCGTTTCTGGATGTTGTTGATAAATGGGTTTGGCTTTGCATAGTAGAGTTTTAACTTGCACTTACAGATGTAGCGACCAACTATAGTTACTGACAGTGGTTTTATGAAGTGTTCCTGAGCCCATGTGGTGATATCCTTTTCACACTGATGCCGGTTTTTGATGCAGTACCGCCCAAGGGATTAAAAGTCCGTAATATCATCGCTTACGTGCAGTGATTTCTCCAGATTCTCTGAACTTTTTGATGATTTTACGGACCGTAAATGGTTAAATCCCTAAATTCCTTACAATAGCTCGTTGAGAAATGTTGTTCTAAAACTGTTTGACAATTTGCTTACAAATTGGTGACCCTCGCCCCATCCTTGTTAGTGAATGACTTAGCATTTCATGGAAGCTGCTTTTATACCCAATCATGGCACCCACCCGTTCCCAATTAGCCTGCACACCTGTGGGATGTTCCATATAAGTGTTTGATGAGCATTCCTCAACTTGATCAGTATTTATTGCCACCTTTCCCAACTTCTTTGTCACGCATTGCTGGCATCAAATTCTAAAGTTAATGATTATTTGCACAAAAAAAAATTAAGTTTATGAGTTTGAACATCATATATGTTGTCTTTGTAGCATATTCAACTGAATATGGGTTGAAAAGGATTTGCAAATCATTGTATTCGGTTTATAGTTACATCTAACACAATTTCCCAGCTCATATGAAAACGGGGTTTGTATATGTACGTATATATATATATATATATATATATATATATATATATATACATATATATATATATATATATATATATATATATACGTGTATGTATGTATATATATGTGTATATGTATTTATATATATATATATATATATATACGTGTATGTATGTATATATATGTGTATATGTATTTATATATATGTCTGTGTATATCTGTCTATATATATATATATATATATATATATATATATATATATATATATATATATATATATATATATACACACACAGTAAATAGAAACACTTGCGGCTTCACTATATCACAGATATAATCAGGTAATTTTCAGAAGTTGCAATAAAAAAGATTTTATTTTATCATCAAAAAGAATATTTATTAATACAGACGAAAAGTGCCATCAATTGGTACCGTTAAGTACTGGTATCGATTCCCAGGTGCCGGGAATTGTTACCGTAGCGGTTCAAATGTGAGCAGTACTCATTGCTACTCAAGGCTACTATATTGGATAAAAAACACCTGTCAACATCATATGGGTTGTTATTGTTTCATCTTTACAGGTATTCTTAAAAAAACAACATTATTTACATGTATTTTATGCAATAACTATGAAATTATTGGATGAATTCATGTTCATTTAAAGTTGCCCTTAGCAGTGATTAAAAAGGCATGACTGCAGATGTGTCCATTCATATTTTGCACCTGACTCCAATGCACTCCCTCTTTTGCAGAGTCCCAGCAGGGAGGATGAAGATGAGGATGAGGATGATGCAGAGAACCGACTGACCTTGAACTGCTCTCTCCTCTCTCTAACTGAACTGTGCATTCCTACTCACGCTGTTACACTCGCCTAGTCTGCACCAGCTAAATGACCAGCTTTGGATTTTCTTCTGAAGGGATAATGACTTGCTGTGAAATGTAAAGCCAGTAATCACACAACGTACTTGAACTCACCGCCATGTAAAGACTACTTTTTTTTTTTTTTTTTAGCTTTTTTATTGTCAATGTCAGGATTTTTAAATGTTCCTTGCAAAGTAGAATAGACACCAAAATAACTATTGCGATATGGTGTCATTAGGGGTGTCATGATGCAACCTTTTTTTATTATTTTATTTTTTGTTTTACTTCCGATACGATTTTGAAGCATTGATTATTGGCCGATACCGATATTGATCCGATACGATATTATAGGGCTGCGCGATACGGCCGATCTCGGATGATTATTATTATTTTTTATGAGCTATCGAAAGGAGCAGAAGACAAATACATGAAATGTCAACATTTTATTACCTTCCTCTGATTTTAGGCAGAAGGTGAACGCAAGCGTGGAAAACATATGTGTAAATATATATATATATATATATATATATATATATATATAATTGTGTTAGATGTAAATATAAACGGAATACAATGATTTGCAAATCATTTTCAACTCATATTCAGTTGAATATGCTACAAAGACAACATATTTGATGTTCAAAATGAGAAACATTTTTTTTTATTGCAAATAATCATCTTTAGAATTTGATGCCAGCAACACGTGACAAAGAAGTTGGGAACGGTGGCAATAAATACTGATAAAGTTGAAGAATGCTCAGCAAACACTTATATGAAACATCCCACAGGTGTGCAGGCTGATTGGGAACAGGTGGGTGCCATGATTGGGTATAAAAGCAGCTTCCATGAAATGCTCATTCTTTCACAAACAAGGATGAGGTGAGGGTCGCCACTTTGCAAGCAATATGTCGAACAGTTTTAGAACATTTCTCAACGAGCTATTGCAAGGAATTTTGGGGATTTTACCATCTACGGTCCGTTAAATCATCAAAAAGTTCAGGGAATCTGGAGAAATCACTGCACGTAAGCGATTTTATTACGGACTTTTGACCCCTCGGGCGGTACTGCATCAAAAACCGACATCAGTGTGAAAAGGATATCACCACATGGGCTCAGGAACACTTCATAATACCATTGACAGTAACTATAGTTGGTCGCTACATCTGTAAGTGCAAGTTAAAACTCTACTATGCGAAGCCAAACCCATTTATCAACAACATCCAGAAACGCCGCCGGCTTGGCTGGGCCCGAGCTCACCTAATATTTTTAAAATCTCCTGATGATTGAGGGAACCCCTCATGTAACAGTTCTGTAGAGATGAAGTAGTCCTGTGATTTTTCCCACACCTACATATTGCGCTCTACCACGGTATCGAGCACTATTCTCTGGATAATCCAATCAAGGCATATATATATATATATATATATATATATATTTTAAATGAGCTAATATTTGCAAAGAATAACAAGGTTTTCCAGTTCGAACGTTAAGTATCTTGTCTTTGCAGTCTATTCAATTGAATATAAGTTTAACATGATTTGCAAATCATTTTATTCTGTTTTCATTTACCATTTACACAACGTGCCAACTTCACTTTTTTTTGCGGTTTGTAATATGCAACAACGACTATTACATACTTGTTTATATTAACTAAAGACTGCAATATCATTTAATTAAGGACACATATTACATATTTTTGTTTAGCTTGTTTGCTATTGTGTGCTGAGCTGTTGTGTAGCTGCCACCTCCCAGTTGTCCATAGCCTACCACAGATGACTTGACTAAAATAGAATTATATTTTTTTGCTATTATGGTGAGTCAGTATGGGATGAGGACACTCCGAGTGTACACTTGTTCCACATTTACAGTCCAGGCTGTCGCTCCGTCCTCCCTTCAACTCTTCTTTTGTTCTTGCCGGGAAGTTTCCTGTAGAAAGTAATTATGTTTTCTTCATCTTTAAGGACATTTTTGGCCAAAGTCGACCATTTTCCGTAATTATGTAGAGCAGGTCGACGAATGTTTCAAGTGGCCCTTTGAGGAAGGGTAATTGCTGATTTATTTGATCCCATCCAAGACGTGTGTTCTTAAAGCATTTAAAGGGAACAATGGGTCGGAAGGTGACTTGATGAAATGCTAATGTCATTCCAGAACGCTGAGTGAAGGGCAAAGTTCCATGGATGAACTCCTCTTGAAAGGTGAAAGGGAATGATGTCAATGATTTGGTCTTCTGTGGCTGTATATTTATGTTTGCACTTGCACCTGTTGGTTGACACGCCTCACTTTAGAAGTAGACAGCACATATGCTGGTGAAGTAAGTAATACTTGAATGGACTGCATGTTTACACACCTTTGGAGATGCTGCCTCATACACAGCAGCTAAATAAACTCCTGTGGCAATGGTGAAAAAGAAAAAAACTATCAAGGTCGGGCTTATTTTTTCAAACCCTTTTATGCGAATGATCTTTTTCAACATTTTCTCCTACACTTATTGCCAGGATTCAGACATAAATGGCTTCATCCTGAGTGTACTTACATCACACGAGCCGTAGACCAGGGGTGTCCGTACTACAGCCCACTGGCGTTTTTATTTTGGCCCCCCGAGTCAAAGAGTGACTACATTTGAAAAATCTAACAGTATAATTGCTGCAAACTTGCCACCAGCTTGTGGTCATCATGAGTAATTACAGGTAACGGCCATGAATTGCACTTTGAAGTGTATACAGCACAGCATTTGTGCATATGACCCATTCCAAACAACCTTATGCAAGTAATACAGAAAGTTCTAAAGTTTGGCTGATATATACATATATATATATATATATATATATATATATGTATATATATATATATATATATATATATATTTATAATAGACACAATGGGGCCAAAAAGTATTTAGTCAACCACCGATTGTGCAAGTTCTCCCACTTAAATTGATGACAAAGGTCTGTAATTTTCATCATAGGTACATTTCAACTGTGAGAGACAGAATGTAAAAAAAAATCCAGGAATTCACATTTCAGGAATTTTCAAGAATTTATTTGTAAATTATGGTGGAAAATAATATTTGGTCAACCATTCAAAGCTCTCACTGATGGAAGGAGGTTTTGGCTCAAAATCTCACGATACATGGCCCCATTCATTCTTTCCTTAACATGGATCAATCGTCCTGTCCCCTTAGCAGAAAAACAGCCCCAAAGCATGATGTTTCCACCCCCATGCTTCACAGTAGGTATGGTGTTCTTGGGATGCAACTCAGTATTCTTCTTCCTCCAAACACGAAGAGTTGAGTTTATACCAAAAAGTTCTATTTTAGTTTCATCTGACCACATGACATTCTCCCAATCCTCTGCTGTATCATCCATGTATCCATTTTGGTATAAATTCAACTCGTCGTGTTTGGAGGAAGAATACAGAGTTGCAGCCCAAGAACACCATACCTACTACCTACTATGAAGCACGGGGGTGGAAACATCATGCTTTGGAGCTGTTTTTCTGCTAAGGGGACAGGATGACTGATCCGTGTTAAGGAAAGAATGAATGGGGCCATGTATCGTGAGATTTTGAGCCAAAACCTCCTTCCATCAGTGAGAGCTTTGAATGGTTGACCAAATACTTATTTTCCACCATAATTTACAAGTATATTTTTTTAAATTCCTACAATGTGCATTACTGGATTTTTTTTTCACATTCTGTCTCTCGCAGTTGAAGTGTACCTATGATGAAAATTAGAGACCTCTGTCATCATTTTAAGTGGAGAACTTGCACAATCGGTGGCTGACTAAATACTTTTTTGCCCCACTGTATATATGTGTGTGTGTGTGTGTGTGTGTGTGTGTGTGTGTGTGTGTGTGTGTGTGTGTGTGTGTGTGTGTGTGTGTGTGTGTGTGTGTGTGTGTGTGTGTGTGTGTGTGTGTGTGTGTGTGTGTGTGTGTGACAGTATAATTGCTGCAAACTTGCCACCATCTTGTAATCATCATGAGTATTTACAAGTAATGACCATGAATATAAAATAAGATTTTGAAAGAGCAAAATAAAGTTATATTTACTATATATATATATATATATATATATATATATATATATATATATATATATATATGTGTGTGTGTGTGTGTATTTTTATATGTATTTATGTGTATATATATAATATATATATATATATGTGTGTGTGTGTATTTTTATATGTATGTATGTGTATATATATATATATGTATGTATATATATATATATATGTATGTATATTTAAAATTTTCTATATATATACATATATATATATATATTGTAAATATAGTTTTATTTTGCTTTTTTAAAATATGTAAATATTTTATTTTGTGTTTTTTTATAATATTGTACAAATATGTTTTCATTAT
>NC_084633.1:26275152-26385152 GCF_033978795.1 Nerophis ophidion | reverse complement strand
TCCACATAAACACACCTTCCTGCCATCCATGGCTTCCCATCATAAAATGACTCTTGAGTGTGTATATATGTATATATAGTCCCATTTACTCTCTGTAAAGCACCAGTTCCATTGGCAGCAAAACAGGCCTAGAGCATAATACTACCACCACTATGCGTGACGATAGGTATAGTGTTCCTGGGATTAAAGGCCTCCCCTTTTCTCTTCCAAATATATTGTTGGGTATTGTTGCCAAACAGATCCATTTTTGTTTCATCTGACATCACATGGACAAAGACAAGACCTTCCGGAGGAAAGTTCTGTAGTCCGATGAAACAAAATGATCACTCTAGCTGGCAACTGGGGTGCTAATTGCCAGCTGATACCATATTTCCTTGATTAGCCGCCGGGCATGTAATATGCGCCTGCCTTGAATTACTGCCGAGTTTGTTCGCCAAATTTATAAACGAATGCTTACTTCTACCGTCAGGTCAAATTTGTGACTTCACGAGTGATGTTACCCCTACCATCATTTTCAAATTGGTAAAGGAGTTTTTTTTTTTGCTTTTATTATGTGTAAACCAGGGGTCTTGTTCCACAGCCATACAGATCACACTGATGGTTGTGATATAAAACAACTTTAACACTCATACTAATATGCGCCACACTCTGTGAACCCTAACCAAACAAGAATAACAAACACTTTTCTGGAGAACATTGGCTCTGTAACACATTATAAACGCAACATAAGAATTACCCAGAATTCCAATGCATCCATGACTCTTGAATCAGAATCAGAATCATTTTATTTGTCCATTCCAACATGTACAAGACACATCAGAACTGAAATTACATTTTCGGCACAGTCCCGCTAAGAGCAGACATACGTTACGGGGGGGGGGACACAAGACGAGACCTCCGACGGATCAGCCGGTTACAGCGCTCCTTAAAAAGATAAGAAAAGGGTGACATTAGGAGAGGGAGGGGGAGTAAAAAAATATCAGTCCAAGGCTAGACCCTCAGGAGAGGTCTAGACTGAGTCCAAGGAAAAAAACTCACATAGCATTGCACACATTAAACATACATATATTACACCAACTTGCAACAGAGGGAGGGGTGGGTTTGCGCAGGCCCGCTCCACAACCCCAGCTATATTATACACCCGCTAGCACCGAACCCCCCCCCCCCCCCCCTTCTCTCTCCGTGCGTCGGTTGAGGTGGGCGGTTTTGGGGGCGCGTGTATAATATAGCCAAAAATCATGGATGCATTGGAATTCTGGGTAATTCTTATGTTGCGTTTATAATGTGTTAAAGAGCCAATGTTCTCCAGAAATGTGTTTGTTATTCTTGTTTGAGGCTGGTTCACAGAGTGTGGCGCATATTCGTAAGAGTTTTAAAGTGGTTTATATCACAACCATCAGTGAAAATGTTATGGCTGTTGAGCAAGTATGCATTGCAATCTCGTATGAGAAGCAGCGAAATGCATGCGTCCTACCGGCACGCAGATAGCATGGTGGGCGCGATGACATGTTGTATGTAGAACAGTGGTCCCCAACCACCGGGCCGTGGCCGCAGAAGTATTTTTTTATGCAGTTTTTGCCTCTTTGAGCTGTAATTTGACCCCCTTAAAATGCTTCAAAGTGCAAGTTAACGCTCTACTATGCAAAGCCAAAGCCATTTATCAACAACATCCAGAAAAGCCGAGCTGTAATTTGACCCCTTTAACATGCTTCAAAACTCACCAACTTTTACACACACATCAGGACTGGCAAAAATTGCCATCCAATAAAAAACCAAACCCCAAAAATCAACATTGCGCTCTAGCACCCCCTAGGAAAAAACACAGACAAAACTGCTTGTAACTGCTGTTAGGAATGTCATAGAGACATGAAACAAAAACCTCTATGTAGGTCTGACTTAGACCAGGGCTTGAGTGGCGGGGGCAGCAGCCAAAGCGGACCCGACCAACGCTGCTTGCAGCTTTAATTATTTTTATTTTTTGTATTACACTCAATTTTTTACTGTATGAAATTGGTAAGCGCAGGGGTGAGAAGAGGTTAGAAAATTATTAGCGCCTGCTTAATTTTACCGCATGCCTTGAATAAACGCAGGAGTGAGAAGAGGTTTTAAATTAATTAGCGCCCCGGCGGCTAGTCAAGGAAATAAGGTATGCACACTGGTCGTCCACTAGCAATTAAATCATTCGTTGCCAGCTCGCGGTTTGCCTGCTAGTTGCCAGCTCGTAATTGGCGCCCAGTTTGCCAGCTTGTAATTATCGTGTTGGTTGCCAGATTGCAATCAATCCATCCGTTTTCTACCGCTTGTCCGTGTTTGGGGTAGCGGGAGATAGCAATTAACACTAATTAACAGCGAGTAAATTTTATACTAGTCGCCAGTTAGCGATTAAAAATACTAGTTGTCATCTCGCAATCATCGCGTCAGTTGTGATCTAGCAAATAGCATGCTAGTTTCCAGCTAGCGATTTGTGCGCCAGTTGTCAATTAGCCGTTAGAACACCAGTTGCCAGCAAGCAATTAGCGCGTTATTTACCAGCTAGGCATTAGCGTCACTACAGTGTTATTATTTGAATATCTTGTACCCTGCCTTCCAACCAAATGCAGCTGGGGTAGGCTCCAGCACCCCCCGCGACCCCAGAAGGGACAAGCGGTAGAAAATGGATGGATGGATAGTATGTCACAATAACTATGTAGCTTTATTGCAAACCTCATTTTGACAAGATAAATAAGTTGTTTAAGACTATTAGCTCTACAGAGTTGTAACGACAAGCCACAGTCCCATTATAAGGTGTTTAATAGCAAGGATTGGATGGTGTCGGACTTTGGCGAGCGCGGCAGAGAAGAGGCGCACAAAAGGAGACACAAAAGAGTCGCGCAGACAGAGCGGGGCGGCAGACGAGAGACAGGCGGCACGATGCCCACCCAGCCGGACGACCGTGAAAAGACCTTTCTGACGAGCAGAGACAAAAGCGTGTAAGCTGTGAAATAACACCGAGACTGTTTAGTCCTGCACAAGCTGACCAAAACACTGCTGCTCCTTCTTTTTGCTGCCTTCTCTACACAAGTCCTGCTCTGTGGGCTTTCACTGAGTGGACTGACAGGTGTTGCATAGCTACATAATAGCTCATCATTATTTCATAATATAAGTGTATAAATAAATATATATATGTATATGTATAATGTTACATTATACATATACATAATAAAATTATGCGCAGAATAATAATATACATAATAAATATATGTATGAATCAGTATATAGTAATTTATTGTATATAATAAATAAATGTATGTATAAATACATTTAATGTAATAAGATCATGCATATAACACATATATATATGTGTGTATATATATATACATATATATATATATATATATATACATATAATAAGTAAACAAATGTATATATGAATAAATTTATAGAACTAAATAATATCTGCGATGAGTTGGCGACTTGTCCAGGGTGTACCCGCCTTCCGCCCGATTGTAGCTGAGATAAGCACCAGCGACCCCAAAGGGAAAAAGCGGTAGAAAATGGATGGATGGAACAAAATAACATGTATAATAAATAAGTCAATGTATGCTTGTATATATAATAAAATAATATATGATGAATTAATGTATATATGAAATTTAATACATGATAAAATAATGCATATAATAATAAATGTATATATATATATACTAAAATAATGTAATACATAAATAATAGTTAAATAAATTAATGTATATAAGAAGAAATATACATAATAAAATGTCTATAATAATTTTTTTATAAATAAAGCTATGTATAATAAAATTATGTATGTATATAGTAATATATTGTATATGATAAATAAATGTATGTATAAATTACTTATATGTAAGAAGATCGTGTATTTAATAATAATAATATATATTAAATAAACAAATGTATATATGAAAAAATATATACAACAAAATAATATATATAATAAGTCAATGTATGATTAAATATACATATAGGTGTACCCCGCCTTCCTCCCGATTGTAGCTGAGATAGGCGCCAGCGCCCCTCGCGACCCCGAAAGGGAATAAGCGGTAGAAAATGGATGGATATATATATATATATATATATGTATTAGAATAATATATATAATGAATTAATGGACATATGAAATTTAATACATAATAAAATAATACATATGATATATATAATAAATACACATACTAAAATAATGTATGTAATACATACATAATAAATAAATAAATTTATATATGAAGAGATATAAGTAATACAATTTCTTTAAATAATTATGTATAAATAAAGCTACATATAATACAATTATGTATGCAGTAATATATTGTATATAATAAATAAATCTATGTATAAATTACTTTATATGTAATAAGATCATGTATATAATAAATACATAAATGAATGTATGTATGTATAATAAATTATTGTGTATAATAATTCACATGTAACACATGTATCAATGCATGAACATGCATAGTAAAATAATGCATATGATAAGATATAAACAAATTGTATGTATAAATAGATGGATAATAATAGTATGTATAATAAATGCTGAATTTTTTTAATGAATACATATATACAGCGTATAATAATGTTAATAAAATAAATATATATAATAAGTAAATGTATCTATAAATGAATATATATAAAATAATGTATATAATAATAATGATAATGAAAATAAGGAATAATAATAGGTAAAGAGCTGGCGACTTGTCCGGGGTGTACCCCGCCTTCCGCCTGATTGTAGCTGAGATAGGCACAATCGCCCCCCCGCGACCCCCAAGGGAATAAGCGGTAGAAAATGAATGGATGTTATTGGTACAAAAACATAATTCATCATGCAAATGATCACAACCAACAGGTTTTTGGTCTACAAGCGTGTCATAAAACCTCAATGGTGTGTGTGTGTGTGCATGTGTGCGTGCGTGTTTGTGTGTGTGCGCGTGTGCGTGCGTGTTTGTGTGTGTGCACGTGTGCATGTGTGTGTGCGTGTGTGTGTGTGTATGTGTGTGTGTGTGCATTGAGCCATGAAGAAAGGAAGAAAAGGTTTGAGGAGGAAAGAAAAGAGGAGGGAGGACACAAGGCGACCAGAAGGAACTCTGACAGGTGATTGGCTGACTCGTCCAGAGGTGACATCATCTATCATTTGAATAATCCCTCACCCTGGGACGTGATTGGCTGCTCGTTTCGCTATTCACTCCTTTCAATTTCTGCATGGCGCGCTGTCTGTTCAATGATGCCTTCAGGGAAGATTAGTAACTTCCACCTCTCAGTGGGTCGTCTTTACAATACAAATGGTGACGTCACCACGTGCACGCTACAATTACACTATTTCACTTGTTTATATAGAAACTTGACATGAGTCCGGTTTAAGTATATTTATGGATATTATTATTATTATTTTCATTATATCCATCCATTTCTACCGCATGTCGATTTATGTATATATATATATATATATATATATATATATATATATATCATGTTTTTAAAGGGTTTGGAAATCATATATTTAACCATTTATTTTTGACCAAAAATGTTTGAAATATGTGTCAATATAACTGTTACAGCATCAGATAATAATATATATACAATGTTTGCTTTTGATTATTTTTTTTATTTTGTGTGTTTGGTGTAGCCTTTGCGTGTTTTTTACAGTTTTAATTTCTATTACTTTATTATGCGTGAATAAGGTGAACCACTGTATTATTGCATGAATATTGTTACATCGTTTGTTATATTCCTACATTTTATATGATTTCTTTAATAAATATGTGAAAAAAAAACATTTGGGGATTAAATCAGTCACACTTTAAATATTTGTATTGTACTAATAAAATAACGACTAGTGATAACTAGCAACATTTTACTAGTAACAGTGAACAGACACATATATATCCGTCCATCCATTTTATATCACTTGTCCTTTTTGGGGTCGCTGGAGCCTATCTCAGCTGCATTCGGGCGGAAGGCGGGTTACACCCTGGACGAGTCGCCATCTCAACGCAGGGCACACACACACACACACACACACACACACACACACATATATATATATATACATATATATATACAAACCCAGTTTCCATATGAGTTGGGAAATTGTGTTAGATGTAAATATAAACGGAATACAATGATTTGCAAATCATTTTCAACCCATATTCAGTTGAATGCACTACAAAGACAACATTTTTGATGTTCAAACTCATAAACTTTTTTTGAAAATAAAAATTAATTTAGAATTTCATGGCTGCAACATGTGCCAAAGTAGTTGGGAAAGGGCATGTTCACCACTGTGTTGCATCACCTTTTCTTTTAACAACACTCAATAAACGTTTGGGAACTGAGGAAACTAATTGTTGAAGCTTTGAAAGTGGAATTCTTTCTCATTCTTGTTTTATGTAGAGCTTCAGTCGTTCAACAGTCCGGGGTCTCCGCTGTCGTATTTTACGCTTCATAATGCGCCACACATTTTCGATGGGACACAGGTCTGGACTGCAGGCGGGCCAGGAAAGTACCCGCACTCTTTTACTACGAAACAACGCTGTTGTAACACATGGCTTGGCATTGTCTTGCTGAAATAAGCAGGGGCGTCCATGATAACATTGTTTGGATGACAACATATGTTGCTCCAAAACCTGTCTGGACCATTCAGCATTAATGGTGCCTTCACAGATATGTAAGTTACCCATGCCGTGGGCACTAATACACCCCCATACCATCACAGATGCTGGCTTTTGAACTTTGCGCCTATAACAATCTGGATGGTTATTTTCCTCTTTGTTCCGGTGGACACCGCGTCCACAGTTTCCAAATATAATTTCAAATGTGGACTTGTCAGACCACAGAACACTTTTCCACTTTGCATCAGTCCATCTTAGATGAGCTCGGGCCCAGCAAAGCCAGCGGCGTTCCTTGGTGTTGTTGATGAATGGGTTTGGCTTTGCATAAAAGAGTTTAACTTGCTTTTACAGATGTAGCAACCAACTGTAGTTACTGACAGTGGTTTTATGAAGTGTTCCTGGGTCCATGTGGTGATAACCTTTACACACTGATGTCGTTTTTTGATGCAGTACCACCTGACGGATCAAAGGTCCGTAATATCATCGCTTACGTGCAATGATTTCTCCAGATTCTCTGAACCTTTGGATGATTTTACGGACCGTAGATGGTAAAATCCCTAAATTCCTTGCAATAGCTCGTTGAGAAATGTTGTTCTAAAACTGTTCCACAATTTGTTTACAAAGTGGTGACCCTCGCCCCATCCTTGTTTGTGAATTACTCAGCATTTCTTGGAAGCTGCTTTTATACCCAATCGTGGCACCCACCTGTCCCCAGTATTTATTGCCACCTTTCCCAACTTCTTTGTCACGTGTTGCTTGCATCAAATTTTAAAGTTAATGATTGTTTGCAAAAAGAAAATGTTTATCCGTTTGAACATCAAATATGTTGTCTTTGTAGCATATTCAACTGAATATGGGTTGAAAAGGATTTGCAAATCATTGTATTCTGTTTATATTGACATCTAACACAATTTCCCAACTCATATGGAAACGGGGTTTATATATATATATATATATATATATATATATATATATATATACATATATATGTATATATTTACACACATATATACAAATATACACATTTATACACACACATATATACATACACACATTTATATGTATACACAAAAATGTATACTGTATATATACAGACGTATATACTCATATACATACACAAACATACACACACATATATACACTAATATACACACACACATTTATACACGCATATATATAAACACATATATATACACAAATTTATATGTATACACAAACATTTATACACACATATATACGCACACATATACACACACGCGTATATATACACACACATATATATACACGCATTTATATGTATACACAAACATACATACACACATATACACATGTATATATAAACACACACATATATATATATGCACATTTATACACACATATATATACACACACACATTTATATGTATACATAAACATATATACTTTGTATATATACACATATATATATATACACACTTATATAAACACTTATATATACACACATATATATACACACACACATATATACTGATATACACGTATATACACACACGCATATATACTCACACATATACACACATATACATATACACACAAACATTTATATGTATACAACAAACATATAAACTGTATATAAATACACACATACATATATACACACACACACACACACATTTATATGTATACATACACATTTACTGTATACATACACACATATATACACATGTATTATATTTTCATGCACAAATAAAAACGTTTTGAAATCATATACATCAGGGAGACAAGCAGATTTATAAGTATTTATTCTTCCAAAAAATGTTTGAAATATGTTTGTCTATTTCTTGCATGATCTGATAATATACAAATTATATTATTCATTTGTATTTTCATTGTGTGTATGTTTTGTAGAATATTAAATATGTATTTCCTATTATTTTATCATTTTCCACAAATAGGTGTACATAATGTGTTGATTTTTTTAATTGAATATTTACATATTCAACGCAAATATTTCCAATGTCACCCCGTCCTTCAGTAATCGTATTCGCTGTTCCATGATTATTGTCCTCCAAGATGGCCATATCTATCAACGACCTCGCTCAGCTTCCAGTTATCCCACATTTTCCCCCGGTCCGTGAAAGCATCCCTCTCCTCCGCCTGTCCATCCATCGGTTCCCGGGTCTGCGCGCGTGACAGCTCGTGTGCACGCGCTTGCGTGTGTGTAAGTGTAAACGGGCGCGCGCGTGCGTGTGGTTAATGAAGCGTCATTCTCTCTCTCTCTCTCTCTCTCTCTCTCTTTCTTCCTCCCAGCGAACAAGCATCACTTGTTTAAAAAAAAAGAGACACCAAAAAAAAAAAAGAAGAAAGGAGGAGAAGTTGCCTGGACTGGAAGCCGTCAACACGTCTACGTCGTGACCTCCTTCTCCGTCGTTTCTTCCCGGAGAATCTGAAAGAGGCGGCCGGTGAAGACTGGGCGTAGCTGGGCAGGATCTTGCTAGCTCGCCGCTGCACTGCCTGGTGAGTGTTAGCATGCTAGCATCACTTTTCTCACCGGCGTAGCTAATTATCGCTCATTTAGACAATAAAAACCTTCTTTTTTGGCGTCATTTTTTAGAAAGGCGGCCGAGGCGGTTTGGTACATACCTGCCTGTTATTATTCACAAAAATACTCAACAGTTTGCCATGGTAATGTAGGAGGGTGTTAAGGCGTTTTTGCCTCAGTTTCACTTTCACATTGGCTGAAAAGGGCTTTATTGGGCGGTGGCGGGCAGCATGGGAGCTAAAACACATTTATTCTTGGAAAAATGCTCATGTTGGGCTTTTTCCAGAGAGATTTATCAACATTGTCCATCTTTTTTTTTTCAAATTCTGCATCCCCCTCACCCTCATGCTACACCGTGGATGCCCATTGTTCTGGGAGTGCTCAGAAATGTTCTTGTCTCATTTTAGAGTGTGTGTGTGTGTGTGTGTGTGTGTGTGTGTGTGTGTGTGTGTGTAGGCTAGGGTTGGGTGGGCGAGGGGGGCTGTCTGCAGCTCCATTGAAATGAAACCTTCCATATTAATCTGCCAAAAAGAAGAATTCACCCACACCTCGAAGAAGCTGTTTGAATCCCAGGATAATTTTGTTATTTGTATGTTTTTTTTTGTAAAAACTTACAAAAAGAAAAAAATATATCTACATATATTTTAACATGCAATCTAATTTCTTAACGACACCGCCATTTTACTCTGGGAATCATTAGCCGGAGAACCTCGCCGGCGAGAACAGAGCAGGCACAAGACATTGAAACAACGTTGAGATTTTCTTGTTGAATTAGGTTCTGAGGTTGAGTTTAACGTTGCAACAACATGCTTTTTGACGCCGTTTAATCAGCGTCAGGTTCTGAAGTAGACCCTGAGCATGAACTAGTCAGACTAGATCGGACCAATCTAAGTCTATGAGCATGAACTAGTCAGACGACATCATCTGACCAATCTAAGTTTATGAGTATGAACTGGTTGGACTCGATTTGACCAATCTAAGTCTATGACCATGAACTAGTCAGACAAGAGCATCTGACCAATCTATTTCTGTGAGTATGAACTTGTCGAACTAGATCTGACCAATCTAATTCTATGAGCATGAATTAGTCAGACAAGATCATCTGACCAATCTAAGTTTATGAGCAAAAACTAGTCAGACTAGATCTGACCAATCTAAGTCTATGAGGGTGAACTGGTTGGATTAGTACTGAAAAATCTAAGTCTATGACCATGAAGTAGTCAGATGAGAACATCTGACCAATCTAATTCTATGAGCATGAATTAGTCAAGCAAGATCATCTGACCAATCTAAGTTTATGAGCAAGAACTAGTCAGACTAAATCTGACCAACCTAACTCTATGAGCGGGAACTGGTTGGATTAGATCTGACAAATCTAAGTCTATGACCATGAAGTATTCAGATATGATCATCTGACCAATCTAAGTCTATGACCATGAACTGGTTGGACTACATCTAACCAATCTAACTCTATGAGCATGAACTAGTCAGATTAGATCTGACCAATCCAAGTATTTGAGCATGAACTAGTCAGACTAGATCTGACCAATCTAAGTCTATGAGCATCAACTGGTTGAACTAGATCTGACCAATCTAAGTCTCTGACCATGAACTAGTCAGACAAGATCATCTGACCAATCTAAGAGTATGAGCAAGAACTGGTTGGACTAGATCTGGCCAATCTAATTCTATGACCATGAACTAGTCAGACGAGATCATCTGACCAATGCAAGTCTATGAGCATGAACTGGTTGGACTACATGTGGCCAACCTAATTATATGACCATTAACTAGTCAGACAAGATCATCTGACCAATCTAAGTCTATAACCATGAACTAGTCAGACAAGAGCATCTGACCAGCTATGTCTATGAGCATGAACTAGTCGGACTAGATCCGACCAATCAAATTTTATGAGCATGAATTAGTCAGACTAGATCTGACCGACCAAAGTATATGACCATGAACTAGTTGAACTAGATCTGACCAATATAAGTCTGAGAGCATGAACTAGTCTGACTTGATCGGACCAATCCCAGTCTATGAGCATGAACTAGTTGGACTAGAGCTGACCAATCTAATTATATAAGCATGAATTAGTCAGACTTGATCATCTGACCAAACTAATTCTATGAGCATGAACTAGTTGTATTAGACCTGACCAATCTAATTCTATGACCATGAACTAATCGGACTAGATCTGACCAATCTAGGTCTATGAGCATGAATTGATCAGACAAGATCTGACCGACCAAAGTCTTTTGACCATGAACTAGTTGAACTTGAGCTGACCAATGTAATTCTATGAGCATGAACTACGAACCCCAATTCCATATGAGTTGGGAAATTGTTTTTGATGTAAATAAAAACGGAATACAATGATTTTCAACCCATATTAAATTAAATGCACTACAAAGACAGCATATTTCATTTTCAAACTCATAAACTTTATTATTTTTTGCAAATAATAATTAACTTAGAATTTCATGGCTGCAACACCTGCCAAAGTAGTTGGGAAAGGGCGTGTTCACCCTGTGTTACATCACATTTTCTTTTTACAACACTCAATAAACATTCGGGAACTGAGGAAACTAATTTTTGAATGTTTGAAAGTGGAATTCTTTCCCATTCTTATTTTATGTACAGCTTCAACAGTCCGGGGTCTCCGCTGTCGTATTTTACGCTTCATAATGCGCCACACATTTTCGATGGGAGACAGGTCTGGACTGCAGGCGGACCAGGAAAATACCTGCACTCTTTTTTTATGAAGCCACGCTGTTGTAACACGTGCTGAATCTGACTTGGTATTGTTTTGCTGAAATAAGCAGGGGCGTCCATGAAAAAGACGGCGCTTAGATGGCAGCATATGTTGTTCCAAAATCTGTATGTATCTTTCAGCATTAATGGTGCCTTCACAGATGTGTAAGGTACCCATGCCGTAGGCACTAATGCACCCCCATACCATCACAGATGCCGGCTTTTGAATTTTGTGTCGATAACAGTCTGGATGGTTCGCTTCCCCTTTGGTCTGGATGACACTGTCGAATATTTCCAAAAACAATTTGAAATGTGGACTCGTCAGACCTCAGAACACTTTTCCACTTTGCATCAGTCCATCTTAGATGATCTCTGGCCCAGAGAAGTTGGCGGCGTTTCTGGATGTTGTTGATAAATGGCTTTCACTCTGCATAGTAGAGCTTTAACTTGCACTTACAGATGTAGCGACGAACTGTATTTAGTGACAGTGGTTTTCTGAAGTGTTCCTGAGCCCATGTGGTGATATCCTTTAGAAGTTGATGTCCGTTTTTGATACAGCGCCGTCTGAGGGATCGAAGGTCACGGTCATTCAATGTTGGTTTCCGGCCATGTTGCTTACGCGGAGTGATTTCTCCAGATTATCTGAACCTTTTGATGATATAATGCAGTGGTCCCCAACCACCGGACCGTGGCCCGATTGGTACCGGGCCGCAGAAGAATTTTTTATTTAAAAAAAAAAAATATATATATATATATATTTTATTAAATCAACATAAAAAACACAATATACACTTACAAATAGTGCAACAACCACAAAAACTCCATTTTTCATGACAAAAACATCCCTTTTTCATGACAAAGAAGAAAAAAAAAAATGACACCCCCCCGGGCCGCGGGACAAATTATTAAGCGTTGACCGGTCCGCGGATACAAAAAGGTTGGGGACCACTGATATAATGGACCGTAGATGTAGAAATCCCTAAATTTCTTGCAATTGCACTTTGAGAAACGTTGTTCTTAAACTGTTTGACTATTTGCTCACGCAGTTGTGGACAAAGGGGTGTATCTCGCCCCATCCTTTCTTGTGAAAGACTGAGCATTTTTGGGAAGCTGTTTTCATACCCAGTCATGGCACCCACCTGTTCCCAATTAGCCTGCACACCTGTGGGCTGTTCCAAATAGGTGTTTGATGAGCATTCCTTAACTTTATCAGTATTTATTGCCACCTTTCCCAACTTCTTTGTCACATATTGCTGGCATCAAATTCTAAAGTTAATGATTATTTGCAAAATAACAAATGTTTATCAGTTCGAACATCAAATATGTTGTCTTTGTAGCATATTCAACTGAATATGGGTTGAAAAGGATTTGCAAATCATATTTATATAAAAACAATTTCCCAACTCATATGGCAACAGCGTTTGTAGTTAGACTAGATCTGATCATCTAAGTCTGTGAGCATGAACTAGTCAGACTAGATCTAACGAATCTAAGTCTGTGAGCTAGAACTAGTTTAGACTAGATCTGACCAATCTTAGTCTTAAGGCATGAACTGGTCAGAGTAGATCTGACCAATGTTATATGAACTGATAAAGCTTGCTTGGATTACAGACGAACCATCCAATTGCAATCGACCAAATGCCCCGAGGACAACAAATGATCTTCATGTGTGGGCGAAACGCGTTTTTTCAAATATCCGCGTTGGTGTGACCATAGCCTCACACTGGCATGTAATCACGGGTGATTAATGTCAGCCCTATAAGTGATCAGCTATTGTGCTTTAGGAGTTAGGGCTGTAGGCGCTGAGAGCGGCTTCTTTGCACACACTCTTTCAGCGAGTGTGCGCAACAAGACGGATGACTCTCCCATCTAGAACAATGGAGAGGAGAGATGGCTGCCAGTCGCGCCTCACCAAGAGTATTTACCAACGTGCAAACATGTGAAAATCTTTATGTCCATCCCGAATCGCTGTCCTTCACCCTCTGAGGTTATGTGGGCGTAGTCGTGGGCGTAGGTGGGCGGTGATGGACATTGAGTGTATTGGCATCATCCTAAGTAAATGGCACCTTCGCCCGACTAATAAAAGCACTTTTAAGGTTCGGCCGCAGAGGGCTTGGAGACAGTCCAATACTCTTAAATCTGAGGCGGGCTAAGAACATCAGCTAGTCCGCCCACACGGTGCACTGCTGAGAGAATGGCTGACTCACAGTGTTGGCGGCGTATCTGGAGGACAGACAAGGCATGGCAGAACGACCACAGTCTAATGCAATCACATGAAATTGAATTTAGCTGCCATTAAAGACCACACTTTGTTTTTATAAGCCCTTTTAAGTTGGTTTTGAAATGATTATTAGCTTGCAGAGCAGGAGTACTGCCAGACTGTTTTTGTTTTTTTTGTTGCTTCGAGAGTTTGTTGTTAAATGCAAAAATGACATTGAAACTAAGGCTGGGCGATAAAACGATATCATTATACATCGCGAAAATTAATGTGTTCGATAAAACGTAGGATGTATTTTTTTTCTTCGTGGGAAGAAACAGGAAGTTGCATGAACAGAGGCCCTGATAAACGCAGGAAGTGATCACGGATAACAGCCACTCATGTGACAGTATCAACTATCGGGTTCTGTTGCGCCATCTTGTCGTCTCGCGGTTGATTCTTTGCATGAAGTGAGAAGAGAAGGTAAAAACGAGTGCCGCAGAAAGAGAGGAAATCAGCGTAAAATACACGTCACTTTGACAGTATGCCAGTTTTTTGGATCTTTTTTGGAAAACAAACCTTAGTCAGACCAAGGTGCTCGTAATCAGAAATACCACACCACCTTGGCTTAGCCACGTTCACTTTTGAAACAGTTTGTCTCCGGTTTAAATGTGTACATTATCACAATTTGCACTCATTTGTTGCACTTTATTAAGTATTTCTTACATATTCCTTATTTGTGCACCATCATTTTAAGAGGTTGTTAAGTGTTCAATGTGATTTTAGAATTGTCTTTACATTCTTTAAGTGTTTTTCATGGTTGTGTTGACATTTTCTTTCCTTTTTACCTTGATAGCTAAGAGTATTATTATAACCAGAGGAAGGTTACATTTCAAATAAAAATGTTTGCATTTAATATATTTTTTATCCATAAGTCATAAAAATATCAATAATTATCGATATCGACTGAACTAAAACACTTGTATTGTGCTACAGTTTTCAACCTTGTTGCCCGGTCCTAGTTGAAACCATTTTTACAAAACTGTGTTGTCAAGCAGACTCTTGTTTTTAGTTGAAAGGAGTTTTAGAGCCAAACAAAATAGACAAAAATCATTGGAAATATGAAAACTCCTCCATTGACTGACATTGGGATGCATAATGCAACCAACATTTATTGATTGATTCAGTGGTTTAGATGTATTTAGGGATTTTATTTTCAAGCCAATACCATTAACTTCCCGTTTCTCAAGACCAATATGGATAAACGCTAACCTATTTGTATCTCTTATTTTCAAAATTTAGATTTAGCTATAATTTGTGTGCACTTGGAGGTAAGAAAGACTCCAACAGAGGTGTGCTTGACAAACTACCTGTAGATTTTTCCGAAGCAAATATGATATCACTGCCAAGTAAGGCTAAAATCATATTCATAAATCTGTATTGAAGCATATCAGTGTGTGCAGGAGTGTGGTGATGGAATCATATTTGCATCCCCAAAAGAAGAAGTACTAACCGTGGCTCCGGGTGGTTGGCTGGCCGGCGAGGTCCAGTGTCTGTTGTATGCACACACAAATAAACAGTTTTCATGCAGAAAACAAACCTTTTAACATCATTCCAACCTTTATTGAAAACGGTTGTTGACAAAGACGTCGATTTGGGAGAGGGAGTGGCTTATTTTGAAATGAAACCCAATAAAAACGTCCAAAACGGAGTCACCAAAGCCTAGGATTCTTTGTTTGTGCACTCGATTACGCGGAATAGTACGCGGGCAAACAGACTAGTTTGTCACGCGCAATATTTGGCCGTACGATAACAGATATCAGGACAAACTTGTTGCAAAATGTACAAAAAAACATCATACAAAAGTGGAGCGTCCGGATATCAAGGTACCGTGTTTGTTTTTAAACCCATTAAGAACATGTAGTAAAAAAGCCAGCATATTAAATAGTGTTGGTTAAGGTTACATGCATCGTTGCAGTTTTATTTTGACTTTTATTAGTTACTGTTAAACACAGGAAAGACATACAGCTTTTAATTTGCACCCTCTGTTCAGATTATTTCATGAAAAACCCTCTTAATGAGCATGAACTGTCATTTTCACGTGGAATGGCTTTTGCAAGCCTGTGTCTTAGAGCCATTTAGAATTTAATGACCCGTTTTGCTCCCAGCTGGCCTCTTAACCCGAGGAGGGATACGATTGTTGCATTAATAGACTTGTGAGTCAGCTCGCCCTTAGCCTAAGGACTGGTGTTGGGTGAATGTGTGACTCACAATGAAATCCCCCCACAGTTCTCTAAATCTCAATAGTGACAAGGGCAAGCCTGTGCCTCTGGTCATCAGTCTTTTTTCATCCAGAACCCGTGATCCCTGCACTTCTCAGCATCAATAAAACAACCACCGCTATGCTTAGCTCTGTTTAAAGCCAAGGCAGCAACAACAACAACACAAGAGGTTTATTTTGAGATTAATTAATCTGTAGATAGTCCTGATATCCAATTTTGTTCATCTTAAGAGACATGCTAAAGGAAATGTAGTAAAGTATACACTGATTCTAAAGCAATGATGAGCATCGGTATTGTCTGGGCAGTCCCAGTCTTGGTTGCTGTTGTCACAGTTGAGAAGGCAGGCAGTTGGCACTGGGGCTTTATTTGCCAGCAGCTGCAATAATTTGCTGTGTTTGGACTTTATGAATTCCTTTGGTGGGTGGATGTATAATAGTTTCACATCCTTCCCTCAGTTTGGTCTTATAGAACTATGAAGATGGCACGACAGTTCCTGGAAAATTGTCAACAGACATGCGCTACTACATACAACGTGTGGCCTACAGATTTTGGTGTCGTCTGTTGTCAAGTAATCGGAATAAAGCCCCAATTATAGGGGTGTAACGGTACGTGTATTTGTATTGAACCGTTTCGGTATGGGGGTTTCGGTTCGGTGCGGAGGAGTACCGAACGAGTTTCACACGAACATATTAAGTAGCCGCCTATTCTAAAGTCTTAACAAGCTGCTCTGCTCCGTTCTGCCTCTGTGTCTGTCTGTACACAGCACCCAGCATTGTCCCGCCCACACAACCATCTGATTGGTTACATACTAAGCCAATCAAGCAGTGCGTATTCAGAGCGATGTAGTCAGCGCTTTAGCATCGAGCAGATATGAGTTTAACAGGGGAGAAACGGACTCTTCCCAAATTATACTAAACACTTCCTAGTCAACTAATTTCTAAACATCACTATCAGCCCGTTGACCTTCTAGAAACAAACCGCAGCTCAGCTAACTCGCAGTTCTGGCTTTAGGTGAAGGCTAGTTAGCTTTTAGTGTAACGTTAGCTCATTTTGCGGCGTGTGTGTGTGTGTTACGGACAGTGTTGATTGAGGTGTGTTGAAGCAGCAAAAAAAGACATTATATTAAATGAAGAGTTTCTGTCTGTGATAGTGTATATAATAATGTAAGTGCATCATAAAGCCTACATGAACTCCATGGTCTTCAGGGATGAATAGTCTCTCCTATTGCTATTGTGCTATTTTTTTTTAGCTATAGTTACATTAATCATTACTAATGTAGCAGCCTAGTTTTGAATGGCTATCACATGTTGATAAAAATATAACAATTACATAATAAAAGTCAACTACAGGCTTCCCAAATGTTGTAATAAATTAAGCATGATGAGTTGATTTGAAACTGTTTAATGTTGCACTTTTTATATGTAGAAGAAAAGTTGCATCATTTTATTTTATCAAAGCAACAATTTGAGGCAGTTTAATGTGGATTAACGCGGGCAGAATTATTATAGTGTTCCCAATGTTAAAAGGATCAAGCCATTGTTTACAAATTTGGTAAATAAATAACCAAAAAATTTATATTTTGTTGTTTTCTTACTGTACCGAAAATGAACCGAACCATGACCTATAAACCGAAGTACGTACCGAACCGAAATTTTTGTGTACCGTTACACCCCTACCCAATTAGAATACGAATATTTCATATAAACACGTCAAATGGAAGATTCTGATACAATACAGTCCATTCAGAGAGAAACTTAATTCCCAACTAGAATGGTGGTTTATGCTATTCAGAACGGCATCCATGTACACACCCATTCGAATCTTGTCTTCATGGTTGGGGTAAATCACCTTCGCTACTACGTCAGTGTGACCTGTTTCAGTCTTTTTGACAGCCGGATGTTGACACCAAGAAGGAAACATGGTGGGAAGGAAGCAGTATATGTCTGTTGCCGACATAACTTTGTTGTTAGAAACATTTGAAATAACTCAAGATTGTGGAACATCTTGGTGGTCCAAAGGCTAGAAACAAGAGTTGATCAAACAAGTTCATAAAAAACTGCAGGAAACCGGATTGCACTGAACAATGGATCAGATTAAAAACTGCTAGAGAAGTTTGAAAGCTAAAAGACAAAACGGTAAAAGTGGATCTGGCCCCGCCAGCTTTCAGTTTTACAGTCTGACGGATGACTTTATAAGCGATGGACTTTTGTCAAATTTGCCTTTCTACGGCATGGATGTTTTTTTTGGAGGAGGAAACTGTTACACGCATGAGGACAAAAACAACCCCAAAGTTCATGAGGAAAATAGGGCAATCACTGGTAAACTGATTCATATAAACAAACACGGCACCAGTGAGGAGGAAAATTAAACGTGCAAAGGACAAGTGGCGGATGAGCTAAGGACGTGCAGTTAACGGAAGGCGGAAATAGTTTCTTTTTCTACCATTTCTAGAATTTCTGCAGTTTGTGATTGCCCAGGCGGTTTATTCTCCTTAAATGCTTGGTGTGTGAATACGCACGTCACGATCGAAACAAATTATTGTCCTTGTAAACCATGGATTTGGAATTCCAATCAACCAAATTTTACATCAGATAATTTCACGCTAAAAAGTGTAGCTATTATTAAACTTTTTGCTGTAAGTGCCAACCTCCCTTATTTCTACATTTCCTAACAATAATATAGGCCGCTTATACTTTGTTTATGCATATTTGTTTGGTTGTTTAGGCTTGGCCCAATAGTGGTTAGTGATGCATGTCGAGAAGGGTGAGGTTAGTTTTTACACAGTTGTAATTATTATGTCTAGTCAGCCGTCCACAGTATTTGTTTTCTTGCAGAGGATCTGATTCCATCTGGAACATGCCTTGCTCCTCTTCCTCTTTAGGTCATAATCCTCTTATGGACACAGTTGTTCCACTTATACTTGCCCAGCCGGCCGTCATGTCCTGTACAAAATCCAGTGTGCCGACAGCCTCCTGGGTCTGTTTTTGCCATCCTGTCCAGATGCGTAGGTTTTACCTCTTCCACTGTTTGCTTTATCTTGTGTCACTGATCCAAGCCACCAGCTGGTCCTAGGCTCGGCTGATCTCATTTACCCCCAGAGAGGAGCTTGTTTGTGGGCAGACAGCCCATTATGGAGATGATCCAGCAGCTCTTCAAGTTACAAATTAGCCTTAGCCTGTTGCTCGGTCCATAGACCTAAAAAGAGTCACTGCCATTTTTCGTTTCTCCCCGGGGAAAATGTTAAAAGCATCAGAGGAACACCTGCCTCCTAATGCACTTCCTCTGTGGCACTAGCAGGCATACCCCCTCCCTCCCACTGTGTCTCGTGGGATCAATATCCACACAGTTAAGCTTTGCACTGTCACTGTCTCTGTAGGTGGTGGGCACCAGTCTGGCTGTATCAGGACACACTGATTAAACACTGATGGGGCCTTGTTTGTGGCTGGGGTATTGTCTTTTCCAGGGCCGGCTAACCCATTGGCCCTGCATCCCCACGGTATTGTTTAATTTCTGGACCATTCCAAGGTCTAAACTGTCTCTCCGTTGTTGTATTTGCTATTTCTCGAGCATATCTTTACCCCTCCTGCCGATGTAGTTTTCATTCTTACACTTTTTACGACAGTAAACTGAGAGCAACTGTACAAGATTAGTATCTCTCTTTGTCCAGGGTTAACAAGCTCTGTCATGTGTTAATCTGTCCATCTACACGGGGGGTGGGGGTTGTCTCGCAGATTGTGACCACACTTTTGGAATAACTGAGTTTTAGTGTTTGGATGCATTTGATGTTTGCAAGAGATTGTTTATTGGGAGGAGTTTGAAACTATAATCGACACTATATATTTATTTGTAATTTATTTCAGTTCAGTTTCAGTTTGCAGATATGGTAATAAACCACTGTGTGCATGATCGATTATACTGTATAGCCTCAGTAGCTGCCACAGGGTGCTTCTCTGATTCTTTTTATCTAGTCATTCATTCAAGGGCAATTTAACATCTCAGAGTGAAAGTCCAATGAGTCCTTAGGATTAGTACCAGCCCTTCTAATCACGTTTCTGAGATCCAGGTGTCTGTCACGCAAGCTGCCGCTCTGTTGTACACACACACACACACACACACACACACACACACACACACACACACACACACACACACACCAGCGACGTAAACAAGTAGACAGAAAAAGACTTGTTTGCTCCTTACAGTGGAGCTTTTAATCTGGCCAAGTTTGACTCGTAAAGTGTCTCAGCAGACCGTTGAACCACTGGATGGATATTGACTGATGCGGATAGCTGCACTGCGCACATTTCAGGAGCTTGCGAGCCTGCCGTCCATGCAAGATACAACCGGTCTGTATCACCAATATCTTCAATATTTTCCATTTTCCTGTGTTAAGTTCATTTCAATTGTAGACATTTGGAGATTTAACTTGAAATGTCTTAAAAACTATCTTGCTTCTTCTAGCTCCCTGCTTGGACTGTCCTCCTACAAACATGCTTTGTTTGGAATTTGTGTGACAGTCAGAGACATAGGCGGTTTCCTGACCTCAAGTTGGGGGTGTTTGTGGAATGTTTGTGCTCTGATAAGTGTTGCATTGATAGAGGCAGCTCAGTATCATCTATGTTGTTTATTTTTCGCTACGATCCGGCAAATGCAATTCCCTTTATACTTTCAGCACAGACACATATTTTTGTTGTCGGTTTACGTAGGCCTGTCACATAACCTTTCTTTTCACAATATGGTTTCTGTAATATGGAACACAACGGGTTTAGCAATCTCAAATTAGAATGAATAGTCTGTCGAGTCTGCTGTTGTGATTTACCATAGGTTGAATGGACAACCCACAGCCCCTTGCTAAGATGTGGCGTCGGGATTCTGACCCTCTCTGCAAGGGGTTGAATCCTACATTGTCACCCTGCCTCTGAAGAGAAATTACTTCTCTTTGCAAACAGGAGATTCCACACACACAAAGGCACACATACTCACAAATTGTGAGTCCATTCGGCGGTCACTTGAAGCAAGGGAACAGTAAGTTAATACAACATTTGCAGTGTTTTGCCTCACACTAAAATACAAACTTTTTAATGAAACTATTTCAGTAGTTCCACAATTTACGAGCTTAATTGGCTCTGTGATGGAACTCATAACTCAAAACATTTCTATTTCGAATAGGGTTGTGTACTGAATCCGATACTTTTTTGACGCATGCACTAAATTAGTCTAAAATAGTTTGGCTCTAAATAAGCCTCGTACAGTCCGTGGAAACACCTTAATCCGATCGTTTTTGGTTTTTGAAAAGTCGGACTAACACACCTGAACTATGCGATAGGAAACCAGATCTCTCGAGGGTGTGTTCCGGTGAGGAATCTTTGTATCGCGTATGCTTCAGTCTCAATGCGCGGGATATAACCCGCAAGCAGAAACCATTCAATTAAAACGTAGCAACAATAGTCATGAAGAGGATACGTTTTGCTTCACAAATTAAAAGAACAACATTTTGAAGCCCCTCGATAGTAGGTACGAGGGAAGCAACACAGATTTATTTAAGAAGGTCGCTAAGGAAATGTAAAATGCCGGCTTGATTTGGACTCACGAGTAATACCAGATTTTTTTGTCGGATCCTACGAAGTCTACAGTGACATTTGCTACGTCAGTTCATGGCGTGGATGCTTGTAACAACATTTTTTGCTTGCAACTTAAAGGGGAACTGCACCTTTTTTGGGGAATTTTGCCTATTGTTCACAATCATTATGAAAGACATAAAAACGGATGTATATTCTTAAAAATGCATTCTAATTCGTAAATAAAAGTCTGCTTACAACAGAGCCAATGGGAGGTCTTCTATTCTGCCATTAAAACCCAATAAATAACCATCCAAAAAACACCAACAATACTCCATTTACATTTCGTTTCTGGAATATCAACAAGTATTAGTGATATTGTTATTATAAGTGCTAACACAAACTATTTATAGCGGCGCCGTGATCACTAGCTTGTGTGCCAATGTTGACATAATTGACCGGTGAGCTGCTTCCTTGCTCGTCAAACTCTGTTGTAGATCCTAATCATCATGCCTCTCACCTGGATAGTAGAAGGATGAGGACGTATTCTGACAATTTGGCACACTTTAATTTAGTCCCGGAAATGGCAAGAATGACACGTAAAGATGCTTGGTTCCACCCCCCTTTTCATACGTGCCAACCCTCCCGATTTTCCCGGGAGACTCCCGAATTTTAGTGCCCATCCCAAAAATCTCCCGGGGCAACCATTCTCCCGAATTTCTCCCGATTTCCACCCGGACAACAATATTGGGAGCGTGCCTTAAAGGCACTGCCTTTAGCGTCCTCTACAACCTGTCATCACGTCCGCTTTTACTCCATACAAACAGTGTGCCAACCCAGTCACGTAATATATGTGGCTTTCACACACACATAGGTGAATGCAATGCATACTTGATCAACAGCCATACAGGTCAAACTGAGGGTGGCCGTATAAACAACTATAACACTGTTACAAATATGCGCCACACTGTGAACCCACACCAAACAAGAATGAATAACACATTTCAAAGTAATATTCGCACCGTAATACAACATAAACACAACAGAACAAATACCCAGAACCCCTTGCAGCACTAACTCTTCCGGGACGCTACAGTATACAGTAAACCCCGCCCCCCTCAAAACCCTGCCCACCTCAAATCATTGTATTATGTTTATATTTACATCTAACACAATTTCCCAACTCATATGGAAACGGGGTTTGTAAATGTGACTGTTACTTCATTACATATACCGTATTTTTCGGAGTATAAGTTGCTCCGGAGCATAAGTCGCACCTGCCGAAAATGAATAATAAAGAAGGGAAAAAAAACAAAAACATGTATAAGTCGCACTGGAGTATAAGTCGCATTTTTTGGAGAAATGTATTTGATAAAACCCAACACCAAGAATAGACATTTGAAAGGTAATTTCAAATAAATAAAGAATAGTGAACAACAGGCTGAATAAGTGTACGTTATATGAGGCATAAATAACCAACTGAGAAGGTGCCTGGTATGTTAACGTAACATATTATGGTAAGAGTCATTCAAATAACTATAACATATAGAACATGCTATACGTTTACCAAACAATCTGTCACTCCTAATCGCTAAATCCCATGAAGTCTAGTCTCTTACGTGAATGAGTTGAATAATATTATGTGATATTTTACGGTAATGTGTTAATAATTTCACACATAAGTCGCACCCCTGGCCAAACTATGAAAAATACTTATAGTCCAAAAAATACGGTATACTTACATCATGTGTATGAAACCCTAATGGAGGTGTTTGGATGTTTTTTAAGGGCTTTTATAGGCAGAATAATTTTAATTAGTCTATTTATAATATAATATAATTGTAATTATAATAATTTTAAGCTGACTTTTGATCGTATTTATTTACTGTTTTGAATGCATTAAAAAAGAAAAACATAAGTGTTCTTGTCTTACATAAAGATTGTGTATAATAGGCAACATTCCATAAAAAGTGCAGTTCCCCTTTAAAGCGAACAATTAGCGCAGAGACAGCTCTTATCTCGGAACACTCTTAAGTTGAGGTACCACTCCTGAGAAGCCGCATTCCCCGCAGCAGACATTTCCTTTGTCTCAGAGTTACACGTTTCAGGGGGGAAAAAAAGGGTTATAACGTGTTGCCCAGAAATTGTTATAGAAACAGCATGTGTTTTGCAACTGCAACCCCCGTTTTGTCACAGGACGACGTTTTATGAACAGGTCAAAGACCCAAGAACGCATCTTGTGTTTGTGCTTGCGGAGATAAAAGCACATCAATTACGGGGTCAGAGGCCACTAAATGCCCGTGAACAATGCCCTAAAAAACAGACCAGCGACATCCATCCCCTTTTTTCGCTGCTGATGAAAGAGTCTGGCCTCACAGAGACATTGGGGGATTCCATCCATCTTGTGGAATATTAATAGTGTGTTTTATCAGTCACAAAAGCTCACTTTCTTTGGCATCTTTTCTGCCATCTTCCTTACCCAGCCCCCATCATAGCTTTGTCCTTCCCCCACAATTCCTCTCTTTGACTACTATTTAGAGTAGGCCCCGGGGATAGAAGAAGGCCCACTGAATGCATTTGTGTGTACACAGTTGTGTACTGTGTGAGCAGGGCTGGATTTCTGCTCGTACAATTCATACTTGCCCACGGATGGTCGGTTGGCTAAAAGAGGCACTTTGATTTAGGCCTTTGTTTGGATGAGTGAAATCTGCGTTAAGATGTTAAATGTTAAGAAGAGATCACACACCGTAGCCTGAGAGACAAATCGATCACTAGCAGATCTCACGAGCATTGTCTCACTTTCGCAATTCTTTTAAACTACAGTTTTTTCTGGGCTGTGGAGCGTACTGGTATATAATCCGCACCCGTCGTGTATTGGATTTTTTTTTATATACATATATTAGCCTCACAGGACTATAAGCCGCTAGAGATGCGCAGATAGGCAATTATATCATCCGCATCCACATCACCAAAGTCGTCATCCACCCGCCGTCCACCCGAACCAACATTTTATCAGGACCATACCCGCCCGACAACCGCCCCCTGAATTACATCAGAGGTTGTCCGCCTTTACCACTCACAGAGCTATTTAAACCTGTTTCACAGAGTAATGATGACAATTGGAGCCGCTAACGTTCCCACGACTATCCAATAGCGTTCATCCTGATTACAAGAATATGGGCGTGCTGTGAAGCCATTGCCTTAGACTCCTTCAACAACATGTACGAACCGATTGTTGGTCCGGCAACATGTTGTGTGTGCAGTTTACGCAACTACAAATTCGAGATTGAAAGGCATACTGGGTGATACAGAGTACACTGATGGTTGTGATATAAACAACTTTAACACTTACTAATATGTGCCACGCTGTGAAGCCACACCCAGCAATATTGACAAACACCTTTCGGGAGAACATCCTCACAGTAACACAACATAAACGCAACACAACAATTATGAGTATTTGTTGTGTTGCGTTTATGTTGTGTTACTGTGAGGATGTTCTCCCGAAATGTGTTTGTCGTTCTTAATTGGTGTGGCTTCACAGCGTGGTGCATATTACTAAGAGTGTTAAAATTGTTTATATCACAACTCTTAGTGTACTCTGTGTCACCCAGTATGCCCTGCAGTCGTGTGTGTGTTGCCGTGGAAGCCACACACAACATGATGTTGGACTGACAAGCAGATCGTACCTGCTGTAGAGGGCGACAAAGTCAATGACTTCATAGCACGCCCTAATACTTATTATCTGGGTGACTACCGGCAGTCATTCAGGAGAATTATAGCGTCTCTTATTGTCTTCTTCGCTTTATGACACGGTTCTTAAATGGCACTTTGAATGGCAAAGGATACCGATCACAGAACCATGCATATCAAATATTTCCGGATGGTTCAACCGCTACCCGCCCGAATCTAATTAAAATCTATTTTTTCGTCATGTCAACCACCCGACCCGCGGTTTATCTCTATAAGCCGCAGATATATACTTTGTGAAATGAGTTATTTACACAGAATGTTTATTTACATGCCTGAATTGTTTCCAAATGGTCTCTGAAAAATGATATTTATTTACATGCCTGAATTGTTTCCAAACGGTCTCTGAAATGCGGCAGTAAAACGGCTGATCAAACAAAACAGAGTTCATCGTCGTGGACCCACTGCCTGCGTATACGTGTTTATGAATGCATTAAAAATGTACCTTCATTACATTGAGACAGCACATACAAATGTTCATGAAAACACTCCTACATACATTGCACATGGGACGGTTAAGTGAGTATACGTTTTTTTTACCGTATTTTCTGGACTATCGAGTGTACCCACTAAATTTTAGGGGACAAAAATGTTTACTAATTGGCCGCACCGGATTGTAAACCGTGGATATATATGTTGTGAAATGAGTTATTTACACAGAAAAATGTTGTAAATGTTTATTTACATACTTGAATTGTTTCCAAACGGTCTCTGAAACGCGGCAGTAAAACGGCTGATCAAACAAAACAGAGGTCATTGTTGTAAAACTCACTGCCTGCGTAAACTTGTTTATGAATGCATTAAAACTGCACCTTCATTACATCACGACAGCACAAACAAATGTGCATGAAAACACTCCTACATACATTGCACATGGGATGGTTTAGTAAGTATAAATAATTTCACCGTAATTTCTGGACTGTCGAGCACACCCACTAAATTTTAGGGGACAAAAATGTTTACTAATTGGCCGCACCGGACTGTAAACCGCAGATATATATGTTGTGAAAGAAGTTATTTACACAGAAAAATATTTATTTACAAACTTGAATTGTTTCCAAACGGTCTCTGAAACGCGGCAGTAAAACGGCTGATCAAACAAAACAGAGGTCATTGTTGTAAAACTCACTGCCTGCGTAAACTTGTTTATGAATGCATTAAAACTGCACCTTCATTACATCACGACAGCACAAACAAATGTGCATGAAAACACTCCTACATACATTGCACATGGGATGGTTTAGTAAGTATAAATAATTTCACCGTAATTTCTGGACTGTCGAGCACACCCACTAAATTTTAGGGGACAAAAATGTTTACTAATTGGCCGCACCGGACTGTAAACCGCAGATATATATGTTGTGAAAGAAGTTATTTACACAGAAAAATATTTATTTACAAACTTGAATTGTTTCCAAACGGTCTCTGAAACGCGGCAGTAAAACGGCTGATCAAACAAAACAGAGTTCATCGTCGTGGACCCACTGCCTGCGTAAACGTGTTTATGAATGCATTAAAAATGCACTTTCGTTACATCACGACAGCACATACAAACGTGCATGAAAACACTCCTACATACATTGCACATGGGACGGTTTAGTAAGTATAAATAATTTTACCGTAATTTCTGGACTGTCGAGCGCACCCACTAAATTTTAGGGGACAAAAATGTTTACTAATTAGCCGCACCGGACTATATGCAGCAGATATATATGTTGCGAAAGGAGTTATTTACACTGAAAAATATAGTAAATGTTAATTTTTAATTATACCTTAATTTTTTCCAAACAGTGTCTGTAACAAGGCAGTAAAACGGCTGATCAAACAAAACAGAAGTCATCGTATTGCTAACAACGCTGGCATCATTACATTACGATAGCACGTACAAATATGCATAAAAACACTCCTGCGGAACTCACACATGGGAAGATTTTAGTAAGTATAACTAATTTTGGTTTTACTGTAAAAAACACAAACGTTGCTTCTGCCAGAAGACAGATTTTTTTTTTTAAATCATCCATTTTCTACCGCTTGTCCCTTTTGGTGTCGCGGGGGGTCCTGTAGTCTATCTCAGCTGCATTCGGGTGGAAGGCGGTGTACAACCTGGACAAGTCGCCATCTCATCACAGGGCCAACACAGATAGACAGACAACATTCACACTCACATTCACATTCACACACGAGGGACAATTTAGTGTTGCCAATCAACCTATCCACTACAGCTAAAAAGAAAGAACACTGGAGCACAAATTTGTCGAAAAGATGCACAAACAATAAAATAAATTCTTAATAGAGATGTCCGATAATATCGGACTGCCAATATTATCGGCTGATGAATGCTTTAATTTGCAATATTGGAAATTATCGGTATCAATTTCAAGATTATCGGTAACGGTTTCAAAAAATACAATTCATGACCTTTTTAAAACGCTGCTCTGTACACGGACGTAGTAGGGAGAAGTTCAGAGAGCCAATAAACCTTAAAAGCACTGCCTTTGCGTGCCGGCCCAATCACATGATAATTACGGCTTTTCACACACACAAGTGAATGCAAGGCATACTTGGTCAAAAGTCATACAGATCCCACTGAGGTTGGCCGTATTAACAACTTTAACACTGTTACAAATATGCGCCACACTGTGAACCCACACCAAACAAGAATGACAAATACATTTCGGGAGAACATCCACACCGTAACACAACATAAACACGCCACCGCCAACCCAGCTCACCTCAACCTCCTCATGCTCTCCCAGGGAGAGCATGTCCCAAATTCCAAGCTGCTGTTTTGAGGCATGTTAAAAAAAAAATGCACTTTGTGACTTCAGTAATTAAAATGGCAGTGCCATGTGGGCATTTTTTTTCCATAACTTGAGTTGATTATTTTAGAAAACCTTGTTACATTTTTATATGCATCCAGCGGCGCATCACAACAAAATTAGGCATAATAATTTGTTAATTCTACGACTGTGTCACAACCAGAACAGGACTCTGAACACAGATGCAGGATTTAAATACAATGTATTTATTTGATCAAGGGAAGTGGTCCAAAACGGGAGAAACAAAACAGGCTATAAAAACACAACTGACCTGAGCTCTACACTAAACAAAAATATCAATAACTCAAAACGCTCCGTCTACGGAGGGAAAAAAGGGGCTATGAACAAAACACTACTAAGTATAACAAAAGCCGCTCTAAAGGAGGCGATACTAGGAAGATCATCTTACCTGACAAAACTTACAAATCAAATTACTCCCGTGGATCCAAAAAGGTACAAGAACGTGGCTGTGGTCAATGCTATGGCAGGGAACGCTGGAGGTACGCACATGAAGTAACGAGACACTCTGCCACAAGACAAGGGGAGGACAAGACATTTATACACATGAGGGAGGGTGACACAGGTGGGCACAATCAGGCAATCAGGAAGGACGTCAGACCAGTGAAACAGGAGGAAGGGCAAGTGATCTGAAACGAGAGGGAGAGTTAAACTTTCAAAATAAAACAGGAAATGAAAAGACCACATGACACCAGACGAAAACCAGACAAGACTTCACCCAGGTGTGACAGACTGTATATATCGGTATCGGTTGATATCGGTATCGCCAATTAAGAGTTGGACAATATGAAAATGACGGATATTGACAAAAAAGCCATTAACGGACATCTCTAATTCTTGGTTTTTTTTTTGTGTGTGTTTTTTTTTACTTTTAACAAAGACAAATCCCTAAATTAGCTGCACTTTCTTATAAGCCGCAGAGTCGAAAGCTAAGGAAAAAAGTAGCTGCTTACATTTAGCAATTCACTGTAGTCAAATTGTAAAACTTTCAGTGATGGAGTGATGGATGAATAGTCCTTTCGTGGGTAAACGTTATGGACGGTTTTACGTCCGGTTTAAGGCATTAAAACAAGAACTACGTTTTCAACCAGCAACACTGGCATTGAGCGAACTCGTCCTGAAGTCACTCGAAGCGAGTATGACGATCCTCCTGGTAGGGGGGGTATCCCTCTATGAAGGATGCCTGCACGTGACTTTGTTTAACTTGGAGAAACTGGTGCACAGACAGTCACCACACGGTCCTTGACAGATCCGGGTCAGGGTCCAAGACAACCGGGGACCCTTTTTTGCTGCAGACATCTACCGCCGTCACAGCCGTTGTGACACTCCATAGGGTTAGCAATCATCCTCCGCCTGTTCCACCATTGAGGTCTTGGGTTGTTATTTCCTCATAACTGGGCCCACAAGGATGTGGGGGTTCCTTCTTCCACCATCGCAGCCGTTGTGGTGGTTCTTAAATCTACCGTCTTCCGCCTGCTCTGCCGTTGAGGTCTTCACCGTATCCCTGGCTAAGGGGCAGTCAGGTATAAGGCCTTTGCCAAGGGTTAACTTCCTAGTGCCCCAAGACCCCATAGAGGAGCCTCCACTGCCGGATGCACTTTTAACGTCATGCCCAGGACATAAAGAAAAAAGAAGCTATGAAGATAGCACGAACAACAACTCACCGGTTTAGTGTTTGTAGTTGCCATCCATCCATCCATTTCCTACCGCTTGTCCCTACACCCTGGACAAGTCGCCACCTCATCGCAGGGCCAACACAGATAGACAGACAACATTCACACTCACATTCACACACTAGGGGCCATTTAGTGTTGTCAATCAACCTATCCCCAGGTGCATGTCTTTGGAGGAAGCTGGAGTACCCGGACGGAACCCACGCAGTCATGGGGAGAACATGCAAACTCCACACCGAAAAATCCCGAGCTCCGGACCTTCATGTTGTGAGGCAGATGCACTAACCCCTCTTCCACCGTTTTCTAGTTGCGTTAAATGAAATCTATTGAACACAAAACATTTTGGCCGCTGGGTTCAAAGCGTAGGAAAAAAGTTGTCGCTTCTAGTCTGATACTCTTGAAATAAAATGGATTTGTGCTGTATGTCAAAACATGCGTGCAACCCGCCTTATGGAAATAGAGTGAAGGAAATACTTTTGTGTGTGACCTGATTATTCATGACCAGTGTTTGTGTGTAGACATCCAGCAAAGCTTGGATCCCTAAGCAGAGCTGGATGTCTTCCAGTTATTGACAGTGTTTACCCGAGCACTGTATACACACACACACGCTTTGTTTATGGCCCCGGTGTGAGTATTAGGAAGCGGGGATTCCGAGGGGGATGATCTCACCTTGCAGAGCTCCTGTTGCCCTTATTTGATGATGGTGAGACCTATTAGCTGCGTTGTATACAAGACTATACACCGTTTGCATTATTCAAAATCTGAAAATAACGTTAATCCTTTTAATAATATGCCGGTGTCGACATTTGTTATTTTACATCGGTCCAAGTATTTGTGTGGGTTACTGTGTGGCTAGTCATTGAGGCTCGCCAGAAATATAATTGTGGGAGACTCTCGGATAGAGCCCGAAGGCCGCCAAACACCACAGAGACAGGACGGCAAAAGGGCGGAGACAGAGCTAATGGTTTAGAAATAAGCCAATATAACAGGAGGACGCTGGTCCGTAATTGTTTGCCGCGTTGTGTACTTTCTTCTGCTTTTGTTTGAGCCGAACGGGGGGGAAAGCGAGGCCCAGCTGGTTGAACTCAGGAAGCAGTCACACGACCAGATATCCTTTTCGTATTCTTTGTGTCCGGATGATCCGTGTGTCTGTGGTCAGGATAATGACATGTGATCTCCAGCTGCCTTGTACAGATACTATTCTGACAGACTCTGTTTTCAACAGATACAACGTTTAAAAATATATCTGAAATGTGTCTAATGAAGCGGACACAACCATCTGTTTAGAAAGTGCTGCTAGAAATGTGTTGTACATATGGCTGGGCGATATCGCCTTTTATTAATATCTCGATATTTTTAAGCCATGTCACGATACACGATATACACCTCGATATTTTGCCTTAGCCTTGAATGAACACCTGATACATATAATCACAGCAGCAAGATGATTCTATGTGTCTACATTAAAACATTCTTTTTCATACTGCATTAATATATGCTCATTTTAAACTTTCATGCAGCGAGGGAAAACTCAATTAATTCAATTTAGCAATACTGTATTTATTGAACATAACAGTTATTAAGCAGTGGCACAAACATTCATGTCATTTCCAAAACAGAAAGTGCAAGATTGTCAGAGACATTTTTAAAACAAGCTATGCGTGCACTTTTGTGCATGACGTCTCAAAAATAACACATCAAAACAACACTAAATTAAAGTGCACTTTTTGTACAGAACGCCACTACCATAGTTTAAAACAAAAAAAGTGCACTTTTGTGCATGATGTCACACAAGATATTTCAATAACTGTCAAATAAAAATGAGCTGCATAATAAGAAATCAAATAGTGTATGTCCTTCACTATGAGGTAGGTTACTGCGGACGTTATCTCCTTCTGACTATTTTTTTCATATGGTGTTGATCTGGAAATGGTTGCTTCGGCATTTTGTGGGTATGGCACCGAACGGACATGTTGACATGCACAGTTTCAAGTATTCTTCATTCTCTTACAGGTGACTTTTCAAATGATGCTACAAATTAGCAGTAGGTGCTACTTTTTGTAGCAACGCTTTTGCCGCATGCTTGTTTGTCATTTTCCCACTTGAAGCCAAACCACCGCCAGACGATGGACCCCCTACTGTTTTTCTTGGGAATACATTTTTCCTTCATTTGTTACCATATTCGCACCTTCTTTCTCTCGTATTACCACTCCGCTAGCATCACAGCTAATGTTACCCATGCCACTACCTCTCTGCTCAGTGATGCGACAGTATGTGACGTATGTAAGAAGGTGCGCTTGTTTTAAGTCTCTGTGAGAAGAAGAGACTACAAAGAGTGGGAAACGCATGTAGTGTAATGACCCCAGCTAAAAGCAACTGCGTGAGAACGTATACTCGGAAATCACGATATAGTCATTTTCTATATCTCACAGAGACAAACGCGATACATCGAGTATATCGATATATCGCCCAGCCCTAGTTGTACACACCATTTATACTTATATATCTCATAGTCTTGAGAAAATACCCTTCTGGTGGTCAGCATGTATCATTTGAAGCCCAAATATGTTGTGGAGCAGGGTCCCCCAACCTTTTTTCCACCAGGGATCGGTTTAATGTATGCATTATTTTCACGGACCGGCTGTCCCCGTGTGGCAGATAAAAACAGCCAACAAATTAGCCTTTGGCTCCAATCTTGCGCATTAACATTTTAAATGTCTATTAATGTGCATTGTCCCAAAATGAGTTGTAATATATAACTATTAACAAGATTGTTGGTGTGTTTAGTGGGATGGGAGAAAGTTAAGTCAGACAAAATGTGGTCCATCCATCCATCTTCTTCCGCTTATCCGAGGTCGGGTCGCGGGGGTAATAGCCTAAGCAGGGAAACCCAGACTTCCCTCTCCCCAGCCACTTCGTCTAGCTCTTCCCGGGGGATCCCAAGACATTCCCAGGCCAGCCGGGAGACAGTCTTCCCAACGTGTCCTGGGTCTTCCCCGTGGCCTCCTACTGGTTAGACGTGCCCTAAACACCTCCCTCGGGAGGCGTTCGGGTGGCATCCTGACCAGACGCCCGAACCACCTCATCTGGCTCCTCTCGATGTGGAGGAGCAGCGGCTTTACCTTGAGTTCCTCCCGGATGACAGAGCTTCTCACCCTACCTCTAAGGGAGAGCCCCGCCACACGGTGGAGGAAACTCATTTCGGCCGCTTGTACCCCTGATCTTATCCTTTCGGTCATGACCCAAAGCTCATGACCATAGGTGAGGATGGGAACGTAGATCGACCGGTAAATTGAGAGCTTTGCCTTCCGGCTCAGCTCCTTCTTCACCACAACAGATCGGTACAAGGTCCGCATTACTGAAAACGCCGCACCGATCCGCCTGTCGATCTCACGATCCACTCTTCTCCCACTCGTGAACAAGACTCCTAGGTACTTGAACTCCTCGACCTGGGGTAGGGTCTCCTCCCCAACCTGGAGATGGCACTCCACCCTTTTCCGGGAGAGAACCATGGACTCGGATTTGGAGGTGCTGATTCTCATTCCGGCCGCTTCACACCGATCCAGTGAGAGCTGAAGATCCCGGCCAGATGAAGCCATCAGGACTACATCATCTGCAAAAAGCAGAGACCTAATCGCTTGGCCTCCAAACCGGAACCCCTCTGCGCCTAGAAATTCTGTCCATAAAAGTTATGAACAGAATCGGTGACAAAATGTGGTACTTTATTAAATTAATTAATGTTTCTGTGCGGCCCGGTAGCAAATGCGTTACGGACCGGTCCCGGTACCTGGACCGATGGTTAGGGACCACTGTTGTAGAGGAATTCAGAGTCAGCCTTTCCAATGACTCCATTGCTCTCAAAGGCAAACCTGTGTCACAGGGTGCAATAAACACTTGAAAACCACTTGATTCTGCCTTAGAAGTGTTGGGTCTCTCCACTCCACATGTGCATCTCAATGGAAACCGATGCTTTTGTCGTTTCATTAACTTGGTATTGTCACGATCCGTGGTCCTGATTATGTTTTGTGTTTTCTGTTTGTTTTGGACCCCCTTAGTTCCTGTTCTTATGCACCCTTGAGTTTGTTTTGTCACCATTGTTACTTATGATTTTCACCTGTCTCTGTGGTTTGGGACACTCACCTGTTGGTAATCAAGAGACACTATTTAGGCCTGCCTTTGTTGATCACTCGTCCTGGCTTCATTGTTTGCTTCATGCTAATGTCACGAAAGATGTGTTTGCATCCTAGCCCCGCTAAGTATCTAGCTCAGACCTCTGGGTAAATTAGGGCCACATGCGGTCCGTTGAGCTTTTCAATCTGGCCCGCCGGACATTCCCAAATAATTTTTTTAGATCTTTAAGATGGAAAGTGTAGCTGCCATTATGATGTGTAGTCATGTTTTCTAACTACCGTAAGTCTTGAACTATACAAAGTATTTCAATGGTTGGAATCTGCGCTTATGGATGATATACCAGTTACTATGGTCATCTAAATAGTTACTATGGTCATGTAAATAGTTACTATGGTAATCTAATTAGTTACTATGGTCATCTAATTATTTACTATGGTGTGGGTGGGGAGCGTTTCAATAATGTTTAAAAGATATACAAAGTACATGTATTTTGTCCTTTCGAAATAGAAAGTTTGAATACATTTACTAAAAAAAAGACACATATGAATTCCAGGCTTTGACGGGCCACAGGTAATGATGTGGCAGGCTGGATATGGTCCACCGGCCTTGAGTTTGACACCCGTGGTGGAGCGAGAGAACAACATAGCAACTGTTAGTGTGTCGGCATGGTCACAGTCGGTACACGACATGGAAGAGGAGGATGGGGGTGTCGATACCATGGGAAGCAAAATTATTTGATCAATACCAGAGTTATTACTTCAATATGTTCACTTTCTCAAAATCGTTTTTTTTTTTTTGTGATAATATAATAAAACCAATAACTCCATGGACACAGGGGGACTTAGCAGGTGGAGGAGGAGTAGATAGTTGAATGCGATCGAAGAAAATACAGAAGTAGTTTAAATTATGTGTTGGTATTGTTTAATTGTCACTCACCATGAATGCCCTTTTTTAGAAAATTCCAGTTAATACACGTGACCGATATTGGTATCGGCTCATCTCACTCAGGAACGATCAGTATCGGAATCAATCCTGATTGGAGCATCCTTAGCAAATAACATTGCAGTGTTGGCAGCCAAAAAATATCTGTTTCTCAGCTGTGGTCCGCAGTATTAATCAGTTGCAATTAGGGCTGGCCGATATATTGCGGCTTTATAGAAAATGACTATATCGTGATATTCGAGTAAACGTTCTCACGCAGTTGCTTTTAGCTGCGGGCATTACACTACAGGCTTTTCCCACTCTTTCTTGTTTCTCCTTCTCACAGAAATCAAGCGCACCTTCTTACATACGTATACGCCCTCACGGAGCAGAGAGGTAGCAGCATGGGTAACGTTAGCTGTGGTGCGAGTGGTAATACGAGAGAAAAAAGGTACAAATCTGGTAACAAATGAAGGAAGAATTAATTCCCAAGAAAAACAGCAGGGTGTCCATCGTCTGGCGGTGGGAATATGTCGAACAGGCCACCGTAATTTGTCAAGTGTGGGGCAAAAGCATTGCTACAAAAAAGTAGCATTACTGCTAATATGTAGCATCTTTTGAAAAGTCACCTGCTAGAGAATGAAGAGTGCTTACTCCACATTTCAACATCTCCATTAGGTTCCACACCATCAAAATGCCGAGGCAAACATTTCCAGATCAACACCGTATGAAAGAAATAGTCAACAACAAAAGGAGATAACGTCCGCAGTAACCTACCACATAGCGAAGGACAAACACTATTTGATTTCCTATTATGCAGCTCATTTTTATTTGACAGTTTTTGGAATATCTTGTTCGACATCATGCACAAAAGTGCACTTAATATTTGTTTTCAACTATTGTAGTGGCGTTCTGTACAAAAAGTGCACTTTAATTTAGTGTTGTTTTGATCTGACATCATGCACAAAAGTGCACTAATAGCTTGTTTTAAAATGTCTCCGACAATCTTGCACTTTCTGTTTTGGAAATGACATAAATGTTTCGGTCAATTGACTTAGTTGTGATTTCCTTCCCTCCATGAAAGTTTGAAATGAGCATATATTAATGCAGTATGAAGAAGAATGTTTTAATTTAGACACTGCTGTGATTATATGTATCAAGTGTTAATTCAAGGCTCAGGCAAAATATGGAGATATATATCGTCTATCGTGACATGGCCTAAAAATATCGAGATATTTAAAAACGGCCATATCGCCCAGCCCTAGTTGTAATACACTTTTCCACCACTTGTGGCAGTAATGACAATTTCAAACAAACAGAAGAAGCCTGGAGTTAAAGTCACACAGAAGTTTCTTAAGCGCAAAAATTACGACTGATGCTGTATTTTCATATGCACTTTAATTTCATTGACAATTTATTATACAAAATATTTTCATTATTAATTTAATTTATATATTTCAGCACAATATAATTGTATGTGAATGTATTATTTTGTGAATCATTTATGAGTCCCTTCTTCTTTTACTAATCAGCCTAAATAAATCATAATATTTGTGATAGTGCAGCTGGGATAGGCTCCAGCACCCCCGCGGCCTTGATAGGGACAAACGCTAGAAAATAAAAGAATGGATGGACGTTTTTATTTCATTTAATAAAGTTGTGAACTGCAAGTAGGTAAAAAATATTCATCAGATACAAATGAAAAAAAAGAGTAAGGTTACTAATTCAGTGTCAATATTTGAGTGTGATCCGTGGAAAAGTTGGGCTCCGAGGTCAAAAAAGTGAAGAACCCCTGGCGTAATGTACTTTCTTGAGCAAATGAGCCTCCTAATAAACAGCTTAGTCTCAACTGCTCACTTCCATTACATGGAAATAGATCATTTGGGGCATGTCTGCCTTCATTTAATTGCGGTATGGTCTACAAGTTTAGAGCTGCAAAATAACGACACTTCATAAGTGAACCATGTTTAGTCTAGTAGCAAATCAACTGTTCTTCTGCTCATAAATCCGCATCTGGTGCTTAGAATCTTTTTTTCCAGTCAATAGTCCAAGTCTTCTGACGTACATTTTATTTTCCCTTCCTTCATCACACTAATTCATTTCTAAGACAACTGCTAAAAAAAAAACACTCTGACTAAAGGGCGTGGCCCGAGTGTATTTTCTAACAGCCACCCGTCGTCATCTGCTCAACCTCTCAGGTTGTTCTGGTAGTCAGCCTGCGACTTGCAGGGTGTGTGACAAGTCCTGGTTTGGTTTTTTTTTTTCTTTTCTGTCCTGCGCTTCTCCCCCTCTGGCCTCGCTCAGCTGCTCAGGCCATCTGTGCAAAGGCAAACAGAGAACAGAGGGATGGAGCGAGAGGAGTGTTGGCGGTATTGGTAAGTAAGTAAGTAAATGTTATTTATAAGGCGCTTTTTCACAGATAAAATTACACATTTTATGATTTTATCCCTCACTACAACGAGCTTAGGTAACAGAATTTAGTTCTTATTTGTACTGTAAAGTTCAAATTTGAATGACAATAAAAAGGAAGTCTTGTTTTATTTCGCCTGTGCAAACCGTAGGCGTAGTAAAACAACAATTCAATGAAAACAACATACAAAGTGCAGATAAAAATTATAGTTAAAAAGTTAAAGTATCTATGATCGTCACACACACACACAATAGGTGTGGCCAAATTATTATCTGCATTTGACCAATCACCCTTGATCGGGAGCAGTGAGAAGCAACGGAGGCCGCGCCCTGGAATCATTTTTGGTGATTTAACCCCCAATTCCAACCCTTGATGCTGAGTGCCAAGCAGGGAAGTAATGGGTCCCATTTTTATAGTCCTTGGCAAAAGATGCATTAACAAAAATAAGTTTTCAAATCTTTCCTAAAAGTGTCAACACAGCCGAGATCATGGAGGGACTGGTGCAAGTTGTTCCAGAGTCTGGGAGCTACGGCTGGGCGATATGGCCTTTTTTTAATATCTCGATTTTTTTAGGCCATGTCACGATACACGATATATATCTCCATATTTTTAAATTCCATTCCGTTTTTTAATGTGTTCGGTCATAACGTTTTTAGCTTTCAATCATTACTGGGGCAGTATAGCTCGGTTGGTAGAGTGGCCGTGCTAGCAACTTGAGGGTTCCAGGTTAGATTCCCACTTTCGCCGTTGTGTCCTTGGGCAAGACACTTTACCCACCTGCTCTCAGTGCCAGCCACACTGGTTTAAATGTAACTTAGATATTGGGTTTCACTATGGAGAAGCACTTTGAGTCACTGGAGAAAAGCGCTATATAAATATAAATTCCCTTCACCGGAGAGAAGCAACGAGGTCCATGTCAAAGCACGCGTCGAGGATCGAGGAATCCAGAGGGAAATCGAGGTACACAGCTCGGTAACAAGACACTGCGGGGAACACAAAGGACATAAGACACTGCCATAAAGAAGGCACAGTGAGAGAAAGTACGCAGGAGGGAAGCCAGAGAGGGGATGCTTACTACAAAGAGTGAACTATGTTCCGGCACTGGACCTTCGGGTCCTCTGGTCTTTATGCTGTCTGTCTTCTATAGTACCAGGTGCGCTGATTATTGATTAGTGATTAGGTTTGATTCCCACTTTCACCGTTGTGTCCTTGGGCAAGACACTTTACCCACCTGCTCCCAGTGCCACCCACACTGGTTTAAATGTAACTTAGATATTGGGTTTCACTATGGAAAAGCGCTTTGAGTCACTAGAGAAAAGCGCTATCATTCGCTAGCGTTTTCCGTTCGGGCTCCAGTACTCTGGAATGCCCTCCCAGTAACAGTTCGAGATGCTACCTCAGTAGAAGCATTTAAGTCTCACCTTAAAACTCATTTGTATACCCTAGCCTTTAAATAGACCTTCTTTTTAGACCAGTTGATCTGCCGCTTCTTTTCTTTTTCTTCTCTGTCCCCCCCTCCCTTTTGGAGGGGGTCCGGTCCGATGGCCATGGAGGAAGTACTGGCTGTTCAGAGTCGGGGCCCAGGATGGACCGCTCGTCGGGACCCAGGATGGACCGCTCTCTTGTGTATCGGTTGGGGACATCTCTACGCTGCTGATCCGACTACGCTTGGGATGGTGTCCTGTGGACGGGACTCTCACTGCTGTCTTGGATCCGCTTTGAACTGAACTCTCGCGGCTGTGTTGGAGCCACTATGGATTGAACTTTCACAGTATCATGTTAGACCCGCTCGACATCCATTGCTTTCGGTCCCCAAGGGGGGGTTGCCCACATATGAGGTCCTCTCCAAGGTTCTCATAGTCATCATTGTTACTGGCGTCCCACTGGGTGTGAGTTCTCCTTGCCCTCATGTGGATTCTTCCGAGGATGTCGTAGTCGTAGTGGTTTGTACAGTCCTTTGAGACATTTGTGATTTAGGGCTATATAAATAAACATTGATTGATTGACTATATAAATATAAATTCACTTCACTATTGTGAGGTTTTGTGTTAGTGTTCCTAAAAATAGATATACCGGCCCCCAGACACACTTTTTATCTAAATCTTGCCACCGGAGTAAAAAAATTGCCCAGGCCTGCTTTAGAACTATTTCTGAGGTGATAAAACCAGTTGTTGGTCATTTGACGACAGTGAACTTCCGGAGACTTGGACTGATCAAACTCGGTAGTGGGCACACCGGGAAGGAAGGGTAAATGATGAAGTGAAATTTGCTGCAGAACGACGGGAGCTATTTAGTTTGGATCGCACAAATGGAGGATAAGGCGAGTCGGGAGCAAGGATTGTTTCCATAAAGTTTGGAGCAGGAGGATGACGCGCATCGCCTTCCAGAAATAGGACAGTGACTTTGTGTGTTTCGGTCAGCGGAAAGTAGGATGATGAAACTCTTCTGGATTTTAGAGCAAGGCGAGCGAATAGCGCCCTATTTTTTAATGTTTTGTTTTTTCCCCCTTCCTGCTGCGCTTTCCCACCCGCCTATTTCCCATGCTCCGCAGGCCAAACATCCTCCTTTTAGTTGGCCTCCGCTTGCTTTTAGAGGTTGCCTCACGACCAAAAGCCAACTCCTCGTTCTGTTTGTGAATGTTTCCTGCCATCCCACCCATCTCTCTTTTTTCCCCTCACCTCATTCCATCGGAAAGTAGCTCATGGAACTAAACGAGAAGCAGTTGTTAAATTGAGGCTGACAACATATGACAGCTTTTATCACAGATGGTTGCCCTTTATCCTTCCTCATATGCTTCACATCATGCCTCCTGTCCAGTATGGCTTCAGCGTTATGATGCGTGTATTAACCCAATTACACAACTGTCTTTGCTCTTTTGTCAGTTGCCAAAAAGTCGGCCAAAAACACATTTTACGAAAACTAAGGTCATTCATCCCACAATAAATAATGTTTTCAATAATTCCAAATAATCCTATTTAGACAGCCAAAATATTAACAAATTTTTCAGACAATGATTATAGTTTTACAGGCAGAAACTGATGAAAAATACATAAATCAGTGGCGTTTGTTCTGAGACTGCAAGGAAAGCTCAGCTCGACAAAAATAATTGGCCAAATATGTACTTTTGTGTTTGACTAAATATGTCCCATTTTTATAGTCCTTGGCAAAAGGTGAATTAACTAAAAGCTTTATTAAAAAGAGAAGTTTTCAAATGTTTCTTGAAAGTGTCAACACAGAGGGACTGGTGCAAGTTGTTCCAGAGTCTGGGAGCTAGGGCTGGGCGATATGGCCTTTTTTTAATACCTCAATATTTTTAGGCCATGTCGCGATACACGATATATATCTCCATATTTTGCCTTAGCCTTGAATGAACACTTGATACATATAATCACAGCAGTATAATGAATCGATCCGTCTACATTAAAACATTATTTTCATGCTGCATTAATATATGCTCATTTTAAACTTTCATGCAGAGAAGGAAATCACAACTAAGTCAATTGACCAAAACTGTATTTATTAAACAGTTATTAAGCAGGGGCACAAACATTCATGTCATTTCCAAAACAGAAAGTGCAAGATGGTCAGAGATATTTTAAAACAAGCTATTAGTGCACTTTTGTGCATGATGTCACTAAGATGACATAGTATCAAAAACACTAAATTAAAGTGCACTTTTTGTACATAACGCCACCACAATAGTTTAAAACAAAAAAAGTGCAGTTTTGTGCATGATACTTCAATAACTGTCAAAATTAAAATGAGCTGCTTAATAGGAAATCAAATAGTGTTCTTCCTTTGCTATATGGTAGGTTACTACGGACGTTATTAAATTCTGTTGTTGACTACTTTTTTCATACGGTGTTGATCTTTTAATGCTAGACATGGGGAGACCCGAAAATAATACGTTACAGTAATCTAGACGAGACGTAACAAACGCATGGATAATGATCTCGGCGTCTTTAGTGGACAAAATGGAGCGAATTTTAGCGATATTACGGAGATGAAAGAAGGCCGTTTTAGTAACGCTTTTAATGTGTGACTCAAAGGAGAGAGTTGGGTCGAAGATAATACCCAGAGTTTTTACCGAGTCACCTTGTTTTATTATTTGGTTGTCAAATGTTAAAGTTGTATTATTAAATAGAGGTTGGTGTCTAGCAGGACCGATAATCGTTTTTTTGGCGTTAAGTTGCAAAAAATTAGCGGACATCCATTGTTTAATTTCATTAAGACACGCCTCCAGCTATCTCTAAGGGAGAGCCTCGCCACTCGGTGGAGGAAACTCATTTCGGCTGCTTGTACCAGTGATCTTGTCCTTTCCGTCCTAACCCAAATCTCATGAACATAGGTGAGAATGGGAACGTAGATCGACCGCTAAATTGAGAGCTTTGCCTTCCAGCTCAGCTCCTTCTTCCCCACAACGGATGGATACAGCGTCCGCATTACTGAAGACGCCGCACCGATCCGCCTGTCGATCTCACGATCCACTCTTCCCTCACTCGTAAAGAAGACTCCGAGGTACTTGAACTCCTCCACTTGGGGCAGGGTCTCCTCCCCAACCCGCACGCCACCCTTTTCCAAGAGCACATTATAAATAAAATAAAACAATAGACAAATAAGTTTAAAATTCATAAAACTGTGACCTTATTTTTAAGTACCAAATGCAGCTTTAAACAAATAGGTGTTAAGTTTGGTCTCAACAACTATTTGTCTGTGACGGTCCTTAGTTCGGCTTGTAACGTAGTCCAAAGTCCGTCACATTGCTGTTGTTTGGCAGACCGTTCAGCTCTATAATGACGAGGAATGTGTAAGAGTCCACCAAAACAATCATTCAAAGTTTAGAATAAACTCCAAGACAGACTAGAAGCCAGTGCAGAGAGCACGGAACTTGATTGATGTGGCTCTGTCGTTGAGCGTCGTTAGGAGTACAGGTTGTCACTGCAGTTCTTTTGTCATTTAAACAAACTTCTAAGAAAATTTCTTGTTTTGTAAGCTTGCAGTACTTTAGAATCAGTTCCTTATTTTCTTCTTAGAGATATCTTCTGTCTGATAACATAACCTTTAACGTGATTAGCTAGTGTACATTTTTTGTGTGTGATGAAGCTGCGATTAGCCATGTACTGTACTTTCATGTTTTGATTCCTCACCATAACAACATTCCAAAGTCTCTGCTGATAGACACAAAAGCAGACTCTGTTCCATGTTTGATCTTGCTGTTGTTTAACTTCTTTTATTCTATATCTCTCTGCAGACCAGACCTGTGTCCTGATCGGTGCTTATCCGATTAGATTGAAGTGAACTGGACGTACCACTTGTATACAAGAGGAGATGAAACCAGATGGGGTTATCTCAGCATCACTGGAGCCAATGGAAACTTTAGAATCCAGTCCAGTAAATGATGCAGCACTGGGGACGGAGCAGGAGCCCATCCAGGCAGCCATTGCAGTGGAGGAAGAAATGGCAAAGGAGCCTGTAGATGTGGTGCAACCTCTGCCAGAAAAGGTCAAGGAATCTCCAGCAGCCAAGACCTCTGGAGACCTCAAAGCCAAAACCACGAACAAGACCACATTGAAAACAAAAGCTGGCACGACCAACACGACCAAGAACACACCTGGCTCGCGGCCCAACACAGCCCAGAGCCGCCTGTCAAATGGCGTGTCGAAGCCCCAGACCAACGGTGTGACGAGGAAGACAACATCTGGCCTGGATAAAAAGAGCACTCCGACTTCCGCTGCTCCAAAAAAACCGACGACCATCGCTGGGGCCCCAGCTTCTAGGAGTACGGTCAAAGTGAGCGAGAGGAAAGTTGCGTCCCCTGCCACCAACGGCCCAAAGTCAGCAATGGGAACCGCGGCGATGAAGAAGGCGACATCTACAACAGTTAATGGTGTCAAAACCGGCACCGCAGCTGCTGCTAAAAAGCCCCCAGGTTGGTTGAAAATACGAAGAACAAAACCTCCTGATCAAAGTGTTACACACATCTACTCTACATGTCACAGGGCAGCTGCTGTTGGCAACTTATTCATTAACAGTAGTTCACAGCTCTAATTGGTAAAATGAGATACATTCACACACATATTAGATGGATTGAGTACACACATTAGACACGCAAGAGTGACTGCTGCATTCGCCCTAGATCTCCATGCTATACTGTACCAGAGAAATATGTCTGACCTATATTTCTTACCATTGTTTTTAATACTTAACCATCTCTCCTCTGTTGTCACCTTTCTCTTCCCCGAACACTCTTTTGTCCTCGTGTCCACGTATTTCCTTTGTTTCCAGCCCCCAAACCTGCTTCTGCGGCTCCCACAAAGTCCGCCACCGCAGCCAAGACTGATAAGGCCCTTGTATCCAAGACAACAAGGTAGGTGTGCCGAAGTTAAAGAAGCCTCACCAACGTTTGCCATACTACGATATATTTGTGTCAGTCCACAGGCAACATTCCCTCTGAGGCAGGCCTGGGTAATTATTTTGAATTGGTGGGCAAAATTTTGAGAAGAAAATGTGTCTGTGGGCCGGTATATCCGTCTGTCTGTGTGTGTGTGTGTGTGTGTGTGTGTGTGTGTGTATATATATATATATATATATATATATATATGTATGTATAAATATATTATATATATGTGTGTATATATGTGTGTGTATATATTTATACACACATGTATACATATGTACACACATATATACACACATATATATATATATTTATTTATACATATATATATATATATATATATATATATATATATATATATATATATATATATATTTATATATATAAATATATATTTATTTGTTTATTGGACGTGTCAAATGTTGTTTTTTTTCTCTCTTATGCAAGTAAAACACAAAAAGTATATACAAAATAGCCAGGGAAAAAAATCTTGTATCAGTCAAATTAACAATATTTTGGTACCGGTACCAAAATTATTTTTGATACTTTTCTGTACTTTTTTAGATAAAGGGGACCACCAAAAATGGCATTATTAGCTTTATTATAACAAAAAAATCTTAGGGTACATTAAACATATGTTTCTTAATGCAAGTTTGTCCTTAAATAAAATAATGAACATACTAGACAACTTGTCTTTTAGTAGTAAGTAAACAAACAAAGGCTCCTAATTAGTTTGCTGACATGTGCAGTAACATATTGTGTCATTTATCTACCTATTGTTTTGTCAACATTATTAGGGACAAGTGGTAGAAAATTAATTATTAATCTAGTTGTTCATTTATTGTTAATATCTGCTTGATTTTATCCTTTAACATGTTCTATCTACACTTCAGTTAAAATGTAATAATCACTTACTCTTCTATTTTTTGATACTTTACATTAGTTTTGGCTGAAAATTAGGTATCAATCTGATACCAAGTCATTACAGGATCTTACATTGGTCATATTCAAAGTCCTCATGTGTCCAAGGACATATTTCCTGAGTTTATAAACACAGTATGAATTAAAAAAAAACAAAATAAGATGTGATGCCAAAAAATATCGACGTAATCCTAGGAGCATCAACTAAATACGCTCTTGTACTTGGTATCATTACAGTGGAAGTTAGGTGTAGATGCACCAATGGTGTTTGTTTACATTTTCACGCCGGTGAGCTATTGTATCCTCCTACAGTGTGTAGTGAAGCATATTTAGCTATTCCTCATCCTGCAATGATTATGTTACCTGTATGAAACTGACTTTATTTGTCCCCATGGAGGCAAAGATTAGTGATTTACAAGTAGCTAAAACATCTGCGGCTGGACTTTAGCAATGTCTGAAAGCATCTCTTCCTGAGGGCGTTTCAGTGTTACAACTCACCTTTATCTTTAGTTTTTAAGGCAAAATGTTTTTCCCTTTTCTGTCTAAACACTGTGTCTGCTTGTAAGTACTCCGTGATTGTGCTTCTCTGCTTTTTTTTATTTTTTTTTTTAACATTTGTTTATTGGACATATCAAATGTTTTTTTTTCTCTCTCTCTCAAACAAGTAGCCACTGCTGCTGCTCACTGCTCCCCTCACCTCCCGGGGGGTGATCAAGGGAGATGTGTCAAATGCAGAGAATAATTTTGCCTCACCTAATGTGTGTGTGACAATCATTGGTGCTTTAACTTTAACTTTAACACACAAAAAGTATATATAAAATAAAAACAAACAAAAAATCATCCATCATTCAATTTAGTACAGGCAAATATTGACATGAAGCCACAGACAACTACACTCCTCAACGCCCCCAAGAAATACATTTAATTAAATTTATTTCCAGCGATAGACCAGCGAGTAACCTGATTTTCACCATAGTAGTCAGACTGGATACATTGCGTTGGAGGTGAGAACAGCACGGGAGTAGTTTGAATTTACAAAGCTCCTTATTTCGCAGCAAGAAGCAGTTGGCTGGCCTTCTTCAGCGATGAGCTCACTCGGTGCCTTTTCTGTTAAATAAATAGTGTCTAGGAATAAAGGACAATGATACCCCACGCCGAGGCTGAGACATGCTGGGGCTAAGTAGGCCAGCAACCACCCGATGTCGAAACAAGCCTCCTAGGAATGCCTTGCAGGGTTTGACTTTAAACACGTTTTAATAATAATAGAATTTGCAAAATTATGGAGTAAGTACAACATATTTTTTTGTGTTTGTTTTCAGAGTTCAAAGCCCAGCATCTGCTGTTTCTGTTTGTGTGGTATCATGTGTTCCTTTCTTGAGTCACACTACATATGTTGCAGCGAGAAGCTCAGGCAGGCTGAAAGAGACCTTTTGTCTGGTGATGTCTGGCGACATTATGAATCCGGTCTTATCGCTCAGACTCCCCCCCCAAGTTTGTTTGTCTATTATGCTCCACTATATAATCCTGCCAGGTGTGTCTGTGTGTTTGAACGCGTTGTTTGGTCAGCCACCTTACATCCCTGTTTGCCACTTGGAGTAAGTAAATATGAGCCATGGAATAATTAAATTACAACAGAAATAATCCATTAACATTTAGGACGAAGGTAGCCAGGCTGAATTAGAAGCCTCTATTTTGAAGCACCGCATGCCCCTTTGGCACTTCCCCCAGCTACCTGCCCTGGGTAGAGGTTGGATTGTGGAGATTACATTCAGATTACAGCTTTAGCCTGAGGTAGATGAGTAAACAGCTCATTAAAAGTTGTACACAAGGGCATGCAGAACTCTCTCTGTGCCATCTTTATCAACCATTGACTAGTTCACATGCTCCCTTTGGTCACATTTTACAGATTCAGCAATTTGCTTTGAGATCCGGCAGGTACAGTTTTACTGTACCTCATTTTACAAGTTTAAAGGAGCCATATGTAATAATTTCATGTCAAGTCATCATTAAATTACCCTGTTATGTCAGAAGGCATTAATAAATCATGTTCTTTTCCAATACCTCTATAACTGATAACAGTAGTTCAGCCGGGATATGCTCATTTCAAAATTAGATTTACAGCCCTGAAATGTTGTTAGTGTTTTCATTTTGAAGCCCCGCCCTCTACAGTTTGACCAATTAGAAAGCCTGTGATTGTGTCACATCCAGGTTGCCATTTACGCCTTTGTCTAGCTACTGCCACTGGTAAAGTTACTAAACATGCCAGACCTTAGTAAATCTAAAAGGTCTAGTTACAATTCTCAACTTATTCATGACAAAGCCAGGAACAAAACTAGGATTTGTATCGGGGATGCCTCTGAAAGATGAAGAGCATTGAAGGCGGAGAAGATTTTTAATCTGATGCCAAATTTGCTAATTTCCTCCTTGATAGATAAATCAGGCTTTTACCTTTTCTTATTACTAGTAATACATGGAAATGGACATTTGGTATGTAAACTATTGTCAGGTTCAAACACTGGTGACATCTATTAAACAGACAAGAAGCAAGGAATCATGCAGAGACAGAGTTCAATTTGGCTCAATGAGGACAGACGTATTTGGGCTGTACTCTAGTTACAGAACTAAACTACGCTCTAAAGTCCAGCCCACATGCTCCAGTATTTATTCGGGAGGTTCCTGGTTACATCACTGCAGCTGCTGCTAAAGGAATGGGGGTAATTTCAGTGGCCCCAATTAGACACAATATATGGTTATTCAGAAATGCAAATGTACTGACACTCGTGATATCGCCCTGTCTCTGCTTTGTCCGCGTCATGGTACTCGATGTTCGGCCTTGGTAGTCAGCAGGAGATTTTCACAACAAAGTTCTAAAGCTTAGTGATATATCAGATTGTAGGTGGGTTTATTTTGTACATTTCGCGTTCCTATTTAATTGTTTGTTGCATTTTTGTCGCGTTTTACTCGATTGTAAATTATGTCGATTGAAAGGGGGTGCGACATTCATATTTTGTCAATATATAGTGTAGGGGTGTAACGGTACACAAAAATTTCAGTTCGGTAAGTACCTCGGTTTAGAGGTCACGGTTCGGTTCATTTTCGGTACAGTAAGAAAACAACAAAATATAAATTTTTTGGTTATTTATTTACCAAATTTGTAAACAATGGCTTTATCCTTTTAACATTGGGAACACTATAATAATTCTGCCCACGTTAATCCACATTAAACTGCCTCAAGTTGCTTTGATTAAATAAAATGACAAAACCTTTATTCTACATATAAAAAGTGCAACATTAAACAGTTTCAAGTCAACGCATCATGCTTAATATATTACAGCATTTGGGAAGCCTGTAGTTGACTTTTAATATGTAAATGTTATATTTTTGTCAACATGTGATAGCAGGGACCCTGCCATTCAAAACTAGGCTGCTAATGATTAATGTAACTATAGCTGAAAAAATAGTACAATAGCAATAGGAGAGACTATTCATCCCTGAACACCATGGACTTCATGTTAGTTCATGTGAAATAACAGACAGACAGGGCTTTGCTGCCCCTAACACACGCACACAGGAAAATTAGCTGACATTACGCTAAGAGCTAATTAGCCCTCACCTCAAGCCAGAACTGCAAGTTAGCTGAGCTGCAGTTTAAGTTTCTAGAAGGTCAACGGGCTCATAGTGATGCTAGCAGTAGTTTTGACTTGGAAGTGTTTAGTACAATTTGGGCAGAGTACGCTGTCCGCTGCTAAACACATATCTGCTCGACGCTCAAGCATTGACTACATCGCTCTGAATACGCACTGCTGATTGGCTTTGTAGGTAACCAATCAGATGGTTGTGTGGGCGGGACAATGCTGGGTGCTGAGACAGAGGCAGAAAGCAGAGCAGCTTGTTAAGACTTTAGCTTACAAACTCGTTCGATACACCTCCGAACCGGACCGAAACAGTTCAATACAAATACACGTACCGTTACACCCCTAATTCAGTGTTTTATCGTTCATAGAAAAAGGTAAAATTCTATTACATTTTTTAAGGCAGTCTGTCAACGTTTTTAGCATTCAATCAGACATTATTGTGAGGTTTTGTATTAGTGTTCCTAGAAATAGATATACCGCTCCACAGACACATTTTCTTCTTTAATTTGACCCCCTAGTCAAAATAATTGCCCAGGCCTGGTTTAGGGGGTGGCTCTTTGTTATTAACAACAAAACGCTGCGGGAAACCCTGGTTGTGATGTCTTTTAGTGACAATCTACAATCTAAATAGTCGTGAAAATAAAGAAAACCCATTGAATGCAAAGGTGTTTCTAAACTTGTGGCCTGTACTGGATATATAGCAGAACAATCCCAGGGCTATAATTAGACAGAACATTGTATAAAATCTCACTTAGTGTGATTATTATCTACCTAAACAGTTATTTGGGATGTATCTAATTAAAAAATGGGTTCTTGTGAAATCAAATGTGTTACAATTAAAAGCTGTGCAGCTACGATCATCACAGATAACTCCGCCCTCCACAAAACCGTGCACGCTTTGGGGCATACGACGTTAAGTGTGTGCGTGCATGTCAGTATCCGTCCACGTGATCTGCTTTGACAAGGACATACATTTCTTCTCTAATTAGATTGTGCCCCTTCCCTACCTTGCCCAAATCCTTAATTCAGGCCCGCTATCAGCGGAGAAGTAGAGCGCTCGACAACCGCATTAATTGCCTCACCAGACTTCCCATGTCTGCGTGGTTGTCACTCATGCATATGTCTGCCCACTGTTACTCCGACGGCCACTTGGATGGAATCCATGCGCTGTAAGCTCCAGCTGGGAGACAAATGTTATCTAATTGACATGGGTTTGGTTTAAAGCTTTCTCCGCAGCTTTTAGAAAATTAAACTTAAGATTCTTGGGTTTGTGCCATTAGCTTTGTACTACCATGCCTGGGTGCATGGACCATATTTAATATGGTACTATAATGCAGGCTTGTATATTTACCGAATGTACCATATTTGTCAGTGCGTTCCTCTTGATGATGATTATAGAGACGGTAAGGGAGGGCTGGAACACATGGTGCATGCAGCACAGTAAAGTGAAAGGAAAATGGTGGCTTCCAGAAGCTACAATGGCAGAATAAGCCGCGTCCCTGCTGAGGAGGCCATTACTGCCGTGGGTTGTATCAGACAAGTAGTGATGTCCAATAATATCGGACTGTGGATGTTTTTGGCCGATAAATGCTTTAAGATGTAATATCAGAAATTATCGGAACCGGTTTTAAAAGGATTGGTATCGGTTTCAGAGAGTAAAATGTATGACTTTTTAAAACGCCGCTGTGTACACAGCCGTAGGGAGAAGTACAGAGCGCCAATAAGCCTTAAAGGCACTGCCTTTGCGTGCCGGCCCAATCACACTATCTACGGCTTTTCACACACACAAGTGAATGCAAGGCATACTTGGTCAACAGCCATACAGGTCACACTGAGGGTGGCCGTATAAACAACTTTAACACTGTCTGACAGTCGCTTGCTGTCGTGCGGGTTCCAGGGACCACCAAGGAAGGACATTCTGGCGAGCAGGTTTTGACTTCTTTTATTTTTCGGTACCATAGTCTCTTCCGGGTTGCTCTTCAGCCTTGCCGTTCGCTGCTCACTTTTCCGCTCCAGCTTTTCAGCTTTGTGCGTCGTCTTCTTCCTTGGGCTCTTTTTCGCTCTCGCTCGGCATCTGCCACTTGTTGGCTCTGTTTCCTCTCTCCGTCTCTCTTCTCCACGTCCACGGCTGCTGCCCTTTTACACAGTGCAACAGGACTCTTTAATTGTGCCCAGCTGGCCGATCCACGCACCCGATAGTATTTGCGGCGTCGATCCCGGCGCGCTCCGCCTCGCCGGTTGCTTGCCGTCCACGCCTCCATGCCGCCATCTTGCAGGGGGCCCTGCCTCGCTGTCGGACTGCCGGGTCAGCCTCTCCACACACTGTTACAAATATGTGCCACACTGTGAACCCACACCAAAGAAGAATGACAAACACATTTCCACTTTAATCTACTTCAAGAAACTCTTCAAACTTAAAGTGTTTAAAAAAGTACAAAGAAGAAGAATCATGATAAGCATTCTGAATTTATTCATCCATCCATTCTTTCATTCTCAAAATAATCTTACTTCTCTCTTCTTATGGAATATAACTTACTTCACCAATTGTTTATTTGTTTATTTTTATTGTGATTACTTATGGAGTATATTGTGAATACATTGCAAATAGGAAGTGAACAAATGTTTTATCAACTTTTATGTAAAAGAAAAGGGGTAGGATTAAATAAGCTCTGCTTTTTCCTACTCCTTTTCGAACATGTTGAAAAGAGAAACTGAAAATTGTGATGTATCATGTTGTATGCTTGCATGTTCCAAATAAACTCAAACTCAACTCATTTCGGGAGAACATCCGCACCGTAACACAACATAAACACAACAGAACAAATACCCAGAACCCTTTGCAGCACTAACTCTTCCGAGACGCTACAACAGGGGTAGGGAACCTATGGCTCGCGAGCCAGATGTGGCTCTTTTGATGACTGCATCTGGCTCTCGGATAAATCTGAGCTGACATTGCTTAACACGATAAGTATTGAATAATTCCACTTGTATTCACAGTGTTAAAAATAAAGTTAAAAATATATAACATTCTCATGCATTTTTATGTTCAAGAAATTGCATTAATGGTAAGAAGTCATTTATTTATTATTGGTTAGTGTGGGGCTTGCCTTCTAGGGGGTTCTTAAGACCACCAATCACCAACATGAGAGCCTGTTTCAGGGTTACAATATTGTTTTATTATTCAATAAGTCTCTCAGTTGCTTTCCAACAATTTGTCTTTTTCTCTTTTGTTCTCGCTCGCGCTCTGGCTCCAGCCCCAACCCCGTCCCTCCTCCTGGCTGCTGCTTATAACATTGCGACAGATGATTAGATAACAAGGCCCAGGTGGGCCATCTACGCACCTGTCGCTGATTTCGAGGCCGGTCCTGGCAACACCCTGCTTCGCTGCAGGCCCGCAGGCCACGCCCCCTCCACAGTTAGCTTCAGAATAACAATGTTATTAAAAAGAATAAGAGACCCATTATACTCTACAAATGTTGGTCTTACTCAAAAATTCACGCGTTTAGTTGTGTTTAGTGTTAAAAAAAATATTACATGGCTTTTCGGAAATACATTTTAAAATATTTGGCTTCTTGGCTCTCTCAGCGAAAAAGGTTCCCGACCCCTGCGCTACACTATACATCCCCCCGGCAACCCCTACCCCTCACCTCAACCCCGCCCCCCCAACCCCACCCACCTCAACCTCCTCATGCATGTCCCAAATTCCAAGCTGCTGTTTTGAGGCATGTGAAAAAAAATAATGCACTTTGTTACTTCAATAATAAATATGGCAGTGCCATGTTGGCATTTTTTTCCATAACTTGAGTTGATTTATTTTGGAAAACCTTGTTACATTGTTTAATGCATCCAGCGGGGCATCACAACGAAATTAGGCATAATAACGTGTTCATTCCACGACTGTATAAATCGGTATCGGTTGATATCGGTAACTAAGAGTTGGACAATATCGGATATCGGCAAAAAAGCCATTATCGGACATCTCTACAGAGAAGTCCTTTTCAGTAAACATACACGATCGTGTGAAAGCATTCTGCTACTTCTGACCTGCTGTGAAAACGTCCACTTCCTATTTTTTTTTAACTAAGAAATACACCTCGCGGTGGCGCTGTTATTAAAGCCCAAAGTTAGTTACCCCATCAATGGCCAAGTGTGAAAGCATTCCCCCGCTTCCAGGACCGGACCGTCTGAGAAATGGTTCTTAGCCTGCCTGCATATACACTTTATGCTTGAGTAATACAAGTGTGAATGCTGATGGGACAACAACACCGGATATGATGTCACCAAATGTGAGTGGAACTAGCATAGACTAGAATAGAAAGTGCTTTATTGATCCCAGGGGGAAATTCAGCACCACAGTTCGCTCACAATAAACAATAAACTCTTAGATATTTTTTTACATGTGAATAATATAAATACAATCTATTATACATTCAAGTACAGTCAAAAAAGAACATACGCAATATACCATCTGATGGCTGTCTGTATGAAGAACCTCCTGTGTTGTTCCGTGTTGCATTTTGGGAGTCTGAGCCTTCCACTGAACGTGTTCATTCTCTCCGCAAGGTCCGAGTGTAGTGGGTGGGAGGTGTTGTCCATAATGGCGAGGAGCTTTTCTAGACTTTTCCTCTCTGACACCAGCAAGTTAGCAAAACCCAACAGAAGCCTGAGTGAGACTCATCAGAAAATGATACATATAATAAACGGGAATAAATTTCAAGGCCATATGTGAGGCCAGAAGCATAAATACAGTAATTAAACATACTTGCCTCTTTTCAACCAAGTGTTTGTTGGTGTTCATTATTACAGTTAGCTGATTTTGCCCGAATGCAGACTCCTTGCAAAACATCTCCAGGAACCCTTATGATATATGTATGCAGTTTATATCATCCTCGTCACATCTCACCTCGTAAAATGTCATGTTTTTTTCACTTCCAACTTGGGCTTGGCGATATGGCCTTTTTTTAATATCTCGATATTTTCAAGCCATGTCACGATACATGATATATATCTGGATATTTTGCCTTAGCCTTGAATTAACACTTGATGCATATAATCACAGCAGTATGATGATTGTACATGTCTACTTTAAAACATTCTTGTTCATACTGAATTAATATGTGCTCATTTTAGTGAAGTGAAGTGAATTATATTTATATAGCGCTTTTCTCAAGTGACTCAAAGCGCTTTACATAGTGAAACCCAATATCTAAGTTACATTTAAACCAGTGTGGGTGGCACTGGGAGCAGGTGGGTAAAGTGTCTTGCCCAAGGACACAACGGCAGTAACTAGGATGGCACAAGCGGGAATCGAACCTGCAACCCTCAAGTTGCTGGCACGGCCACTCTACCAACCGAGCTATGCCGCCTTTTAAACTTTCATTCAGAGAGGGAAATCACATGATTGATTGATTGAAACTTTTTATTGGTAGATTGCACAGTACAGTACATATTCCGTATAATTGACCACTAAAAGGTAACACCCGAATAAGTTTTTCAACTTGTTTAAGTCAGGGTCTTCGTTAATCAATTCAGCTAAGTCAATTGACTAAAACTGGATTTATTAAACAGTTATTAAGCAGTGGCACAAACATTCATGTCATTTCCAAAACAGAAAGTGCAAGATTGTCAGAGACATTTTAAAACAAGCTATTAGTGCACTTTTGTGCATGATGTCACTAAGATGACATATCAAAACAACACTAAAATAAAGTGCACTTTTTGTACAGAACGCCATTACAATAGTTTAAAACAAATAAAGTGCACTTTTGTGCATGATGTCACAAAAGATATTTCAATAACTGTCAAATAAAAATGAGCTGCATAATAGGAAATCAAATAGTGTTTGTCCTTCGCTATGTGGTAGGTTACTGTGGACATTATCTCCTTTTGTTGTTGACTTAATTTTTTTCATACGGTGTTGATCTGGAAATGTTTGCCTCTGCATTTTGTTGGTGTGGCACCGAATGGAGATGTTGACATGGGGAGTTTCAAACACTCTTCATTCTCAAGCAGGTGACTTTTCAAATTATGCTACATATTAGCAGTAATGCTACTTTTGGTAGCAACGCTTTTGCCCCACACTTTACAAATTACGGTTGTCTGTTCGATATATTCCCACTTGAAGCCAAACCACCGCCAGACAATGGACCCCCTGCTGTTTTTCTTGGGAATTAATTCTTCCTTTATTTGTTACCAGATTGGCACCTTCTTTCTCTCGTATTACCACCCGCACCACAGCTAACGTTACCCATGCTGCTACCTCTCTGCTCCGTAAGGGCGTATACGTATGTGACGTATGTAAGAAGTTGCACTTGCTCTCTATGAGTAGGAGAGACAAGAAAGAGTGGGAAAAGCAAGCAGTGTAATGCCAGCAGCTAAAAGCAACTGCGTGAGAACGTATACTCGAATATCACGATATAGTCATTTTCTATATCGCACAGAGACAAACCCGCGATATATCGAGTATATCGATATATCGCCCAGCCCTAATTCCAACAAAGAAACAAATGTCCCTTGGGTGTATGCGATGTAGAAGACGTCATGTTTTGGACGCATGACTTTTGTCAGACAATGGACTTGTTACATCCACGGTCCAATCAAGGCCCAGCTTTCTGCATATGTTTAACTGAACATTAGTCCAGACTACAAGTGTGAACACACACTTATGTCGGAGGCTGAGTGAATTTGAGCATCAGTGGTTGCAAACATGAAAGCCATCTTTCTTGGGAGGCTAATTGCCCATAAGTCATTGACCATGTGTCCAAAGAATGTAAACATTACGGATAGATCTGTATTCCATGTAAGGTAGTTTTCTTCCAAAGCATTAAGCTGTGCCACAAATGCCACTTTGTCCTTTGAAAAACTATAACACCGCGTCTTATGTTTTTACGTGACATGACTTTTTACGACATTAAAGGAAACAACAAGAGATCACTGTTTGAATTCGCTGTTCAAACGCAGACGTGGCAATAGGCCAGGTTATTTGTTTGCTCATCAGGTGACGTTCCAATTCTGCTTTTATTTCCCTGCCATCCACTCAGCACGCCATTCTCTCGTATTAGTCATGCTATTTTCCTCATTGATGGTCCCTCTGGGACAGTAAATTATTGCAGTGGATTCAATTCGCCCTCCTTGTGATCTAACAAATTGCCGCTGATGTAATGGTCTGACAGTAAATGTGTGCGGTGGTCAGGTCTTGTGCCCCAGACACTTTTGCAGGGGCAGTAAATCATCCTGGTGGGTGTGGCCAATGACTGTGCAATGCAGTCTTCCATTGCCTTGGTTTTATAGAGCTGCACCGCAGACCTTATTAGCAAATGGATATAGTGTTAATCAGTGGGAGGAGTAATGCAAGACAGGGCATAAGGAAGTATTGTTGTCTAGTGGTTTGAGTGTAAAGTTGTGTTTTGTGGAAGCTTGTAATCATGACCAATATACTTTGACATTTCAGTTGAATGAACAAAATCCGTTTACAGATGCGAGTCGACTTCCTTGTTAGTTTTAACTATTATCAGGACCCGATCATGGGATTTTTTTGACTGATCGGCTATTGACTGATGAGCTGCTGGGCCCTGCCCATCTTTACCCAGTGTTTTACATCAGAGGTGTCAAACTCAAATACAGAGTGGGCCAAAATTTAAAACTGAACAAAGCCGCGGGCCAAGGTTGAACAAATTAACGTTTTATTAGAGACCCAAATAAGTTTTGCATTGAATATTGAACAAGCAAGGCTTATATAACTGTATAGTGACAAGCAAAATAGAGTTTCAAATGATAATAATAATAAATAAAACATATCAATGGCTATCAAATAAAATGTAAATAAAAATGGGGGGGGTCGGAGTTTGGTGGTAGCGGGGGTGTATATTGTAGCGTCCTGGAAGAGTTAGTGCTGCAAGGGGTTCTGGGTATTTCTTCTGTTGCGTTTGTCATTCTTGTTTGGTGTGGGTTCACAGTGTGGCGCATATTTGTAACAGTGTTAAAGTTGTTTATACAGCCACCCTCAGTGTGACCTGTACGGCTGTTGACCAAGTACACCTTGCATTCACTTGTGTGTGTTAAAGCCGCATGTATTATGTGACTGTGCTGGCACGTTGTTTGTATGGCGGAAAAGCGGACGTGACGGCAGGCTGTAGAGGACGCTAAAGGCAGTGCCTTCAAGACACATCCCCAATATTGTTGTCCGGGTGAACTTTAACTCCTCCCACTGGATCTTTCCTAGTTACCGATCAACCTGACTAGGATTTAAACCCAGTCCTCTTTGATTGGGAGATGCCTGTTTTGACCACTCAGCCATCCTTGGTCTTCTTAAAGGGAAATTTCGGGCCCCAATGAAATTTTTAATTGAGAACCTGTCTCAGTAAACTATTATATAAAAGCTATCCTAGTTACCGATTGATCTGACTGGGATTTGAACCCAGTTCCTTTTGATTTGGAGCGAGCTGTTTAACCATTTTCGGGAGCGGCACTGAACTTCGGGAGTCTCCCGGGAAAATCGTGAGGGTTAGCAAGTACGAGTATCAGCGGTGAATGCGGTGTTACAGAGGCACCGCCGCTGAATAATATCGGCGAGCCAGCTCTAATCTTAATTTGATATTACCTCAAGGGCCAAATGAAATTACACGGTGGGCCAGAGTTTGACACCCATGGTTTACATGCACAAAGATTGTACTCGAATGAAATATTCCTTCAAAAAAGGAATGCAGACCTAGGGAGACACAAGTACGTTTCAGGGATTCTTGTAACACACTTGCAGGAGGTGTGTGCGTGAATTCCAGGAGGGTGCATGTCTTACTAGAACACCGGCTCGAATTTGAGAGCAAGCTGCAACAAAGGCGTTGTCTTCACAGCAGAAAGTCAGTGTTCAAAAACAAGAGAAAAAAAAAGGTGCCATTAAAAAGGTCTTAAAAAGTCTTAAATTTGACTTGCTGAAACCTGCAGATACCCTGTACAGAAGTTACACTATTAATATATCCATCCAATATACATAAGAGTAAGATGTAATTATAATAATGTATGATTGTAAATAGCTTGTTGGTTAGCGACACATTTAAGTAAATAAAACAATTTTAAATCAAAATTCCCTTGTCGATCAAAAAAGTTTTTCTAAGTCTTAGTCTTAAACACTCAGGATAGAGAAGATTTCAAAAACTACTATTGTTTATTTATTCATTTATTGATTACTGTAATAGATTCTACCCGTGGCCTTAATGAACTCTCTGAACTGAAACTCTTCTTTGTGAGATTGCCTCAGGGCTAATAGTCCTGACAGGGATTAGTTTAGCTTTGCGACTTAGCAATGGCTGTTGGGCCAACAAGAGGACAACACATATGAACAACAGTTTGCTGCCATCTTGACGTGTTATTCTGTCCCTTTGTGCCTGACCTTTGCCTAAACACAATCTGTGGTCTCGGCGTCCTATGTCAGTACGACTGTTTGCATCACTTGTACGATGTGAGATTCGTCGGGTCTTCCGTTTTTTTTTCCCCCCCAAACAGCACTCCCGTTGTTTTCTGTCCTCCAAAAAGTGACAACGGCGCTCCACTGGCAATGTTTACCAAAATAGCACCAGTGTGACCGAGTTTAGCCAACAGTTACCATTGTCTTCTTTGGACACCTGCAGGGAAATGGAAGCGGAGGGAAAACAACAGTCATGATCTCATTTTGAGAGGATTATTTGACAATAAAATGCCCAAGATGCCCTAATTCGCATGACTGCATCTTTCCCGATGTGTCTACTCTGAGCTTTGTCCAGTATTAATATCCAGCCTGTTTATTTCTGCTGCATAATTGTCATTCATTATTTGTTATATGATTTGTGGTCTTTACCCCTTGCTTTTTAATTTGCTGTTTGGATGGCGTGACTCCTAATTTAAACCCAGGACTCACTGCCGATGACTGGGAACAAAGCAGAACCAGCAGGCAGCCATGTTCTCGCACAGTTCTCCTTTCTCAGTTCCGATAATTGAGGGCATTCGTATTTGCAACCAAGCTGGCGTTATCATTACTCCTCAGGCAAACTTATTAGTTTCTCGCTGTGTGTCTCAGCGCGCCCATGGCAACGAACCACATGAGTCATCTGATTTTGCAGCTCCAGCGCCTTCCTGGGATCTTTACTTTAACTAATCCCTGTTCTCAATGAGGTCTGTTGTGATGAGACAAAGACAGGCTGTTTGTCTCTGACTACAAGCTGTACTCTGGATTTTATACTGCAGCCAAATGGCCCTTATTTATGCACAATAAATCTTATTGTCCTCGGTGTCGTTCAGATGACGGCGATCATGATTACAGAATGATTGAAAGCAAAACATACAGTAATTAGATAATCAATGGAGCAATGTTTTCAGATAACGACCTCCTTGCCAAACATTGGGAAACCTCTTGTAATCTCAAAACACCAATAAGTGAACAACCGGCACTGAATACAGCTGTGCCAATTCCCTTTTTCCATTTGCAGAACAAAGCACAGTGATAAGATAAATGTAATGGGATGAATATTTCCCCCGGCCCCACCACTCATTTCTCCCTGGCCTGGTTCCTCTCCAACGCTCTATAAAGTAGTCTTGCCCTTTCAGATGATCCCTATTACTTTGATGAGGAACACTGTCTTTGACAAACTGCATCTCTACTGCCAGCACTATTCTTTTGTAGAATACCACTGTCCTTCTCTGTCAATCTTTAGTTTATTTTCATTTCATTTCCTCCATCTCATTTTAAATGTTTTGTTTCAGCTTACACTTCAGTGGTTTTAATATTAGTGAGAGTATGTCTTAAGCAGACAACTTGTGCTGCTCTTTTGTTTCTTTCAACTAGTTCAGCAGAGTAGCTTTTGTTGTCCTACATTGTCCTACATTTCACAGTTGCACCTCCATCCATCCATCCATTTTCTACCGCTGGTCCCTTTCAGACATTGCACATGAGAAGGTTTAGTAAGTATAAATAATTTTACCGTATTTTCTGGACTATCGAGCGCACCAACTAAAGTTTAGGGTGTCATGTCTTGGTGATCATGTTTAGTCTGGCTATGTTCTGTTTGGTTTTTGCATTTTGTCAGTTCCTGTTTTTTTCACTCCCTGTTTTGTTTCCGTGTCAACCCATTAGTTTTCACCCGTCCTCATGTCACGCATCTGATTCATTTGGACTCATGCACCTGTTAATCACCACAGCACTTTTTAAGCCTGTAGTTGCCAGGCAGTCAGCCTGGCGACATCACCCTCTACACACTCCTGATTGCTCACTTCTTGCCATAGTTTCATGCTTTTAACATCATGCCATAGTTTCATGCTTTTCACGTCACAGCAAGTGTAGTTTTGTCTTATGTCCTTAGTCTGTTTGTGTTAGTTTTGTTTTCTTAGCCAAGTTTTGAATCTCTGCAGATATATATGTTATGAAAGGAGTTATTTACACAGAAAAATGTTGTAAATGTTTATTTACATACCATAATTGTTTCCAAACAGTGTCTGTCACACGGCAGTAAAACGGCTGATCAAACAAAACCAAAGTCATTGTTATGGACCCACTTGCTGCGGAAGCTAGCTCTTCAATCAGCTAAATAGACACAATGACTCCACAGTGACGTTCAGGTGAATTTACGAAACTGAAACAATACAAAAATAATGCCGGTGTAAGTTAACAATACTAACACAGGCACTCGTAAGAGTGTTAGCATATTAGCTATTACTAACGACGCTGGCATCATTACATTACAATAGCACGTACAAATATGCATAAAAACACTCCTACGGACGTCACACATGGGACGATTTAGTAAGTATTAACAGTTTTAGTTTTACTGTAAAACACAAAAACGTTTCGAGTGATGGACGGCCAGAATACAAAAAAAAAAAATTAAATCATCCATCCATCTATTTTCTGCCGCATGTCACTTTCGGGGTCGCGGGGGTGCTGAAGCCTATCTTAGCTGCATTCGGGCGGAAGGCGGCGTAAACCCTGGACAAGTCGCCAGCTCATCACAGGGCCAACACAGATAGACAACATTCAACCTCAATTTATGAATTCAATTGGTTCTTGAACATGGTTGGAACACTCAAACGTTCGTATATTGAAGCAGATTTCCCAGTAAGAATTTAATGTAAACTTGACTAATGGGTTCTCTAGCATCGACAAGTCCCTATTTTATAAAAAAAAATGCACACTTTGAAGACAATAAGTGTGTGTGTGTGTGTGTGTGTGTGTGTGTGTGTGTGTGTGTGTGTGTGTGTGTGTGTGTGTGTGTGTGTGCGTGTATAAATATATATATATATATATATATAATCACAAGACTACTTTATCTCTACAGAACTGTTTCCTGAAACAGTTGCGCTCTACCACGGTATCGAGCACTACGCTCTGGATAATCTAATTAAGGCATATATATATATATATATATATATATATATATATATGTTTTTTTTGTGATAGAGTGATTGGACCACATACTTGTTGGTCACAAAAATATATTCGTGAAGTTTGGTTCTTTTATGAATTTATTATGGGTCAACTAAAAATGTGACCAAATCCGCTGGGTCAAAAGTATACATACAGCAATGTTAATGTTAATATTTGCTTACATGTCCCTTGGCAAGTTTCACTGCAATAAGGCGCTTTGGGTAACCATTCACAACCTTCTGGTTAAGTTTTTGACCACTCCTCTTGACACAATTGGTGCAGTTCAACGAAATGTGTTGGTTTTCTGACATGGACTTGTTTCTTCCGCATTTTCCACACGTTTATGTCAGGAATTTAGGAAGGCAATTCTAAAACCTTAATTCTAGCCTGATTTAGCCATTCCTTTGCCACTTTTGATGTGTGCTTGGGGTCATTGTCCTGTTGGAACACCCAAATGTGTCCGAGACCCAACGTCCGGACTGATGATTTCAGGTTGTCCTGAAGAATTTGGAGGTAATCCTCCTCTTTCATTGTCCCATTTGAAGCACCAGTTTCATTGGCAGCAAAACAGCCCCAGAGCATAATACTCCAACCACCATGCTTGACGGTAGGAATGATGTTCCTGGGATTAAAGGCCTCACCTTTTCTGCTTCAAACATCCATCCATCCATTTTCTACCGCTTATTCCCTTTTGGAGTCGCGGGGGGCACTGGCGCCTATCTCAGCTACAATCGGGCGGAAGGCGGGGTACACCCTGGACAAGTCGCCACCTCATCGCAGGGCCAACACAGATAGACAGACAACATTCACACTCACATTCACACACTAGGGCCAATTTAGTGTTGCCAATCAACCTATCCCCAGGTGCATGTCTTTGGAGGTGGGAGGAAGCCGGACATATTGCTGGGTATTGTAGCCAAACAGCTCATTTTTTGTTTCATCTGACCACAGAATTTTCCTCCAGAAGATCTTATCTTTGTCCATGTGATGTCAGATGAAACAAAAATGGAGCCACAATACCCATCAATATGTTTGGAGGAGAAAAGGTGAGGCCCTCAATCCCAGAATTTGACCCTTGGTGGAATAAGTTTGGACACGCGTGAATTTTTAGCATTAAATTTATAGCTTTTTTCGCATTACATTACAATTTTCTGCTCTTTTTTTACGTTTTCACTGTTATTTTCTTATCCAAGATAATGCTGTGGGCCAACAAAACTAGAGCTGCGGACTTCACTGTGGACACCCCTATGTTGACATAATGTTTTTTGCATAGTCAAGATAGTTCTCAAGTGTAAAAGACATGCAATTGATACAGTCCTTGCAATTTTTCTATTAAAATTTAAATAAGAAATACAGGGCAGCACGGTGAAAAAGGGATTAGTACGTCTGCCTCACAGGTCCTGGGTTCGATCCTGCGCTCGGGATCCTTCTGTGTAGAGTTTGTAAGTTCTCCCTGTGATTGTGTGGGTTCTCTCCGGCTACTCCGGCTTCCTCCTACCTCCAAAGACTTGCATTTGGGAAGAAGATGATTGACAACACCTAATGGTCCCTAGTGTGTGAATGTGAGTGTGAATGTTATCTGTCTATCTGTGTTGGCCCTGCGATGAAGTGGCAACTTGTCCAGATTGTACCCCGCCTTCTGCCCGATTGTAGCTGAGATAGGCACCAGCGCCCTCTGCAAACCCAAAGGGAATACGCTGTAGACAATGGATGGATGGAATACAACATTTTGATAGAAAGATGATGCACATTATTTCCCGGCATTCGAGGGCCACATAAAACAACGTGGCGGGCCAGATCTGGCCCCTGGGTCCTGAGTTTGACACATGCATGAAAGCAATCTGTTTTTAGTGGTCTTGTCATAGCAATTTTGTCAAAACACAGTTTTGTACTTTTGAAAAACCACATCCCTGTTCTGTCACCGCCTGTTGACTCGGGGCTTCAATCATAACTCATGTTTCCAGAACCAGTTCCAAATTGTGACTCGCCCAGTATTTGCTCATGCACCACGAGCGGGCTTGTAACACAGCCTATGGTTCCACCGACGGGAACCAGAAAAGTTATTTTTGCCTGTTCGCTATTAAACATTAATGTGTCTTCACTCTCCCTGCTGCTCCCTTTCTGCTGGGGCAGACTTGTTTCTTAATTTAGAAACAGGCAGTTCGTGTAGCTTGTAGCCTCAAGACCGCACACCCGAGCCTTGTCAGGGCGACGAGATGTGGGTGACTTTACTCAGACCTGACACAGTCCGCTTCAGGGCGAGGAAGCAAGCACAGCACGCAGGCTGAAGCGCACTGCCCCACGTGTTCTTCCCTCATGGGATCAGGATATTGTCCAGAGACCAAGGATTGCGTGAACCTCGGCTGGGTTACATACATTGTCGTTAACTTCCTGTCCCACTTTACTGTTCCTCAGGGAAGTTTTTCATGAGACTGTAATGTTTTGTCCTAATCAACCGGGTAGGGAGGTAGACACGGATGCTGATTCACTTACTAAAACGTGTCACATCCTAATTACAAGTTGCTATAATGGATTTCCAACTGTCCTTGACAGAGTAGTTTTTGGGTTCAGATCCTTTCCTTAAACTGCTTAAGCATGGATTTGGGTTGATGTCACATTTGGACTTCTGGGTAAGGTCAGTTTCCGGTCAGCACTAATTAACACTAATCTAGTCTATCCTTCACTTACAAGGTTATTTTTTTTTGGGCATTGATGCTTTTCAGAATCAGAATCAAAAATACTTTAATAATCCCAGGGGGTAAATTGACATTTTCAGCACAATCCCATTCAATATCAGACAAACATTACAGGGAGACAGAACAGGATCGCTGACGGCTCTGCCAACTTCTGGTGCCCCTAACAAAAATGGTGGGAAACAAGGAGGAAGGGGGGAGAAAAATATATATATTCATGCCTGGGCCCCTGGAGAGAGGGTCCAGACTCCGGCCAAGGAAGAAAAAGAAGATCTTAGCCATAGCACACAATAACATGTGTGTAAGTGGGAAACATAAAACATCAAAGACAAAAAAGGACATTAAAGACATTAAACGAGCAGAGCTGATGAAACCAGCCACTTCTACACACAGCCATAAAAGTAAAACAACAAAAATAAACAAAATGACATATACACTGTGGTGTCCATGCAACCAGCCACTTCTACACACAGCCACAAAAGTAAAACAACAACAAAAAAAATAAAAATAAAATATACACTGTGGTGTCCTCTGCGGTGTTCCACGCCATCGTCTGCTGGGGTTGGGGAAGCATGGCCAGAGACAGGAGCAGACCCAACAAAGCAACCGAGAGAGTCGACTCCACCTTGGCCGCCCACCAAATCTAAGCCAGTGTCCAGTCCGCATGGATGAGCGAGGATGCGTATAAGGAGACCGAAGTGTCCGATACTGGCTCATTCAGCCAAGACTCTACTGTGTGCCCTTTTGCTGTCTCTTGTTGGTTTTAGGAATGTGCCGAACGATTGACAACAGATCAGTTCAAACGATTTTCGTGAAAAAGGTTATGTGATCACCACGGCTGATTAATGCCTTTTAATTACCCTCTGGTGGAGACTGTATTCATTTTTAGTCTCCCAGCTGAAAAACGGCTAGCAGCTAATTGTGTCTCCACACGCCCTTAACTAGTAATAATAACCCCTATTACTAAGAGTAAAATACATTAAATTGTATATAATATTAATGTTAAATTACATATTACATTATTTTATTGTAAATAATTGTGTGGAGGTCTTGCACACAAAGTTTCCAATGGCCTCAGTGTCATTTTGCTTGCCTGCGACAAACATGTTATACAATAATAAACATAATAGACATAATCATTGCATTAAGATAAGTTTGAGCTGCCTCCAGAGTTAAAGGCCGACTGAAATGAGATTTTCTTATTAAACGGGGATAGCAGGTCCATTCTATATGTCATACTTGATCATTTCGCGATATTGCCATATTTTTGCTGAAAGGATTTAGTAGAGAACATCCACAATAAAGTTTGCAACTTTTGGTCGGTAATAAAAAAGCCTTGCCTTCACCGGAAGTAGCAGACAATGTGTGCGTGACGTCACGGGTTGTAGAGCTCCTCACATCCTCACATTGTTTACAATCATAGCCACCTGCAGCTAGAGCGATTCGGACCGAGAAAGCGACAATTTCCCCATTAATTTGAGCAAGGATGAAAGATTCGTGGATGAGGATCGTGAGAGTGAAGGACTAGAAAAAAAAAAGTTTAAAAAAAAAAGGGGAAAAAAAGGAGAGAGCAGTGAGAGCGATTCAGATGTTATTAGACACATTTACTAAGATAATTCTGGAAAATCCCTTATCTGCTTATTGTGTTACTAGTGTTTTAGTGAGATTATATGGTACCTGAAAGTCGGAGGGGTGTGGCCACGGGTGTGGTGACCGCCAGTGTCTCCGGTGGGAGGAGGTAATAGTCCGCAGCTGCAGGAGGACGCAAGCTCCGCTCATAACTACGGGAAGCGCCGACTTATTACCACAATTTTCTCACCGAAACCTGCCAGTTGACATGTAGTCGGGAAGCATGTTCACTTGACCGCTCTGTTCCATAGTAAAGCTTCACCTTTGGGAATTTTAAACAAGGAAACACCGGCTATGTTTGTGTTGCTAAAGGCGGCCGCAATACATCGCTTCCCACCTCCATCTTTCTACTTTGACTTCTCCATTATTAATTGAACAAATTGCAAAAGATTCAGAAACACAGATGTCCAGAATACTGTGTAATTATGCGATTAAAGCAGACTACTTATAGCTTGGATCGGGCTGGAAAAAAATGTCCGCTACAGCCGGTGACGTCAAACGCACGCGTCATCATACGCAACGTTTTCAACAGGACACTTGGCGGGAAATTTAAAATTGCAATTTAGTAAACTAAAAAGGCCGTATTGGCATGTGTTGCAATGTTAATATTTCATCATTGATATATAAACTATCAGACTGCGTGGTCGGTAGTAGTGGGTTTCAGTAGGCCTTTAATGAATTCCTGAAACAAACCCCGTTTCCATATGAGTTGGGAAATTGTGTTAGATGTAAATATAAACGGAATACAATGATTTGAAAATGCTTTTCAACCCACATTCAGTGGAATATGCTACAAAGACAACATATTTGATGTTCAAACTGATAAACATTTTTTTTTTTGCAAATAATTATTAACTTTACAATTTGATGCCAGCAACACGTGACAAAAGAAGTTGGGAAAGGTGTCAATAAATACTGATAAAGTTGAGGAATGCTCATCAAACACTTATTTGGAAGATCCCACAGGTGTGCAGGCTAATTGGGAACAGGTGGGTGCCATGATTGGGCATAAAAACAGCTTCCCGAAAAATGCTCGGTCTTTCACAAGAAAGGATGAGGTGAGGTTCACCTCTTTGTCCACAACTGCGTGAGAAAATAGTCAAACAGTTTAAGAACAACGTTTCTCAAAGTGCAATTGCAAGAAATTTAGGGATTTCAACATCTACGGTCCATAATATAATCAAAAGGTTCAGAGAATCTGGAGAAATCACTCCACGTAAGCGACATGGCCGGAAACCAACATGGAATGACCGTGACCTTCGATCCCACGGACGACACTGTATCAAAAACCGACATCAATCTCTAAAGAATATCACCACATGGGCTCTGGAACACTGCAGAAAACCACTGTCACTAAATACAGTTTGTCGCTACATCTGTAAGTGCAAGTTAAAGCTCTACTATGCAAAGCGAAAGCCATTTATCAACAACATCCAGAAACGCCGCCGGCTTCTCTGGGCCCGAGATCATCTAAGATGGACTGATGCAAAGTGTAAAAGTGTTCTGTGGTCTGACGAGTCAATCATTGTTATCCGTTTATATTTACATCCAACACAATTTCCCAACTCATATGGAAACGGGGTTTGTACATTTGAATGTTTTTATGTTGTATTTAAGACTCTAAGACATTAAAAATGTACTATCTCTAACAGTCATGGTCATATAAAGACTGAGTGTTGACCACTTGCTGAAACGTCAGAGAAATGCCTCCACATATATTACCAATCCCAATATTGCACATACTGTACGTTATTCCAGTTAATATGAGCTCTAAATGTGCATACCAGTCTGTAACCACCTTATTGTCATCGTTCCCCAGGCCCACAACCGGCACGGCAGCATCCCGTCCTTCCACAGGCTCAACACGACCACCACCCAGCAGCACAACCAGAAGCTCTCCAGCTACACCTAAACCTGCCACTCCCAGAGCCTCCAATGCTGCATCCAGATCCACCTCATCTACTCCCTCTGCTGTCAAAATCCCAGCATCACAAACGTCTCGGGCCACTACTCCTGCAAAAAAAGGTACGCTCGTTGAAATGCGACTGCTCACCTGGATTGGCATAAGACGAGACACGTTGAATGGGTTGATGTTTTACAAAAAGTATTTTTCTTTACAATGGTCATTGAAGTATTATTAAGAAATAGTAAGAAGAAAGGGCCATCCATTACACAATATGTAATAGATTATTCTTAGAGTCAAAGGTGTCCATAGTGCAGCCCGTGGCACATTTTTAAGATAATACTACAAAGAAAAAACATAAAAAGTGGAATAAAAGAGAGAAACAGGCGGACTATGACAAGAAAATGTTGTAGTATTGACACTAATGCAACAAAGCTGCCATTGAGGCTGTTTTTTTTTTAACTTTAAAACATTCATTGATCATCCATCCATCCATCCATCCATCCATCCATCCATTTTCTACTGCTTGTCCCTTTTGGGATCTCGGGGGTTGCTGGAGCTATACTTGCCAACTTTAAGACCTCCAATTTCGGGAGGTGGGGGGGTGTGGGGATGGGGGAGCTTGGTCGGGGGTGGGGCGGAGGCGTGGTTGGGGCAGGGGGCGTGGTTAAGAGGGGAGGAATATATTTACATCTACAATTCACCAACCTGAGTATTTCATATATATATATATATATATATATATATGAAATACTTGACTTTCAGTCAATTCTAGCTATATATATTACTTTTATTATATATATAAATAAAAGAAATAGTTGAATTTCAGACGGCACCTATCAAATACACAGTAATAAAACCACAGTCGTTCTACTAACTGTACTGTGCCAGCTGGTTACTAAAAAAAAAAAAAACACTTACCTTTCACTATTTGAGTAACCTTTGTTCTGCTATTTATCTCTTCATTTTGCTCGTCAACTATGTAATATATTGGGTTGGAGTCAATAACCAGGCGAGGTGATGAAGTTATGTCTCTTTACTGTGAGCTTCAGAACAGACTCCCTCACTTGCCGTCAGGTGCCCAACACCACGTAAATCGTTGGCCAATCAAAAAGCAACCCCATAACACTATAGCCAACATTCACCAGGAGATGGGGACAGACAACATAGAATCACTCTGTTACAGACGCCGTCGCCATGGCTTCTGCTTCGTCTCCTTGTGTGTGCAGTTTTTTATTCAAATCAGTAGATGTTACTGGCAAGCTGTTTATGTAGTGGGAAAGCGGATGTAAAAACAGGCTGTCCCCACTCAGGTCCGCAAGGAGCTGGAGGGGGCGTGGCCTCCAGCTCCGGCTGAATTTCGGGAGATTTTCGGGATAAAATTTCTTCTGGGAGGTTTTCGGTAGAGGCGCTGAATTTCGGGAGTCTCCCAGAAAATCAGGGAGGGTTGGCAAGTATGGCTGGAGCCTATCTCAGCTGCATTCCAGCGGTAGGCGGGGTACACCCTGGACAAGTCGCCACCTCATCACAGGGGCAATAAAGATAGACAGACAACATTCACACTCACATTCACACACTAGAGCCAATGTTTAGTGTTGCCAATCAACCTATCCCCAGGTGCATGTCTTTGTAAGTGGGAGGAAGCCAGAGTACCCGGAGGGAACCCACGCATTCACAGGGAGGACATGCAAATTCCACACAGAAAGAACCCGAACCCAGGATTGAACTCAGGACTACTCAGGACTTTCGGATTGGGAGGCAGATGCACTAACCCCTGTTTCATTGTGCTGCCCATTGATCAGAAACAATAAATAAATAAATTGAATGACTTATAGATGCAAAGTTGGTATGGAGATTTAAGTGTTAAAAGTAAAAATAATATATGTTAAAATATGCCTTTCTAACACCTTTATGAGTGAGGGTATTTTGGATTCCCAAAACCTTCACAGTAGTCAGATTTTTATTTTGTTTGTAAACTGTCATTTTTCAAAAAATAATAATGAGTCATAAGCAATGTTGTTATGAATTATTTAAAGCTCTACCTCACTGGACGGATGGAAAAATGTTTCTGAAAAATATTGGATATTTTGTATTTTTTTGCCTTAAAAAAAGATTTAAAAAAAAAAAAAAAAGGGCGGCATGAAACATGAAAAAAGTCACTTTTTGGCAATTTGAAGTTGATCTATAGATATTTAAGTGTTGAAAGTAGGGCTGGGAGATATGGCCTTTTATTAATATCTCGATATTTTTAGGCCATATCACGATACACGATATATATCTTCATATTTTGCCTTATCCTTGAATGAACACCTGATGCATATAATCACAGCAGTATGATGATTCTATGTGTCTACATTAAAACATTCTTGTTCATACTGCATTAATATATGCTCATTTAAACTTTCATGCAGAGAGGGAAATCACAACTAAGTCAGTTGACCAAAACTGTATTTATTAAACAGTTATTAAGCAGTGGCACAAACATTCATGTCATTTCCAAAACAGAAAGTGCAAGATTGTCAGAAACGTTTTAAAACAAGCTATTAGTGCACGTTTGTGCACGATGTCACTAAGATGACATATTAAAACAACACTAAATTAAAGTGCACTTTTTGTACAGAACGCCACTACAACAGTTTAAAACAAATAAAGTGCACTTTTGTGCATGATGTCACACAAGATATTTCAATAACTGTCAAATAAAAATTAGCTGAATAATAGGTCCCTGCGGACATTATCTTCTTTTTTTTTCATACGGTGTTGATCTGGAAATAGTTGCTTCGGCATTTTGTTGGTGTGGCACCGGCCGGAGATGTTGATGCGGAGTTTCAAGCACTCAGCATTCTCTAGCGGGGGACTTTTCAAATGATGCTACATTAGCAGTGGTGCTACTTTTTGTAGCAACGCTTTTGCCGCATAAATGTTAAACATATTCCCGCTTGAAGCCAAACCACCGCCAGACGATGGACCTTGTGCTGTTTTTCTTGGTAGTTAATTATTCCTCCATTTGTTTCCGGATTCTCACCTTCTCTCTCTCGTATTACCACCCGCACCGTTAGCATCACAGCTAACGTTACCATGTTGCTACTTGTCTGCTCCGCTAGAGCGTGTGACGTGGCACACGTGACGTGTGTGAGAAGGTGCGCTTGTTTTACGTCTCTGTGAGAAGGAGAGACAAGAAAGAGTGGGAAACGCATGTAGTGTAATGCCCGCAGCTAAAAGCAACTGCGTGAGAACGTATACTCGAATTTCACGATACAGTCCTTTTCTATATCGCACAGAGACAAACCCGCGATATATCAAGTTTATCAAGTGACATATTTCAACACTTTAATGACGTTTAGCGTTCACCAAAATTGAGTGTCCTAAAGGTTACAATAAATATTGTTTTGGTTCTGAAAATGAAAAATATGGTGTCATTTTTGAGTATGCAGCTCTCAGTGGTAAAAGTTTGGATACCCCGGGCTTTTATAAAGCCAAACTAAAATTGTGATACAACGCTCACCCCAGTGCAACATTTTTAGATCTTTTTTGTTAAGCAGTGAAATTCAACAAAATCAAAATATGTGGATTTTACAGCAATAAGACCAACCGTGATATCAGCGATAGACAGGCAATAATGCAGTGGCGTTGCCTTAATTTTGTTCAGTATCAAATCCAATCATATTTTCCTGCTGTCATTCCAAGCATTAAGATTAGTTTTACGGTATCTGGGGATTGCTATGATCTATTGTGATGTATTAACGCTTTCTCGAAAATTTCGGTTTGATGATTTCATCACTCAGAGTCCACATGCTCGTCTTGGGAGAATTGTAACTTATTAGAACTTTATGTAATGTCATTTTGTTTATGTCAGTTGATTAGCTAGTTGGTTAGTTTGTATAATTAGCTAATATAATTCAACAATTTTGGGCAGATTCTAATGAAACTTTCAGGAAGTGTCTCAAATGACTCAAAAACTGATGAGATTTTATGCCTGATTCTGATCATTTCTATTACATTACCTTATGTGTGTGTGTGTGCGTGTACGCTAGCAGCGCTGCAGAGACAAATATAGTAGAGACATAAACGAGTGTTCACTACGTTTCTTTCATTCCGCTATAGATAGCTCAAAAAGGTATATGCGGCTTTTGATCTACCTTTCAGGAAATGGGATAAAAAACAAGTGATTACATTTTGGGGCTAATCCTGATAATTTCTCCTACATTACCCCATGTTAACGTTACGAGCTTCAACTTCTGTGTATGTGTATGATAGCTTCCCTGCCTCCCCCCACAGAGACAAACACTTTTGATTGATTGATTGAAATTTTTATTAGTAGATTGCACAGTTCAGTACATATTCCGTACAATTGACCACTAAATGGTAACACCCGAATAAGTTTTTTAACTTGTTTTTTTAAACTCAATTCATGGTAAGACAAGAAGTTTCACACTGCTTCCTTCATTTTGCTATAAATAGGTCAAAAAGTAATGTTATTTTGATTCAATTGTGCTACCGCAATAGGCTCCTTTAATGCCGACTTTTTGTCCATATAATTGATAATATTTTGATAGATCTTATGTGTTTCCTTCCATAGATGTTCTCAAACCTGCCACCCCAGCTGCGAAAAAGCTGGCGAAACCAGAGTCACCTAAACCGACTTCAAAATCCGATATCACAGCCAAAAAGCCATCTAAAGTTGCAGACATCAAGACAGCTAACCGTCCCAAAACACAAGAGAATAAGTCCATGCCTTCCAAGGACGCCTCTAAGACATCTGCCTCCAAAACAGTGGCAACCAAAAATTCCAGTGCCAAGAAGACTGTGGGCAGCAGCACCCCAACTCCCGTGAAACGTGGTCCCAAAGCGGAAGCAGCTGCTGAAACCGGAAAAGAAATAGCTGCTGCTGTGGCTGCCGCCGCAGCTATTGCTACTGCAGCTGCTACCATTGCTGTGTCAGATGAACCACAACCACCTGTAGAAGCGGCTGGGGTGGCATCTCTTGATACTGCAGAGCAAATATCTAGTCAGACCCCATTGAGCTTTGCAGTACAAGAAACATCTTCTGAGCCCACTCCAGAACCGTCGCCAGAAGTACATGAAATACTAATAGAAACAGCAGAACTTATACAAGAACCTACGCCAGAACTCATGCAAGAACCAACATCAGAGTCCCTTCGACAACAAACATCAGAGCCCATTCGACAACCATCCCCAGAACCCATGCAACAACCTACCCCAGAACCGGTCGTAGAAACAAAACCAGTAACCCTTCAAGAAGAGCAGACACAACATATGAGGGAGCCTACTCCAGACTTCGTTAGAGAACCATCACCGGAACCCATGAGGGAACCTACACCATATATTGTTCGAGAACCAACACCAGAACCTGAACGAGAATCTACTCCAGAACCTTGTCGTGAACCTACACCAGATCTTCAACAACAACTCGTGTCAGAGTTCATGGAAGAGCTCACACCAGAACCTGTACAAGAATTAAGTCCAGAGCCTCTACGGGAAGCTACACCAGAACTACTATATGAACCAACTCCCGAAACCCAACACGGTTACACTCCAGAACCTGCACAAGACAAATTCCCTGAAACCATGCATGACTCAATGCCAGAACCAACACGAGAGTTCACACCACCGCCCAAAGAGGAAGAATATCTGGACTATGCACATGAAATGTCTCCTGAAGTCCCTCATGAACCATCTTTTGATCCATCAGTTGAGCCACAACTGGGAGCTGCATTTGGTCAAGAAGCTGGCTCCAAATTTCAGCTGCCACAACAGCCCAACCTTTTCCAGTTTGAACAGTCTGCCAATGAATCAGTTCCCTCCCTGGGAACAACAGTCATGTCACCTCCGTGCTCTCCCCCAGGAACTGTTTCTCCTGTCGGAGAGTCTCAGAGTTCTTCTGCTCTGCTGAACATGCATGTCCAACCAGATCCCTGGAACACGAACCTTGGTGATGATGCTCCCCAGGAGCCCCATGGTATGATGAATTTTGCAACAGAGAAGTATAATGAACAGGTTGAGACATGGGAGACAAGGAGAGATGATGACGAGGAAGAGGAAGCAGAAGCAGAAGAAGAAGAACAAGAGAATATGTTCACTACAATTGTTCCTTCCACAGAGAAGTTCACTATGGCAGAGCCTCAATTGTTGGGCGCCTTACCCATTGAGGGCTTTACTTCAAGGGACATGCTCTCACCACGTGAAAAGGAAGTAGCAGTGGAGAAGGCCGATGAGGAAATAAATGAAGATGACGACGAGGATGAAGAGGATGAGGAACAGAGGAGATTGGGCCATCAGCTGTCCTCAATGATTACTGATATGAGTACCTCTCAGCCTTCTGAGGAGTTCCACATCCGACCCTCAGCTTTTAGTGGATCTTCTGGATGGCACTGTGATGACCTGTTGTCAGGAATGGACTCTGAGGATTTGAGCAGCTGCACCAGCAGTCGGCAACATGGCGTTTCTGACCTCAGCAGCACCCAGCACACTGCATTATTAGAAGGCACACAGAGTTCAGATGCCCTGATCGACTCAAGCCTCCGAGGCTCAGAGGGTGATGGTAACCTCATGGGCTCTCCGAATGTGGAAACACTGGCAAACGAGGAAGATGAGGATGAAGAGGACGAACGTGAGGATGAAATGGACTTAAGTTCAGAGAGAGCAGAGGAGCATAAGGTATTCCAGCCACAGGAAAAAGGTGAAGACGAGGAGGATGAGGATGTAGAGATGCACAGTGAAGGAGTAACAGAAAGCTGTGAGAATGCAGAAGAAGATGACTTTAATGAGGACGGACATTTGGACAACCTCAACCAGGCCGATTCGTGTGTCCCTCCCGCTTCTTCTTGGGGTCAGACAACCCCATTTTGTGATACATGGGCTCAGCCAGCCTCACTGCTCTCTGTCTCATCCCCCAGCCCTCTCTCAGACCATGGTGCAGCAGAGTCTGAAACACCCACACAGTCTCCTGCCCAGCCTGGTTTGGATGGCAGTGGCCCTTTCTTGGCTCCTCTTTCAGGGCAAGACTGCCAGCAGGAACAGTCGTTCTATGAGACGAAGAGCTCCGACCCTGAGGAGACTCAGAATATGCTTGCTGCCCAAGCTGTGGGCATGTCCCAATCGAGCCCTCTAAGCGGTACAGCTCTAACCGCCCACAGCGGCAGCGAGACAAGCACACCAGAGGATCTCCGGGACTACGACAGCAGCTCAGGGGTGGAATCTCGCTCTGACAAACAGCAGACTCCAGTCCCTGCTGCGGTACAGCCTGACATGGAGCAGGATCTGGGTATTCACTTAGAGAAAGGTGACGGAGAAGAGGAAGAGGCTGAGACTCTTCCTGCTGATGAAGTCCTGGGTACAGGACCCCCAACAGCTCCAGCATCTGCCCCATCGTCTCCTACTACCTCTGTAGATGAGGCCAGTGACACAGAGGGTGAGATGCAGATAAATGACCCCGATGCACCAGTGATGATGGACGAAAGTGCCGGATTTGAAAGCCCTACTCCGACATGTAATTTACCTGCGCTTGATGAGGATGAGGAAGCAGTAGTGATACGAGCTGGAGACGGTGAAGAGGATGGAGGTGGCGCCACTCCTCAGTCAGCCAATTCTGTGGCATCATATGGCTTTGACTGTACCACATCCAACTCTAATGCCCACTCCATGGCTGAAAGCTGTGGGAAGAGCCCAGGTATATTCTCCTTGGAAAATGAGGAACAGCTGCCCGAGGAGGCCAAGGACCCCTCCCTCATTAAGGAACTGAACTTTCCTTCCGCTGCTGCTGCTGCCCAGGCGGAGGACCTGCTGGGACGACCTGTGGACCTGATGCCGTTGGGTTTTCAGCAAGATAAAGAGCCCAGTCTAGATGAGCACCACTACGTGTTTGGGGGAGAGATTACCTCACACCACCTCGAGGAGGTTGATGCGTTGGAGGCCAGTCACCTCCTTGGGCCCCAGGAGTCTACAAACACAGATGACAACCAGCCGCTCTACTACTCTACCATAAGTGATAAGACTGATTTTCTGGAAGGTAACGTATAAGCCCTTCACAATTACCCCCTGGAATGCACCTTTTCCCTGCAACCCTCCCCCTTTACCTAGTGTTTGTCTTCTCTCCAGTTGGGTTAGGAACAAAACAAGGAGAGAAAGATATTAGGAACACAATTTTTTTTTTTTAAATGACCAAGGAGACGGAAATATTGACTGTAGCAATTTTGAAATCAAGCCTCCATGGTTCATACTGTTATGGTCACAGGTTCGAGTGTACGGCTCCAATGTACAATAGCCAAGACCACAGTCCAGTAGAATGTTGTTCTAAAGTCACACTGCATATTCGGTGAAGGGGTACTGACTGATTCGTCCAATGGGACTGAACTTTTAAACTGAAAAAAAAAATAAGAACAAAAACGGATGGAACAAAGTGGACTCATCTTGTATTTATCCTACTGTTTCTACCAATCAAATGTCAATGAAGGTTTTTTTTTTTCCTCCTTCCGTTTGATTTTTTGTCATTTTCTTTTTTGTTTCTGTCAAACCCGGCCCCCCGCCCCTATTTTGTGTATAGACACTCAACCTTCAGCAGCATCATAGTGATAGTTCCATGCTTTTTAAAGCAATGTTTTAGTCGCAAGGTTTTAACAAATGTGTCACGGTAGGTATGGGAGTCTTAGATCGCAGTTGGTCGAGGTAAAACTTCTAATGTGTCTTTCAACAGGCTTTCTTGTTTGCATAGGCCGCTAAGTTGTATAACATGCAGTTGCAATACGTATTTCTGGCTTTTGGTTTTAAGTGGCTAAAATATCAAGCTCAGTTAGCACAGCTAACCTAACTAGCCTGTTTGTTTTTTTTTGTGATTTGAGGCCATGGATTGTTCTTCATCTCCATCGCAGCTTTACACTCATAGTGGACGTTTGGTTAACTCTTTCAACAATATATTGCATGTTTAACTAGCAAAAAGACTGTACTATCTGATAACTTTGAAGGAATTCTGCTCTAGACATGTTCGTAAATTAATGGTTCCCGCTAGGTTGTCTTTCCAAATTCCATTAAAACATCATTGCAAGGCATTGTTCCTGTTTCTTATTTTCTCCCCCAAGTCTTCCAGCTGCTCCAACGTACTGCCTTCCTGTTTCACTCTGTTTGTTTGTCCACACATTTGGTTTCCCATGGCACATCCTGTTCCCAACCATGGGAAGGCGTGGTAAACAGGAAGTGATGTCACACGTTGTACAATGGTGTATCTGAAATGGAATTTTGGAAGAAAAAAAATCATAGAGATTCCCCCCGAAGTTACCCCAGTACCCTTCATCATGCTCATGCCTTGGGTCCGAATAGACCAGGGTTGCCAACCATCCCTTGAAAAACAAAATAGTCCAAAATGACATGCTTGTACGCAAGGGGAGGGACTACAAAACTAAGGGCAACCTCGACTGTTGGGTTGTCCAACCTCAGAGCTAGATCACTTGTTTAAAGACTATTCTTGGAAAGTACAATAAAGTCAACATTTTAAAATCTAAGATATTATAATTTGTGTAGAATTGATGGATAAATCCATACAAATAATACATAGTTCTGGGACATTAAAGGACCCATCGTGTCCAGATCGTGTCCAGATGACCGGAATTTCACAAAAGTTCCTGTCAGTCGTTTCCTGTTACACCATTGAGTTGTTGATTAATACTTGGAACGCACCCTCGATATTTCGCTCCCTGATCTCGAGCCTATATCCCCGCAGAGACAGTGTGAATAGAGGCATGTAAAACTTATATTTTGATCAATTCATTGCATGTTTTTGTCACCCTGGTCACTGATTACTTTAAAATGGACATGGTTTACATTATGAGCTTAAAAGAAATCCCCTGCTCGTCTCATTCTACCTTGTCTTCGTAGACACCATAGCCTATGTTTGGTGATGCTCTTTCAGCATTTGCTTAAGCATCTTGTGGAAAACATCAGTAGAAGAGGACACAAAATCGAATACTAGCAGCTTTGTCCCTCGTTTTTCAACCGTTTCTACATAAATTCACTATGAAGATAAAGGATCAACTAGGTACTGCCAATATTGTGTCATTATTCGTATTTATTTTTCAAGACGTTGGCAACCCCCAAGACACAACATCCGTTCAGGGCTCACTCAGATGTTTTCTGGACACATTCACATCACCTTTGGGTGTCTGCATGTCTGAAAGGTGACGTAGGTTATGGTTACATCTCCACAACAAGGAGACTAAAATCACATCTCTTCTACATCATATAGGTGTAAATGGAATTGTCCTCAAAGCATGTCTTTCTCATGTATTCCTATTCGTAAATTTTCCATGGCCTACTTCCCTTTTCCCAACACTCGGAACCTTTGTGTCCAATCACGGTCCCTGCATGTGTACTGCATGAGTCACATACAAGTTTGGACTTTTCGCATTCTGGTCCTGAGAGTCTGTTTACTGAGTCTTATAAACTTCCCCATTTGCTTCTGTTAAGTGTCTGATGTGCCTTCAGAACCAGTGTGGCCCCTGGCAGTGAGTTCACTCTTACTTTGTGCTCTTTCTAGGCAAAAAGCCACATGATCAGTAATAAGAGACCAGATAGCTTTGGACAAATGTCTGATCAGTGCATTTAGAGTTCACACCTGTCAATTTATGTCCTGATAAAACCAGCGTCCTCTGCAGTGGACATTTTTTTTGGTCTATTCCTTAGAACCAGTGTCCTCTGCAGTGGACATTTACTTTTGGTCTATTCCTTAGAGCCAGTGTTCTCTGCAGTGGACATTTACTTTTGGTCTATTCCTTGGAACCAGTGTCCTCTGCAGTGGACATTTTTTTTGCTCTATTCCTTGGAACCATTGTCTTCTGCAGTGGACATTTGTTTTTTGGTCTATTCCTTAGAACCAACGTCCTCTGCAGTGGACATTTGTTTTTGGTCTATTCCTTTGAATTTTTTTATCTATTCCTTAGGACCAGTATCCTCTGCAGTGGACATTTATTTTTGGTCTATTCCTTAGGACCAGTGTCCTCTGCAATGGACATTTGCTTTTGGTCTATTCCTTGGAACCAGTGTCCTCTGCAGTGGACATTTGTTTTTGGTCTATTCCTTAGAACAAGTGTCTTCTGCAGTGGACTTTTTTTAAATCTATTCCTTAGGACCAGTATCCTCTGCAGTGGACATTAATTTTTGGTCTATTCCTTAGGACCAGTGTCCTCTGTAATGGACATTTGTTTTTGATATTTTTCTTAGGACCAGTGTCCTCTGCATTGGACATTTGTGTTTGGTCTTTTCCTTGAAACCAGTGTCCTCTGCAGTGGACATTTGTTTTTTTGGTCTATTCCTTAGAAACAGTGTCTTCTGCAGTGGACATTTGTTTTTGGTCTATTCCCTACGACCAACGTCCTTTGCATTGGACATTTGTTTTTGGTCTATTCTTTAGAACCAACGTCCTCTGCAGTGGACATTTGTTTTTGGTCTATGCCTTAGAACCAACATCCTCTGCAGCGGATATTTGTTTTTGGTCTATGCCTTAGGACCAGTGTCCTCCGCAGTGGACATTTGTTTATGGTCTATTCCTTAGAACCAGTGTCTTCTGCAGTGGACATTTGTTTTTGGTCTATTTCTTTAGAACCAATGTCCTCTGCAGTGGACATTTGGTTTGGGTCTACTGGTCTATAAGTTAAAGATGGTCTGTAAAACATGTTGACCAAAGAAGCACCATGACTTGTTATGTAGACCACAAGGACGTGTTTACATATGTAGAAATAGAACTGTAATATGATTCCTGTCAAACACAAACATTTCTTCGATATGCAATAAAATAGACGTAACCCACAATGATTTTAAAGAAATATATCAACTGACATGAATTTATGTTGTGTTAATATTTTCTGTGCCGTTTATTGCGTAAAATTGACTTTTTCTTTTGAGTTGCACCTGCACCTTTGTGTCAGCTCTCTCCTGAACCCACCCGGTCCTTCTTGTCCTTGTGCCACCCGTCCTGTTTCTGCATGCATCCAATGGGCGCACCAAGTGATCCTTGCTGTCTCACAGGAGACAAGAAGACACAGGAAGTGGACGAGGCGTGGCTGCAAACCCGCTCGCTGGAAGACAACAGGAACCAGAATCACGCCGTGGCCAACGGCCACTACCTGGCGCTGGTTCCGGGCAACAGGAGGCCCATTGATCCGGCCGTGGCGGCACACTTTGGCCAAATCTCGCCAGCTTTCATCAACGAGTGCGGGCAGCAACTGCGTCAGGAGCAGCAACTGCGTCAGGAGCAGCTCTGCGAAACGCAGCACCGCCAAAACCAGGAGCGACAGAAAAGGCGGTGGCTGGAGGAGGAGCGTCTCCGCGCGGAGCAGCAGAAGCAGCTGGAGAAGCAGCGGAGGGAACTCCTCCAGCTGCAGCTCCAGCAGCAGCAGCTGGAGCACAGGCAGCGCCGGCAGGTTCTGCAGTGGCAGCTGGAGCTGGAGCAGCAGTACCGCATGCAGCAGAAGCAGATCCAGCAACAGCAGCAGATGAGGAGGAGCCCCACTGGAGCCGCGCTTTCACCGTCCTCAGGCCTGTGCACCATCTACGAAGCCATGGAGACCAGCGACGAGGATGAAGACCCCAGAGAGCGCAACAGGAATGTGCAAGGGAGAAGGATGAGGGAAGACTTCCATGGGCAGCTGCCTCCTCAGGAGTGGAACAAGAAGGTGGACATTGTTCAACGGCTCATAAACCAGACCCTGATGCTGTCCGGGGATGGAGGCTGCCCGCCCCTCCTGGTGCTGCCTGTGGGGACACGGGCCACCCTGAATCCCCTGGACAGCAGCAGGTGGCCCGACCTGCTGCAACAGTTCAGTCCTGATGCGACGGTCACCTCGGTCAGCAGCTACTCCCCAGACGGCAGGGCGGCCTCCTCTCCTGGGGACTGGACTGTGGTGGAGGTGGAGACGCAGCACTGAGGGAAGCATTGCTAAAAACAATACTTTGATGGCGGGCTTATTGGAAAGCAGACAATATCAGAGTGTATAACTTAGTGGGGACCCTAGTCATTCCCCACAAAGTATAGTTTAGAGTGTTACCCTAGAGAGAACCGGAGTAGATCCCAACAAAATACAGTTTGTAGTGTATACCCTAGAGAGAACCACAGTCGGTCCCCACAAAGCACAGTTTGGAGTGTATACCCTAGTGGGGACCGGAGTCGGTCCGGACAAAGTACAGTTTGTAAAGTATCCCCTGGACAGAACCACAGTCGGCCCCCACAAAGTACAGTTAGGAGTGTATAACTTAGAGAGAACCGGAGTCAGTCTCCACAAAGCACAGTTAGGAGTGTATACATAGTGCAGACCGTAGTCAGTTGCCACAAAGTACAGTTAGGAGTGTATACCCTAGACTCTAGGGTATACACTTCAAACTGTACTTTGAGATAGAACCACAGTTGGTCCTCACAAAGTACAGTTTGGAGTGTATACCCTAGATGCTAGGGTATACACTTCAAACTGTACTTTGTGGGGACCAACTGAGGTTCTCTCTAGGGTATACACTCCAAACTGTACTTTGTGGGTACCAACTCTGGTTCTTTCTAGGGTATACACTCCTACCTTTACTTTGTGGGCACAAACTGTGGTTCTTTCTAGTAAAGGTAGGAGTGTATACCCTAGAGAGAACCAGAGTTGGTGCCCACAAAGTACAGTCTGGAGTGTATACCCTAGAGAGAACCTCAGTTGGTCCCCACAAAGTACAGTTTGGAGTGTATACCCTAGAGAAAACCAGAGTTGGTTCCCACAAAGTAAAAGTAGTAGTGTATACCCTAGAGACAACCACAGTCAGTCCCCACAAAGTACAGTTTGGAGTGTATACCCTAGAGACCACCACAGTCAGTCCCCACAAAGTACAGTTAGGAGTGTATACCCTAGTGGGGTCTAGAGTCGGTGCCCACAAATTACAGTTAGGATTGATACCACGGAGAGAACCAGAGTCGGTCTCCACTAAGTACAGTTAGGAGTGTATACCATAGTGGGGTCCGGAGTCGATCCCCTCTAAGGTATACACTCCTAACCCAGTCCACTGCCATCCGAGCAGTTCCATACAATGTCTGTTTGATAGGGGTGTCCCGAACAGATACTGATATCTGGTATTAGTCCAGTATCAGCTTGCATCTCCAATTTGAGATCCAAGCAGTCCTGCAACACCTTCACTTGTGCAAAGCTGCAGAGCCAGTTCGCATCTAAATGTCCTCCAAAGCGCACACAATTCCTTCTACTTTAGTGTCCTGTACAAAAGCTCAACACACTGGAAGCTATAGGCTTCTAGGAGCTAGCGGCTACACAACAGCTAAGCACACAGTAGCACACAAGCTAGACATGTAAGTGTCTAGCTACGGTCTAAAACTCAACAATTGTCAACAGAAAAAAGTATCAAATAACTACAGTAGCAACTTACAAAGTATCCGAGGCAGAAGCGTATTAGAAAAAATCCAGTAACATAGGTGTCCGCATCAAACAATTCCCAAGGTCACGTGACTAAAAAACAAAGTAACACTCCAGAAGTTCGTAGTTGTCCGAGTCAGTTTACTGGATCCAGCCTTGTCTAGCATTCCACACTGCAAAGTGATCAGAAGTGTGTACTCGGGTTAATGATATCGCATCGGCTTGGTATCGTTTCATATTGATATCGTATCCTATTCATATCGCGATCAGCAAATACATCCAGGCTCAAATATCGGTATCGTATCAGAAGTGTGAAAGTTGCTTATCGGGACATGCTGTCGTGTTCCGGTGTATGTCAGGATCCTGGAAGGCAGAGACGGTAGGCAAGTGCATTAAAAAGCCCTTTCAAATTCTGGAACCCAGGAAAACGAAGAGGTGCAGCTGGGAAGTGCACAAGGAGCAAGCACGGTAGGCGTATGAAGAGCCGAGCAACATGGTGACGGAGGACCCATCCTGACTGAGACCAGAGACAAGGTGGTGGAGGCAAACAGGAAGTACAAGGAAAAATAAGAGCGCTGGGCAGGAAGTGACCCAAAATAGTCAGAAAAACCTGAAAGTCATAATACTTGCCATGTGAGATGGTGACAAATTCGTTTTTATAAAACTTTAATAGTAAGATGGCCTAAAAAAAACTTTGGAAATATTAACTATTGAAATGTTTTTCATTATTAATTTATTAATATTGGGGTTTTGTAACAGTTGCGAGGCGCCAATGACCCACATACAGTAGTGTAGTAGACTTAAGTATTCATTAAGTACCACCATAATGACAACATTAAATACAGTAGTGTAGTAGACCTAAGTATTCATTAAGTACCACCATAATGACAACATTAAAATACAGTAGCGTAGTAGACCTAAGTATTCATAAAAATAAAAAAAAGTTGCACTGATTTGCCCTTATATGGTCATGTGTGTTCAGGTGTGTGCACAGGTAAGTGTCCCCCCCCCGGGACCGCCGCTCCCCTCAGATGTTGTGGTGTGGAAGTGAGTCCCGGAGGATTGTTAGTGGTGTGGAAATGCCGCAGGGTCACCAAGTGACGTGATGGAGTCATCAAGTCATCAGTCATGGAGGAGCAGAAGAAGAAGTCCTTGTTTCTGTCACGGGGGAGGAAGGCGCTATCTGCAGGAGGGGGGGGGGGGGGGGCGGGGGGGGGGGTGCAGTTGTTGTCACTCCCTCTCGAATTCCAAAGCCCTCGCCTCATTTCCCGGGTCGGCCAGCATTCAGGGAGTCACCGTGGTTACCGATGATGTCATGGCGAGGAGAAGAGGAGGACTTTTGGGATGAGACAATGTGGGAGGCAGCTGGTGGGGGGGGGGTCTTATTGTGTAGTCACCATCATAGCACTTTTATTTATAAGACTTTTTATTCATAACACTTTATTTATAAGACTTTTTATTCATTAGACTTTTTAATTATAAGACTTTTATTTATAATACTTTTTATTCATAAGACTTTTTAATTATAAGACTTTTTACTCATAAAACTTTTTATTCATAACACTTTTTACTCATTAGACTTTTTATTACTGAGACTTTTTATTCATAATACTTTTTATTTATAAAAAATGTATGACTAAGACTCTTATTCATAAAACTTTTTATTTATAAGACTTTTTACTCATATGACTTTTTAATTATAAGACTTTTATTTATATAAATTTTTATTCATGAGACTTTTTACTTATAAGACTTTTTACTCATAACGCTTTGTATTCATAACACTTTTTATTTATAAGACTTTTTTATTACTAAGGCTTTCTATTTATAAGACATTCATAAGACTTTTTAATTATAAGACTTTTATTTATAATAATTTTTATTCATGAGACTTTAATTATAAGAGTTTTTACTCATAAAACTTTTTATTCATAATACATTTTATTTATAAGACTTTTTACTCATAAAACTTTTTATTGATAAGACTTTTTATTTATAGGACATTATTCATAAGAACTTTTAATTCAAAGACTTTTATTTATAATAATTTTTATTCATGAGACTTTAATTATAAGACTTTTTACTCATAAAACTTTTTATTCATAATACTTATTTATAAGACATTATTCATAAGACTTTTTAATTCTAAGACTTTTATTTATAATAATTTTTATTCATGAGACTTTTTAATTATAAGAGATTTTACTCATTAAACATTTTATTCATAATACTTTTTATTTATAAGACTTTTTACTCATAAACATTTTTATTTATAAGACTTTTTATTCTTAAAACTTTTTATTCATAACACTTTTTACTCATTAGACTTTTTATTACTGAGACTTTTTATTCATAATACTTTTTATTTATAAAAAAAATTTATGACTAAGACTCTTATTCATAAAACTTTTTATTTATAAGACTTTTTACTCATATGACTTTTAAATTATAAGACTTTTATTTATTTATTTATTTATTTATTTATTTATTTATTTATTTATTTATTTATTTATTTATATTAATTGTTATTCTACGGAGCAGACGCCAGCGGTGTGATCGGAAACGCGGATGCCGAGCGGGGCTAAAAACAAAGCAGAAGGCTAATCCCCACAGAACACCACTTTCCTCCATCCCGAAGACGGATTCAGAGTTGGACATGTGTTCTACTGAGGTGGCTAACTATGATGCGTGCAGTTTATCAAAGCAACAAACAAACAATCGGAAAATCCCCGTTACTGAGGTGGCTAACCATGATGCGTGCAGTTTATCAAAACAACAATCAAACAATCGGAAAATTCCTGTCGTATCAATTCCTAGATATGGTCGTAACTATACTAAATGCACTGGGCATAATAAACACAACATTATTAATATTGCTACTACGGATAATTTGATCAAAAACTCCCTAAAACAGCCCACTACCTATAATATAGGTTTTTTAAACATAAGATCATTGTCTCCTAAAACGTTGTTAGTTAATGATATCATCAGAGACAACAATCTTAACGTCATCGGTCTCAGCGAAACCTGGCTTAAACCAAACGACTTTTTTGCGCTAAATGAGGCATGTCCTCCTAACTTTACACATGCGCATATTGCCCGTCCGCTCAAAAGGGGTGGGGGGGTCGCACTAATATACAACGAAAACTTTAACCTTAGTCCTAACATAAATAATAAATATAAATCGTTTGAGGTGCTTACTATGAGGTCTGTCACACCGCTGCCTCTACACCTGGCTGTTATCTACCGCCCCCCAGGGCCCTATTCGGACTTTATTAATGAATTCTCAGAGTTTGTTGCTGATCTAGTGACACACGCCGATAATATAATCATAATGGGGGACTTTAATATCCATATGAATACCCCATCGGACCCACCGTGCGTAGCGCTCCAGACTGTAATTGATAGCTGTGGTCTCACACAAATAATAAATGAACCCACGCATCGCAACGGTAATACGATAGACCTAGTGCTTGTCAGGGGCATCAACGTTTCCAAAGTTACGATACTCCCGTATACTAAAGTATTGTCTGATCATTACCTTATAAAATTCGAGGTTCAGACGCATGTTCGTCAAACTAATAATAATAATAACTGCTATAGCAGCCGCAACATTAATACAGCCACAACGACAACTCTTGCTGACCTACTGCCCTCGGTAATGGCACCATTCCCAAAGTATGTGGGCTCTATTGATAACCTCACTAACAACTTTAATGACGCCCTGCGCGAAACCATTGATAACATAGCACCGCTAAAGTTAAAAAAGGCTCCAAAAAAGCGCACCCCGTGGTTTACAGAAGACACTAGAGCTCAGAAATTATTATGTAGAAAGCTGGAACGCAAATGGCGCACGACTAAACTTGAGGTGCACCATCAAGCATGGAGTGATGGTTTAATAACTTATAAACGCATGCTTACCTTAGCTAAAGCTAAATATTACTCAAATCTCATCCACCGTAATAAAAACGATCCTAAATTTTTGTTTAGTACGGTAGCATCGCTAACCCAACAAGGGACTCCTTCCAGTAGCTCCACCCACTCAGCTGATGACTTTATGCAATTCTTTAGTAAGAAAATTGAAGTCATTAGAAAGGAGATTAAAGACAATGCGTCCCAGCTACAACGGGGTTCTATTAACACTGACACGATTGTATATACGGCGGATACTGCCCTCCAAAATACTTTCTCTCGTTTTGAGGAAATAACATTAAGGGAATTGTTACAACGTGTAAATGGAATAAAACAGACAACATGTTTACTTGACCCTCTTCCTGGGAAACTGATCAAGGAGCTCTTTGTATTATTAGGTCCATCAGTGCTAAATATTATAAACTTATCACTCTCCTCGGGCACTGTTCCCCTAGCATTCAAAAAAGCGGTTATTCATCCTCTTCTTAAAAGACCTAACCTCGATCCTGACCTCATGGTAAACTACCGACCGGTGTCTCACCTTCCCTTTATTTCAAAAATCCTTGAAAAAATTGTTGCGGAGCAGTTAAATGAACACTTAGCGTCTAACAATCTATGTGAAACCTTTCAATCCGGTTTCAGGGCAAATCACTCCACGGAGACAGCCCTCGCAAAAATGACTAATGATCTATTGCTAACGATGGATTCTGATGCGTCATCTATGTTGCTGCTCCTCGATCTTAGCGCTGCTTTCGATACCGTCGATCATAATATTTTATTAGAACGTATCAAAACACGAATTGGTATGTCAGACTTAGCCCTGTCTTGGTTTAACTCTTATCTTACTGATAGGATGCAGTGTGTCTCCCATAACAATGTGACCTCGGACTACGTTAAGGTAACGTGTGGAGTTCCCCAGGGTTCGGTCCTTGGCCCTGCACTCTTCAGCATCTACATGCTGCCGCTAGGTGACATCATACGCAAATACGGTATTAGCTTTCACTGTTATGCTGATGACACCCAACTCTACATGCCCCTAAAGCTGACCAACACGCCGGATTGTAGTCAGCTGGAGGCGTGTCTTAATGAAATTAAACAATGGATGTCCGCTAACTTTTTGCAACTCAACGCCAAAAAAACGGAAATGCTGATTATCGGTCCTGCTAGACACCGAACTCTATTTAATAATACAACTCTAACATTTGACAACCAAACAATTAAACAAGGCGACACGGTAAAGAATCTGGGTGTTATCTTCGACCCAACTCTCTCCTTTGAGGCACACATTAAAAGCGTTACTAAAACGGCCTTCTTTCATCTCCGTAATATCGCTAAAATTCGCTCCATTCTGTCCACTAAAGACGCTGAGATCATTATCCATGCGTTTGTTACGTCTCGCCTCGACTACTGTAACGTATTATTTTCGGGTCTCCCCATGTCTAGCATTAAAAGATTACAGTTGGTACAAAATGCGGCTGCTAGACTTTTGACAAGAACAAGAAAGTTTGATCACATTACGCCTGTACTGGCTCACCTGCACTGGCTTCCTGTGCACTTAAGATGTGACTTTAAGGTTTTACTACTTACGTATAAAATACTACACGGTCTAGCTCCATCTTATCTTGCCGATTGTATTGTACCATATGTCCCGGCAAGAAATCTGCGTTCAAAGGTCTCCGGCTTATTAGTGATTCCCAAAGCCCAAAAAAAGTCTGCGGGCTATAGAGCATTTTCCGTTCGGGCTCCAGTACTCTGGAATGCCCTCCCGGTAACAGTTCGCGATGCCACCTCAGTAGAAGCATTTAAGTCTCACCTTAAAACTCATTTGTATACTCTAGCCTTTAAATAGACTCCCTTTTTAGACCAGTTGATCTGCCGTTTCTTTTCTTTTTCTTCTATGTCCCACTCTCCCGTGTGGAGGGGGTCCGGTCCGATCCGGTGGCCATGTACTGCTCGCCTGTGTATCGGCTGGGGACATCTCTGCGCTGCTGGTCCGCCTACGCTTGGGATGGTTTCCTGCTGGCTCCGCTGTGAACGGGACTCTCGCTGCTGTGTCTTGGATCCTCTTTGGACTGGACTCTCGCGACTGTGTTGTATCCATTGTGGATTGAACTTTCACAGTATCATGTTAGACCCGCTCGACATCCATTGCTTTCCTCCTCTCTAAGGTTCTCATAGTCATCATTGTCACCGACGTCCCACTGGGTCATTATTGTCACCAATGTCCCACTGGGTGTGAGTTTTCCTACCGAGGATGTCGTGGTGGTTTGTGCAGCCCTTTGAGACACTAGTGATTTAGGGCTATATAAGTAAACATTGATTGATTGATTGATTATTCATGAGACTTTTTAATTACAAGACTTTTTACTCATAAAGCTTTGTATTCATAACACTTTTTATTTATAAGACTTTTTTATTACTAAGACTTTCTATTTATAAGATATAATTCATAAGACTTTTTAATTCTAAGACTTTTTAATTGTAAGACTTATTTATAATAATTTTTATTCATGAGACTTTAATTATAAGAGTTTTTACTCATAAAACTTTTTATTCATAATACTTTTTATTTATAAGACTTTTTATTTATAAGACTTTTTACTCATAAAACTTTTTATTCATAATACTTTTTATTTATAAGACATTATTCATAAGACTTTTTAATTCTAAGACTTTTATTTATAATAATTTTTATTCATGAGACTTTTTAATTATAAGAGTTTTTACTCATAACACTTTTAATTCATAATACTTTTTATTTATAAGATTTTTTATGACTAAGACTATTATTCATAAGACTTTTTAATTATACGAAAGGGAATAAGCGGTAGAAAATGGATGGATGGATGGATAAGACTTTTTACTCATAAAACTTTTTATTCATGATACTTTCTATTCATAAGACTTTATAACACTTTTATTTATATTGCATTTTATTAATAAGACTTTGTAATTATAATACTTTTTACTCATAAAACTTTGTATTCATAATACTTTTTCTTTATAAGACTTTTTATTACTAAGGCTTTTTATTCATAAGACTTTTATTTGTAAGACTTTCTATTCGTAAGACTTTACTCATAAGACTTTTATAACATAAGACTTTTATATCATAAGACTTTTTATTCACAATAATTTTTATTCCCAAGACTTTTTATTCCTACAACTTTTTATTTATAAGACTTTTTGTTCATAAGCCTTTTTATTCATAATACTTTTTATTTATAAGACATTTTATTCATAAGTCTGTCATAGTTTATTAGTGACGAACCCCAAGATGCAGAGAAGGAGGCAGGCATTGAGTAAAGAAACATGATTTAATTAAAATACTAGGACAAGAACAAACAAAAAGGGTGCTAACAAAAAGCGCGCACGAGGTGGATAACAAACTAAAAGAGCTAGCATGGGAGCTAGCAGGAAACAGACGTCGTTACTTGTAGTATGAAAACAAAACGGAAGCAGGGAACAAAAGACAGTAAGCTACAAACAGCTACAGAAATATAGCTTACCGCTACGCTGCAATGACAAGACACGACAGGAGCGACAATACAATACAGAAGTAACATGTATTACGTCACAATAATCCAGCACTGACTGGAGGAACAAAGCAGGTACAAATAGGAATCGGGCTGATTGATGCCAGGTGTGGCCAGGTGCCAATCAGTCGCAGCTGAGGGGAAACAAAGGAAACAGACAAAATAAGAGCGCTGACAGAAAACATTACACACACACAGAGGAAAAAAAAGACAAATGCAGAGAGAAAAACTAAAACATAGACAAACTGTCAGGGGCAGAACTGACAAAGACTTTATTTATTATGCTTTCTCTTAATGAGACTTTTTATTTATAAGATGTTATTCGTGACACTTTTTTTTTTACTTTACTCTGACTGTTTTGTCATGTTGTGTGTGAAGGTGAAGGAAAGATGTGCAAAAATGAATGGTTGGTAGGAGCAGAAGACACACTTGGAATGTCTTCTTGAAGCTTTAAGCGTGACTTTAATTCAGTTGCCATAAGACGAGATATGAACTTTCTTGCAAAAAATAATCATTCTAATTATAATAATAAAACATTGTTGGGCAGCTATCAGAGAAGCGGAATGAGCGTCTGCTAATTGGGTTCGGTTAATTATGCAAATAAGATGGTGATGTCATTTAGCAACGTTTACAACAGCCAATCGCTACGTTCCTCACTCAGAGCTTCTCCATTATTTTCTGTTTACACTCCATGACGAAAAATATAATAGTTTGTCTATAAAATTGTTATAAGTACACCTCTGCATAACATTGTATTCTAATTAACATAAAAAAAAACTACAGTATATACCAACTTACAACAAATAATATCTTTATTATAAGTGTGTTTAGTCTGTAGCAAAAATATTTAGTGCAGAAATCAAATAAAAATGTACAAAACCCCCAAAACCCGTGAAGTTGTCACGTTGTGAAAATGGTAAATAAAAACAGAAAACAATGATTTGCAAATCCTTTTCAACTTATATTCAATCGAATAAACTGCCAAGACAAGATATTTAATGTTCCAACTGGGAAAACGTTGTCATTTTTTGCAAATATTAGCTCATTTGGAATTGGATGCCTGCAACATGTTTCAAAAAAGCTGTGTCAAAAAATACTGAGAGTGTTGAGGAATGCTCGTCGAACACTCATTTGGAACATCCCGCAGGTGTGCAGGCTAATTGGGAACAGGTGGGTGCCATGATTGGGTATAAAAACAGCTTCCATGAAATGCTCAGTCATTCACAGGAAAGGATGGGGCGAGGGTCACCACTTTGTCAACAAATGTGTGAGCAAATTGTCCAACAGTTTAAGAGCAACATTTCTCAATAAGCTATTGCAAGGAATTTAGGGATTTCACCATCAAAAGGTTCAGAGAATCTGGGGAAATCATTGCAAGTAAGCGATGATATTACGGACTGCATTGAAAATCGACATCAGTGTGTAAAGGATATCACCACATGGGGTTAGGAACACTTCAGAAAACCACTGTCAGTAACTACAGTTGGTCGCTACATTTGTAAGTGCAGCTTAAAACTCTACGATGCAAAGCCAAAGCCATTTATCAACAACACCCAAAAACGCAGTCCGCTTCGCTGGGCCCGAGCTCATCTAAGATGGACTGATGCAATGTGGAATAGTCTTCTGTGGTCTGACGAGTCCACATTTCAAATTGTTTTTGGAAACTGGGCGTTGTGTCCTCCAAACGAAAGAGGAAAAGAACCATCCAGATTGTTCTAGGCGCAAAGTTGGGGGTGTGTTAGTGCCCAAGGCATGGGTAACTTACACATCTGTGAAGGCAACATTAATGCTGAAAGGTACATACAACATATGTTGCCATCCAAGCAACCTCTTTTTCATGGACGCCCCTGCTTATTTCAGCAAACAAAGCCAAGCCATGTGTTACAACAGTGTGGCTTGATAGTAAAAGAGTGCGGGTACTAGACTAGCCTGCCTGTAGTCCAGACCTGTCTCCCATATGAAGCCTAAAATACCACAACGGAGACCCCGGACTGTTGAACAACTGAAGCTGTACTTAGCAAGAATGGGAAAGAATTCCACCTGAAAAACTTCAAAAATTGGTCTCTTTAGTGCCGAAAGGTTTACTGAGTGTTGTTAAAAGGAAAGGCCATGTAACACAGTGGTAAAAATGCCCCTGTGACACCTTTTTTTCAATTAAATTCTAAGTTAATGATTATCTGCTAAACAAATTAGGATTCTCAGTGTGAACATGAAATATTTTGTCTTTGCAGTCTATTCAATTGAATATAAGTTGGAAAGGATTTGGAAATATTGGTATTTTGTTTTTATTTACCATTTACACAACATGCCAACTTCACTGGTTTGGGGTTTTGTATTTTTTGACCGACTTGGACCATTTGATATTTAAAAAATCCAATTATATACACTCAATAAATAATAACACATATCAATTGATCAACAACATTAATTCGTTTTTATTTTTTCAAATCCAGAATGCTAGCTAATTTTTTATTTATTTTTTTATTTTATTTTTTTAATGTAACTCTTTAATAATATGTCCGATATTCCAGTTCAACTGTTCTACACTCCAGGAATATATTAGTCTCAAAATGAGCTAATTTAGCCTAAAAATTGCAATGAAGTCTTTTGTCATTAAAGCAAAAACATGCTCACGTTCATAAATATCTAAAACCATTATTTTGGAATAAAATATATTCTTTAATTTCATTTAAAGTACATTTGTGGCAACTTGAGTTATTTTCCACACTGTTGACTATTGTACATTTATTATAAACGCCCAATTATTTACTGTACGCTACAACACATTTTGGACATTAACTCCTAATATTTCGTGAAAAAAAAAATCTATTTGCTCTTTGGTATCCACCCCCCCATTATTTTTAATGCATGCATGAATATGTTCATATTGTTATATGTCAAATGACTTTTCCTGCACTGTCCAAAAGTGACCAATTGACATATAAAGTATTTTTGTTTGTTTTGTTAACAATTCAAAATGATCTAATGTTGGCCTGCAAATTTTGCACAGTACTGTATGTTCAAAAAACAACATTTATATAATATTAAATCTATTACAAATGGGGGGGAAAAAGCACCTACAGAGTGAAGATGTGTGATAAGAAGAACAGCAGCGTCCTCTAGAGGCTGGATGTGTAAGTGTATCTTTAATCTTAATGTAATATTTCATACTTAGAAACATATTTTTATGCGACATGTTTATGAATATGATATTTGGGATTTTTGAACTTCCACATTTCTACTTGTGTGATCTATAAAATGATAAGAAAAGATGAGTAAACACGCAAAGCTGCTATATTTTAGTACATGAACATATATATGAGTAATGCATTTGATATGAGAAAAACATTACTAGCTGCTATATAGTTAAGTTATGTATTTATTTATTATTTTTTATCATGAAAAAAAAATGCAATACGTGAAGATCAATTAAGGACATTCTGCACCTGCAAAGCATGCTACTATTAGACATATTTTATTGTATATGTTATTTTATTGTGTTTACGACGCCTCCATTTCCCCTTTTTCCATTGATATCTGAATAAAGTGTTAGTGATTCTATTTATTCTTCATTCATGTGAAATATTAATGTCTACGTCCAAAATAATATTGTTTGGTGTAGATTTTGTATTGCACATTTTGGTGTTTTGCATATGACGTGGAAAAAAAAACGACAACCCCACAACTGTTTAAAAATATTAAATAAAGTTGTCTAAAAGTGTTTGTCACATTTGTTTAAAATAAAATGACTTTCCTTTAACCACCAGTCTTATGTATATATATATATATATATATATATATATATATATATATATATATATATATATATATGTGCCATTCCATTCCTAACCCATAGGGTTCAATATGATGGCTGTCCACAAGGTTGTGGAGTGTGCTTATAGGAAATGTTCCACCATTCTTCCAAAGGAAATTGGTGAGGTCACACACTGATGTTGGTCGAGAAGGCCTGGCTCGCAGTCTCCGTTCTAATTCATCCCAAAGGTCTTCAGGTCAGGACTCTGTGCAGGCCAGTCAAGTTCATCCACACCAGACTCTGTCATCCGGGTCTTTATGGACCTCGCTTTGTCCACTGGTGCACAGTCATGTTTGAAGAGGAAGGGGCTCGCTCCAAACTGTTCCCACAAGGTTGGGAGCATGGAATTGTCCAAAATATTTTGGTATCCTGGAGCATTCAGAGTTCCTTTCACTGGAACCCAACTCCTGAAAAACAACCCCGCATCGTAATTCCTCCTCCACCAAAATTTTACACTCCGCACAGTGCAGTCTGAAATGTATCGTTCTCCTAACAACCACCAAACCCAGACTCGTCCATCAGATTACCAGATAGAAAAGCGTGATTCATCACTCCAGAAACATGCTCTTGAGTCCAGTGGTGACGTGATTTACCCCACTGCATCCCACGCTTTGCATTGGACTTGGTGATGTATGGCTTAGATGCAGCTGCACGGCCATGAAACCCATTCAATGAAGCTCTCTGCGTACTGTACGTGGGCTAATTGGAAGGTCACATGGAGTTTGGAGCTCTGTAGCAACTGACAGTGCAGAAAGTCTTTGCACTATGCGCTTCAGCATCCGCTGACCCCTCTCTTTCAGTTTATGTGGCCTACCACTTGGTGGCTGAGTTGCTGTTGTTCCCAAACTCTTCACTTTTCTTAAAATAAAACCGACAGTTGACTTTGGAATATTTAAGAGCGAGGTAATTTCAAGACTAGATTTGTTGCACAGGTGGCATCCTATGACAGTTCCACGCTGGAAATCACTGAGAGCGGCCCATTCTTTCACAAAAGTTTGTAGAAACAGTCTCCATGCCCAAGTGCTTGATTGCATACACCTGTGGCCGGGCCAAGTGATTAGGACACCTGATTCTCATCATTTGGATGGGTGGCCAAATACTTTTGGCAATATAGTCTGTATGTATATATATAAGGTCTAGACGCCGCTTGTAACTATGAATATATATATATATATATATATATATATATATATATATATATATATATATATATATATATATATATATATATATATATATATATATATATATATATATATATATACATACATACAGTGGGGCAAAAAAGCATTTAGTCAGCCACAGATTGTGCAAGTTCTCCCACTTAAAATGATGACAGAGGTCTGTAATTTTCATCATAGGTACACTTCAACTGTGAGAGACAGAATGTGAAAAAATAATCCAGGAATTCCCATTGTAGGAATTTTGAAGAATTTATTTGTAAATTATGGTGGAAAATAAGTATTTGGTCACTTCAGACAAGGAAGATATTTTGTCCTCCACTCGTTACCTGTATTAATGGAACCTGTTTGAACTCGTTATCTGTATAAAAGACACCTGTCCACAGCCTCAAACAATCAGACTCCAGACTCCACTATGGCCAAGACCAAAGAGCTGTCGAAAGGACACCAGGAAAAGAATTGTAGACCTGCACCAGACTGGGAAGAGTGAATCTACAATAGGCAAGCAGCTTGGTGTGAAAAAATCCACTGTGGGAGCAATTATCAGAAAATGGAAGACATACAAGACCACTGATAATCTCCCTCGATCTGGGGCTCCACGCAAGATCTTATCCCGTGGGGTCAAAAGGATCATGAGAACGGTAAGCAAAAGTCCCAGAATCACACAGGGGGACCTGGTGAATGACCCGCAGAGAGCTGAGACCAAAGTAACAAAGTTTACCATCTGTAACATACTACGCCGACAGGTAATCAGATCCTGCAGTGCCAGACGTGTCCCACTGCTTAAGCCAGTGCATGTCCAGGCCCGTCTGAAGTTTGCCAGAGAGCACATGGATGATACAGCAGAGGGTTGGGAGAATGTCATGCGGTCAGATGAAACCAAAATAGAACTTTTTGGTTTAAAATCAACTTGTCGTGTTTGGAGGAAGAAGAATACTGACTTGCATCCCAAGAACACCATACTTTGGGGCTGTTTTTCTGCTAAGGGGACAGGACGACTGATCCGTGTTAAGGAAAGAATGAATGGGGCCATGTATCATGAGATTTTGAGCCAAAACCTCCTTCCATCAGTGAGAGCTTTGAAGATGAAACGTGGCTGGGTCTTCCAGCATGACAATGATCCCAAAAACACCGTCCGGGCAATGAAGGAGTGGCTCCGTAAGAAGCATTTGAAAGTCCTGGAGTGGCCTAGCCAGTCTCCAGACCTCAACCCCATAGAAAATCTGTGGAGGGAGTTGAAAGTCGGTGTTGCTCAGCGACAGCCCCAAAACATCACTGCTCTCGAGAAGATCTGCTTAGAGGAATGGGCCAAAATACCAGCTACTGTGTGTGCAAACCTGGTAAAGAGCTATAGTAATAGTTTGATCTCTGTTTTTGCCAACAAAGGTTATATTACAAAGTATTGAGTAGAATCTTTGTTATTGACCAAATACTTATTGTCCACCATAATTTACAAATAAATTCTTTAAAATTCCTACAATGTGAATTCCTGGATTTTTTTTCACATTCTGTCTCTCACAGTTGAAGTGTACTTATGATGAAAATTACAGACCTCTGTCATCATTTTAAGTGGGAGAACTTGCACAATCGGTGGCTGACTAAATACTTTTTTGCCCCACGGTACATATACATATATATGGCCCTGCGATAAGGTGGCGACTTGTCTAGGGTGTATCCCGCCTTCCGCCCGATTGCAGCTGAGATAGGCACCAGCGCTCCCCGCAACCCCTAAAGGAATAAGCAGTAGAAAATGGATGGATGGATGGATACATATATATATATATATATATATATATATATATATATATATATATATATACATATATATTAGGGCTGGGCAACGATTAAACATTTTAATCGAAGTTAATCGCACTATTTCTCCGATTAATCGCTATTAACTGCATTGTATACGCAAAGCCCAATAATGAATTCAAAAGTAGAGTGTAGTGCACCTTTATTGGAATATTCTCCCACATGAACAAAAGCGCCAAAACATTTGTTGTGCAAACACAATTTAAATCAGTCCTTGTTAAACAGTACCAGTTAAATAGCATATTTTATGAAAATCAACTCAAAAAATGTAAATAAAAACATTTAAGCTTATTGCCACTGCCAGGGTATTTAAGTGATCCTGTTTGTTATGGAAAATAAATATAATCTACATACAAATCTCTGAGCCACAATCATAACATCTGAACAGGCAATTTCTGAGGTAACAGCAGGAACATTTTTTTTATCAGGGATCTTATGTTTAAAAAACCTATATTATAGGTAGTGGGCTGTTTTAGGGAATTTTTGATCAAATTATCCGTAGTAGCAATATTAATAATGTTGTGTTTATTCTGCGTAGTGCACTTCAAATAATTATGACCATATCTAGGAATTGATATGATGGGAATTTTCCGATTTTTTGCCTGGTGCTTTGATAAACTGAACGCAAATACATGGTACTATATTGTGATGTAATGAGCCAGGGAATAAAAGAACTACCCTACCCAGCATGCAACAGGAGTGACGAGCATGCGCGGTAGCCCGGTATAGGTTGTGTCGCCATGACGGCATCTTGTATGTTGTGATATGCACGCTCTGAAAGCAAACGTTAAGAACTCAGCCAACACTCCTCGTCTGCATTATTCATAAATACACAGACAACACATATACTCCGCTGCTTCACAGGCCGCTGGATGTAGCCGGCAAAGTATTCCCATGCTAGCTAGCCGGTCTAGCAAACACGCGTCATTCAGTCCAAAACGGCCCGATCTATCCACATTCAGAATTGTCTGGCGGTCGTAAGTGATCCCGGAGTGACCACGCTGTATTTTTGCCAAATGTTCCATCTTTACCAAGAGCTCCTTGACTCCGAAGAACATCAGGGCGACGCCATCTTGTTAAGAAAAGGCGTTAACAAAATAAAAGCATGTAAACAACATACGCAAATGTGCGATAAAATAATTGTCCGCGTTAATAGATTGATGAGTTAACTCATAATTAACGCGTTAATTTGCCCACCCCTAATATATATATATATATATATATATATATATATATATGAAGTAGTCTTGTGATTTTCCCACACACACATATATATATATATATATATATATATATATATATATATATATATATATATATATATATATATATATATATTGAACCCCAACGGGACAAGCGGTAGAAAATGGATGGATGAATATATATATATGTGTGTTTGAATGACTATAGAGGGCGCCAATCGGACACATCAAAATAATTTTCACCAAAAAAGAAAAAAAAGAATGATTCCCCCCCCCCCCCATCTTTGTGGCGCCCCCTCAAAAATACCACTTTCGGATCATATTTAACCCTATTGTAAACACTGATATTTTTCCTGTGAGCAGCATCATGTTATCCAAGATGTTTATCATAAGATATCATAAGATGGTTTGCGTGATGTATTGCCTGTTTGAAGATGACACAAAAATGTTGTGCAGCAACTGTTGTTTCCTCCTGTCAACATGCGCACGCTTCTTGAATCAAGCTACAACTATTACACACAGGTGAAGTGCAGGAAATTAGGTGAGCTTTTCAAAATAATAGCACATTTGGCCTCATAGAGAACCTGTTTGTGGTGGAAAGGCCAAATTATTTTATAATACATCCATCTATCCATCTATCAATCTATCTATCTATCTATCTATCTATCTATCTATCTATCTATCTATCTATCTATCTATCTATCTATCTATCTATCTATCTATCTATCTATCTATCTATCTATCTATCTATCTATCTATCTATCTATCTATCTATCTATCTATCTATCTATTTATGTTTTTGTTTTGTTGACCATAGATTACAATATCAGAAATATCAAATACAAATAATACACAAGAAGAAAAACACATGTTGTTTTCAATTGGTACAACTGCCATCCTACTCCCTGTTCCGGTCTACGCTGCAAAGCCTTCTGGGTAATGTAGTACAAAACATTAACTTTTTGTGTATTTATACAGTTCATTTATTTTAGCTTTATGCATCCAGGGTATGACAATTAAGAATATATTTTCGTTTGTAATGCTGACATGGCCAAGTGGTCGCTTTTACATGTTAGAGATGTTGAAGTGTGATGATAATCTCTCCTCGTCCCTCATTTATCAACAAAAATGACTGCTGTAGATAAATGACAACAGTAAATAAATAAGTTGTACTTGTATAGCGCTTTTCTACCTTCAAGGTACTCAAAGCGCTTTGACACTACTTCCACATTTACACATTCACACACACATTCACACACACATTCACACACTGATAGAGGGAGCCGCCATGCAAGGCACTAACCAGAACCCATCAGGAGCAAGGGTGAAGTGTCTTGCTCAGGACACAACGGACGTGACGAGGTTGGTACTAGGTGGGGATTGAACCAGGGACCCTCGGGTTGCGCACGGCCGCTCTCCCACTGTACAGTAATTTGATAAGGAACTCTGAGTATGTGCTTTTACTTAGAGATGGGTACCGTTCACATGTGAACCAATACTCAATAGGTACATTTTTATGTACTTTTGTATGTGTTAACAAATATTAATAATGTTTTGTTATATCTATTTTTTTATTGCAACATTTAAAAATGAGCTGTCCAGTTGTTATAGTTTCCTCAGTTGCAAGACCAAAACGTTAGATGGCAGTCGTGTTTAGTTTGTGGTGTGTTGGTCATTTTAGTCGTCGATGTCTGTTGCGCCTTACAACATGTTTATACTGTAAGTATTGTACTTATCAAGCAGTAGCTGTTTAAATGTAATGTGCATTTTGATTGTAGTTTTCATTAACAAATCTGAGGGTGTTGAATTTAAAATGTTCAAATCGCTAATGCTAAACAGTAGCATGGGATAGCAAAGCCAACGTATTTTAGCATCAAGCTTGCGTATTTTTGGGGCAAAATTGGAGCCTAACTTAACTTGCGTTGTAGTGATTTTTTTGTTAATTTCTTTGTTGGCATTGAAAATTGCAACATTACACTTGGGGTAATTTGGCCGAGTCCGCTCTCAGTGCTGCTGGAGTGATCACTAAGTGCACAACCCAGGTACCGAAACATGGCACCGTTGTTGGATCTTACATGCCCGGTAGGACCCTAACTAATTCATAAAATCACAACTAGAGTGTCCACCCTGGGATCGGTAGGTTGTGAGTTTAAACCCTGGCCGAGTCATACCAAAGACTATAAAAATGGGACCCATTGCCTCCCTTCTTGGCACTCAGCATCATGGGTTGGATTTAAGGGTTAAATCACCAAAATGATTACCGAGCGCGGCCACCGCTGCTGCTCACTACTCCCCTCACCTCCCAAGGGTGATCAAAGGTGATGGGTCAAATGCAGAGAACAATTTCGCCATACATAGTGTGTGTGTGTGACTATCAGTGGTAATTTAACTTGAACTTTAAGTTAATTCAATGTTATTGAAAAAATAAAAGCATCAAAACATTGTAACCTTTGTCGCAACTTACTGAGAAATCGGCCACAAATTCTGGCAATTTAGGCCGCAACAGTCACAAAAAAACAAGTGACTTTAAATAGGAACATTATCACAATTTCAGAATGGTTAAAACCAATAAAAATCAGTTCCCAGTGGTTAATTTTATTTTCTGAAGTTGTTTTCAAAATTTTACCCATCCCGGAATATCCGTAAAAAAAGCTTTAAAGTGCCTGATATTCGCTATCTCCACGGGTGTCCTCACACCAATGTCTCAGGGGAGTCGACGGCAGCTTCATGGACGGCACAAGCTCAGCTTTTCTCCGGTAAGAAGCAACTTTTTAACCACAATTTTCTCACGAAACCTGCTGGTTGACACTTGGTCTGGATCCATGTTTGCTTGACCGCGCTCTGATCCATAGTAAATTTTCACCTCCGGGAATTTTAAACAAGGAATCACCATGTGTTTGTGTGGCTAAAGGCTAAAGCTTCCCAACTCCATCGTTCTACTGTGACTTCTCCAATATTAATTGAGCAAATTGCAAAAGATTCAGCAACACAGATGTCCAAAATACTGTGTAATTATGCCGTTAAAGCAGACAACTTTTAGCTGTGTGTGTGTGCAGTGCTCATATATCCTTTAAACCCGTGACGTCTTGCGTACACGTCATCATTACACGACGTCTTCAAGACGAAACCCCCGGGAAATTTAAAATTGTAATTTAGTAAACTAAAAAGGCCGTATTGGCATGTGTTGCAATGTTAATATTTCATCATTGATATATAAACTATCAGACTGCGTGGTGGGTAGTAGTGGGTTTCAGTAGGCCTTTAGGGCAGTGGTTCTCAAATGGGGGTACGGTTACCCCTGGGGGTACTTGAAGGTATGCCAAGGGGTACGTGAGATTTTTTTCAAAATATTCTAAAAATAGCAACGATTCAAAAATCCTTTATAAATATATTCATTGAATAAAACTTCAACAAAATATGAATGTAAGTTCATAAACTGTGAAAAGAAATGCAACAATGCAATATTCAGTGTTGACAGCTAGAATTGTTTGTGGACATGTTCCATAAATATTAATGTTAAAGTTTTTTTTTTTTTTGTGAAGAAATATTTAGAATTAAGTTCATGAATCCAGATGGATCTCTATTACAATCCCCAAAGAGGGCACTTTAAGTTGATGATTACTGCTATGTGTAGAAATCTTTATTTATAATTGAATCACTTGTTTATTTTTCAACAAGTTTTTAGTTTTTTTAATATATTTTTCCAAATAGTTCAAGAAAGACCACTACAAATGAGCAATATTTTGCACTGTTATACAATTTAATAAATCAGAAACTGATGACATAGTGCTGTATTTTACTTCTTTATCTCTTTTTTTCAACCAGAAATGTGTTGCTCTGATTAGGGGGTACTTGAATTAAAAAAAATGTTCACAGGGGGTACATCACTGAAAATAGGTTGAGAACCACTGCTTTTTGTAGCTGCGGACAGGTCAACGCTTGGTAATTTGTCCCGCGGCCCAGCAGGGGGCGAGAGGGGGGAGGGGGGGGAGGGGTGATTTTTTTTTTTTTTTCTTTCCCTTTGTCATGAAAAAGGGAGGTTTTTGGGTTGGTGCACTAATTGTAAGCGTACCTTGTGTATATTATGTCGTTTTAATAAAAAAAAAAAATATATATATATATTTTTTTTTAAAATTAAAAAATAACAAACATTTATTAAAAATTCTTCTGCGGCCCGGTACCAATCGATCGGTGGTTGGGGACCACTGCTTTAGGGAGTGCTTATCAGGCATATTTACATCATGTGTTGCCATTATAACACTTTGAATTTTTTGCAGCGCCAGACAGATGACTTTTTTTGTATTTTTGGTCCAATACGGCGCTTTCAACATTTTGGGTTGCCAAACCCCTGGCCCAACCTGACTTTAGATACCCATTACTTTGAAAGGGCGAAACGGAAGTGTTTATCTGATTCCGTCTGAGAGCAACTTCCGCCACTGACTCACTCAGCGGCTGTCAGCGTCCACCAAGCCGGCCGGGAATGCTCTGAAGCCGGCAGCATGGCCTCAGGTGTCCGCGTGTGGTGGAGTCGAGTGCGGCGGTGACTCTTCCCTGAGACACGGCACTCCTTCCGGAGGATGAGCCGACAGCCAGGCAGCGCTGCTCACAGCACGGCGGGACAAGGCGCACTGTGATGCGGCTTGGAGTCCAGCAGGCGTCCTGCGGTCCTCTTCCCTCCATCTCCTGTCAGCCTTGAAGCTCGCACTTACCCCGACTCGTCAATTGGACTTTTGACTGCAGCACATCCAACATTTGACCGTTTTTCCCCCTCCTCAATTGTTATTGTTTTTGTTTACTTGCCGGGGACTACAAGAAGGAGGACTTCACCATGATCTGACCTCTGAAGTGCAGCAGTAATAGAAGTCACCTGCCAACCAGCACATGATGGCCAACAACAACGAGCTCCAAGTAAGTTCCTCACTATTTACATTATTTTTTCATCTTTTTACTGGGGGATATCTTTAACACAGGGGTCACCAACGCAGATAAGGAGAGCCCACTGGACTGTTCTAAAAATATCTCAAATAGCAGCACTTACCAGTGAGCTGCCTCTATTTTTAAAATTTAATTTATTTACGAGCAAGCTGGTCTCGCTTTGCTCGACATTTTTAATTCGAAGAGAGACACAACTCAAATAGAATATTTTAAAGACTTGGTCTTCACTTGTTTAAATACATCCATTTATTTTTTTTACTTTGCTTCTTATAACTTTCAGAAAGACAATTTTAGAGAAAAAAATACAACCTTAAAAATGATTTTAGTATAGGTCTTTATTGTCATTGCACAAGTACAATGAAAATTTTGTTTTCAGCACAAACCTGTTCAAGATTAGACAAATAAACAGTGTACAGGGTTACAGAACAAGAACGCTGATGGGTCGCCATAAAGCGCCCCGTAAAAGATGGGAAAAAGGTCAACGCTGGGGAAGGATGAGTAAAAAAATTACAATCTAGACTGGGCACCTAAGGGGGCCCAGTCTGGAGTGGGAAAAAACCTCTAGAGCAAAGCACATATACATATTACAACATACATCTCGAGATATCTAGCAACAGGGGGAAGATAGTTCAAGGTCATGGTGGTAGGCCGCAGCTCTCAGGCGCTGACCATCCATTCATCGCCCCTACAGGATTTGCGTCGAGGGCGTTGGGTTGGGGGGGGGGGGGTGTATGTGTGGCGTATATTTTTTTGTGTGTGTGTGTGTGTGTGTGTGTGTGTGTGTGTGTGTGTGTGTGAGCCCGTAGTGTGTCTCTGTTCCGCGGCCTTGATGTATTGTGCAATCGCTAGTCCTAAGTCAACAACAACAGGTGTGTGTCCATGAGAGACAAGAAGGGAGTTTGTTGTGTCTTCGCTGCGCTGTTCTTCGGGAGAGTCTCAAAGACAGGGAAACAATCCAAGTTAGAATGATTTTGTATGCGAGTGAAAACAAAATGTTTTTTTCACTCTAAATTGTCTATGACTGGTCCTCAAAAACTGCGGGGTAGACAGTCCGATGTAATCCACAGTTCTTCCCGCATTCTCCAATCATTTTGTGGCAGCTTTGGGGTACTTTGAAGACTGCCAGCAACTTCCAATTTGTCGACAAACCAGAGCAACGCGTACTCCAATCAGCAGATGTCCTGTTGTCATAATCCCGAATAGGTGGATATCTTCATGTCGTCCCCAGAAAAGGGTCGCCAGGCACACGGCACTCCTTCTTCTCCCAAGAGTCCGTCGTGTGTCCAGCAACAACCGCTCCGTCACGACAGCAGGTTCCCCCAAACCCAAGATCTTGTCAATTTTGTTGAGGCCAGTTAAATAGTTCCAATGTTTAGATTTGGAGAGCAGTGCAAAAAGAGGCAACAAGAAAGTTAAAGACAAGACAAAACAAAGAAGCAAGCTGGAGAGATAAGGGAGAGGAAAGGGGAGCGTCCACCCTCGATAAGTGCCAGAGAGAAAGAGAAAAATATTTTTGTGATTTTTAAACACATATATTCCTTTTTTACCATTTAAATTCCTTCCTCTTTTTTCCTGACAATTTAAATCAATGTTCAAGTAAATTATTTTTTTTTATTTTAAAGAATAATAAATACATTTTAATTTAATTATTCATGGGGATAGGTTGATTGGCAACACTAAATTGGCCCTAGTGTGTGAATGTGAGTGTGAATGTTGTCTGTCTATGCAATGAGGTGGCGAGTTGTCCAGGGTGTACCCCACCTTCCGCCCGATTGTAGCTGAGCTAGGCGCCAGCGCCGCCCGCGACCCCAAAAGGGAATACGCGGTAGAAAATGGATGGATGGATGGGGATAGGTTGATTGGCAACACTAAATTGGCCCTAGTGTGTGAATGTGAGTGTGAATGTTGTCTGTCTATGCGATGAGGTGGCGACTTGTCCAGGGTGTACCCCGCCTTCCGCCCGATTGTAACTGAGCTAGGCACCAGCGCCGCCTGCGACCCCAAAAGGGAATACGCGGTAGAAAATGGATGGATGGATTTTAGCTTCTGTTTTTTCGACAAATAATTTTTGTGAAATATTTCTTCAAACTTATTATGATTAAAATTAAAAAAAATATCCATCCATCCATTTTCTACCGCTTATTCCCTTTTGGGGTCACGGGGGGCGCTGGCGCCTATCTCAGCTACAATCGGGCGGAAGGCGGGGTACACCCTGGACAAGTCGCCAGCTCATTGCAGGGCCAACACAGATAGACAAACAACATTCACACTCACATTCACACACTCGGGCCAATTTAGTGTTGCCAATCAACCTATCCCCAGGTGCATGTCTTTGGAAGTGGGAGGAAGCCGGAGTACCCGGAGGGAACCCACGCATTCACGGGGAGAACATGCAAACTCCACACAGAAAAATCCCGAGCCTGGATTTGAACCCAGGACTGCAGGAACTTCGTATTGTGAGGCAGATGCACTAACCCCTCTGCCACCGTGAAGCCCATCAAAAATATATTCTGGCAAATTCCCCAAATCTGTAGAATCAAATGTAAATCTTATTTCAAAGTCTTTTGAATTTCTTTTAAAATTTTTGTTCTGGGAAATCTAGAAGAAATAATGATTTATCTTTGTTAGAAATATAGCTTGGTCCAATTTGTTATACATTCTAACAAAGTGCAGATTGGGTTTTAACCAATTTAAAACATGTCATCAAAATTCAAAAATTAATCTTAATCAGGAAAAATTACTAATGATGTTCCATAAATTATTTTTTTTATTTTTTTCAAAAACATTCGAATTAGCTAGTTTTTCTCTTCATTTTTTTCGGTTGAATTTTGAATTTTAAAGAGTCAAAATTGAAGATAAACTATCTTTCAAATTTTAATTTTCATTTTTTTCGTGTTTTCTCCTCTTTTAAACCGTTCAATTAAGTGTTTTTTTCATCATTTATTCTCTACAAAAAACTTTCCGCAAAAGGAAAAAAAATGTACGTCGGAATGACAGAAAGAAATACTAATTTTTTATATATACAGATTTATTTATTAAAGGTAAATTGAACAAATTGGCTATTTCTGGCAATTTATTTAAGTGTGTATCAAACTGGTAGCCCTTTGCATTAATCGGTACCCAAGAAGTAGCTCTTGGTTTCAAAAAGGTTGGTGACCCCTGCTTTAACACACACAAAAAAAAGACTATTGTGCTCAAATCAAGTTACGATGTTGGTATATTTACTAGAGAAGTCCGATAATATCTTAATTAACGACTCCGATATCAACCGATACCGATATATAAAGTCGTGGAATTAACACATTATTATGCCTAATTTTGTTGTGATGCCCCGCTGTATGCATTAAACCAGTGGTTCTCAACCTTTTTTCAGTGATGTGAACATTTTTTTAATTTAATTACCTCTTAATCAGAGCAAATCATTTTTGGATGAAAAAAAGAGATACAGAAATAAAATTCAGTACTATGTCATCAGTTTCTGATTTATTAAATTGTATAACAGTGCAAAATATTGCTCATTTGTAGTGGTCTTTCTTGAACTATTTAGAAAAAAGATATAAAAAGGATTAAAAACTTGAAATATAAACAAGTGATTCAATTATAAATAAAGATTTCTACACATAGAAGTAATCATCAACTTAAAGTGCCCTCTTTGGGGATTGTAATAGATCCATCTGGATTCATTCACTTAATTCTAAAAATTTCTTCGCAAAAAAAGAACTCTTTAACATCAATATATATGGAACATGTCCACAAAAAATGTAGCTGTCAACACTGAATTATTTATTTTCACACTTTATGAACTTACATTCATATATTGTTGAAGTATTATTCAATTAATATATTTTTAAAAGATTTTTGAATTGTTGCTAATTTTAGAATATTTAAAAAAAAATCTCACGTACCCCTTGGCATACCTTCAAGTACCGCCAGGGGTACGTGTACCCCCATTTGAGAACCACTGCATTAAACAATGTAACAAGGTTCTCCAAAATAAATCAACTCAAGTCATGGAAAAAAATGCCAACATAGCACTGCCATATTTTTATTATTGAAGTCACAAAGTGCATTATTTTTTTTAACATGCAGCAGCTTGGAATTTGGGACATGTTCTCCCTGAGAGAGCATGAGGTGAGGGGATAGCGGGGGTGTATATTGTAGCGTTCCGGAAGAGTTAGTGCTGCAAGGGGTTCTGGATATTTGTTCTGTAGTGTTTATGTTGTGTTACGGTGCGGATGTTCTCCCGAAATGTGTTTGTCATTCGTGTTTGGTGTGGGTTCACAGTGTGGCGCATATTTGTAACAGTGTTAAAGTTGTTTATACGGCCACCTTCAGTGTGACCAGTATGGCTGTTGACCATTCACCTGTGTGTGTGAAAATCCTTAGATATTATGTGATTGGGCTGGCACGCAATGGCAGTGGATTTAAGGTTTATTGGCGCTCTGTACTTCCCCCTATGTCCGTGTACACAGCGGCGTTTTAAAAAGTAATACATTTTACTTTTAGAAACCGATACCGATAATTTCCAATATTACATTTTAAAGCATTTATCCGCCGATAATATCAGACTGCCGATATTATCTAATATTTACCATTCAGACCTTGCATGGTGGCGCTACTACAGTTACAAGTACAGTGGTGTATTTGAACGAATTATATTTTTATATAGCGCTTTTCTCTAGTGAATCCAAGCGCTTTACATTGTGAAACCCAATATCTAAGTCAGTGTTTTTCAACCTTTTTTGAGCCAAGGCACTTTTTGCGTTGAACAAATCCGGAGGCATACCACCAGCAGAAATCATTAAAAAACGAAACTCAGTTGACAATAAAAAGTGGTTGTCGTAATTGTTGGATATGACTTTAAACCATAACAAGCATGCACCACTATAGCTCTTGTCTCAAAGTAGGTGTACTGTCACATCACGTCGGGACTTATTTGGAGTTTTTTACTATTTTCCTGTGTGTAGTGTTTTAGTTCTTGTCTTGCGCTCCTATTTTGGTGGATTTTTCTCTTTTTTTTGGTATTTTCCTGTGACGGTTTCATGTCTTCCTTTGAGCGATATTTCCCGCGAATACTTTCTTTTAGCAATGTCATGATCCATGGTCCGGATCATGTTTTGTGTTTTCTGTTTGTTTTGGACTCCTTTAGTTCCTGAGTTATTCACCATGGTTACTTATGATTTTCACCTGGCTCTGTTGTTCTGGACACTCACCTGTTTGTAATCAAGAGACACTATTGCAGCCTGCCTTTGCTGGCTTCTTTTTATGCTTCCCGCAACTGTCACGTAAGATTTGTTAGTTCATGATTCCAGTGCTAAGTTTTGCTTGTCTCCTAACCAATGTTCCCTCTAATTTTTTGTGAGCAAACGCACAAACACCCTGAGCATTCAGTGGAGCACATGTGAGCAACATCAGACGTGCACACTGTGGCCACACCAGCGTCACACCTGTCCCAAACCTGATATCATAACAATTTAAATGTTTTATTAAAATAATTTTCCAATATAAGTGATTTTGCCCTCTTACAATGACAATAACAAAAAACATGTTTTTCATGAACTATGTGCTAGTATTGTATGTCTGGCTGCGGGTCCTGCCTTTAAAATAAATGTTACCCCTTTCAGAGATTAGGCGTGGGCAATATCTCAAATTTGGGTATCGATACCGATCCCGGTATCGGTATCAGCGGGATACCGATACCGATACCGGAAGTGTCGTCATCTGATGGGGGGGGACTTCGGGGTATCGATACTTTTGAAAAACAAATTTGTACTTTTGCCTTTATTAATTCATTATGATAATAATACAACACAGGACGACGATTTAAGTAAAAAAAAAAAAATTATTACAAAAGTAATATCAATAGCAATAAAGTAATGCAAATAAGGTGCAAACAACTACTGAACCTGGCTTGTCGCCTCAAAACACACAAACACTTAAGGTAAATAACAAAACTGTAGTTATTGAACAAAGTTGAAAACATGAACACAAAACAAAAGAACTGAGAAATTCAAATTAAAAAAGTAATATTATCAATGACAATAAAGTAAGTAGTGCAAATAAGGTGAAAACAAATACTGAAATTGGCTAGTCGCCTTACAACACACAAGAACGTAAGTAAAAAAGAAAACACTAGTTATTAAACAGTTGTAAAAATGAACACAAAACCAAAGAACTGAGAAATTCTTATCGTTATTTTAGTGCAATAAAATACTTGACAGTTTATAACCAAGACATTAAGTCGCACTGGAAACGCACCCGTGTGTGTGTGCGTGTCCGAGTGAACCTCGGAGCGAATTATACTGATGTTAATTGTATTCATTTTATTTTACCATGGGTTGAAGATGAATTTTTAAAGTGTTTTTAAATCTCGTTCGCGACCCATCACTAGGGAGCAGGGTGGAGTGGTGAGGAGCGCTGCGCTCACATTTTTTTTAAAATCGGAGTGATTCGCTTAATTTGGTGAAGTATCGATACCATCACGCCAGTATCGATACTTGGTATCGATACGCCCAAAAAATTTTCTGTCTGTAAAATACATCCTTTTATTAGCATTTATGAAATCTAGCGACAATATTTCATGGAAAATATCCTTAGATTAACATTCTTAATAAATGTCAGTAAAATAAGCACACATCTGATTGAGGAGTCTGAGTGTTACAACCTGGCATTTACACATTGTGTGGCATTGGGGTTGTCCTACTTTTTGTGTGGCCTTAAACGCAACACAGGCTAAGTGCCATGAGTGCTTGTGTTGGTGCAGGTGAAAGAGCGAGCGGCTTCTGTTGAAACAACGGGTGACAAAGTTGGTTTAAGCCTGGTTTGTATGGCAGAAAATTACCAGTTTTTATAGATACAAGTTTTTTCACTCATGTTTTTGGTGTGGTTACAAACAGTTTTGCTCAATAAAGTGATTGATGGAATTCCTGTCCGTAAATTGAACTGTGTTGACAAAGATTGTTTTATTCATCGGGGCCACTCTTGTTGTCACTTGTCACTCATAGACTTGCATTGCAAAATCACAGAATAAATTGTAATGTGTTTATTTTGTTTAAAGTGCAGATGGGGTTTTTGATTTTCTGCGCAGCATTAATTTGCTGCGCAGAGGACGCGTGAGTAGTGCGCAATTGCGCAGGCGCGCAACTTAGAGGGAACGTTGCTCCTAACCTATGTTATGTCTTAGCTTCCTGTGTGTTAGGCACGCGAGCCTTTTTGTTGTTTTGCCTGTATTTTGGAAGTTTAGATGATTTATGAAGAACCAATCAAATCCTACCTTCCCGTTTTTGCATCCTGGGAGAACGAACCACGCAGTAAGCCGCAACCAAACCGTGACAAGCAATCAAGAATATTTCAGTTGTTTTTATCCTTCTTTGTGGGGACATTGTTGATTGTCATGTCATGTTCGGATGTGCATTGTGGAGGCCGTCTTTGCTCCACAGTAAGTCTTTGCTGTCGTCCAGTATTCTGTTTTCGTTTACTTAGTAGCCTTTTAATTTCGTTCTGCATAGCCTTCCCTAAGCTTCAGTGCCTTTTCTTAGGGGCGGTCACCTTATGTTTATTTCTGGTTTAAGTATTAGACACCTTTTTACCTGCACACTGCCTTCCGCTGTTTCCGACATCTATAAAGCAATTAGCTACCGGCTGCCACCTTATATGGAAGAGTATTACACGGTTACTCTGCCGAGCTCCAGACAGCACCGACACTCAACAACAACAACACATAATTTGGAGTGTATACTTACTGGTTTGCAAAAAGGATTTTTAACCCAATTAGGTGAAATTAGATAATCTCCCACGGCTCACCAGACTGTACAATATCTCACGGCACAGTGGTTGAAAAGCACTGATCTAAGTTACATTTTCCAACCAGTGTGTGTGGCACTGGTAGCAGGTGGGTAAAGTGTCACAGCGGCAGGGACGAGGATGACAGAAGCGGGGATCGAACCTGGAACCTTCAAGTTGCTGTTCACGGCCGCTCTA